>NC_086450.1:359113815-359467095 GCF_028390025.1 Pseudophryne corroboree | reverse complement strand
CATCCATTCCGGTGTCGACTCCCTAGAGAGTGACATCACCATTACAGGCAATTGCTCCGCCTCCTCACCAACATCGTCCTCATACATGTCGACACACACGTACCGACACACAGCACACACACAGGGAATGCTCTGATAGAGGACAGGACCCCGCTAGCCCTTTGGAGAGACAGAGGGAGAGTTTGCCAGCACACACCAAAACGCTATAATTATACAGGGACAACCTTTATATAAGTGTTTTTCCCTTATAGCATCTTAATATATATAATCATATCGCCAAATAAGTGCCCCCCCTCTCTGTTTTAACCCTGTTTCTGTAGTGCAGTGCAGGGGAGAGCCTGGGAGCATTCCCACCAGCATTTCTGTGAGGGAAAATGGCGCTGTGTGCTGAGGAGAATAGGCCCCGCCCCCTTTTCGGCGGGCTTCTTCTCCCGTTTTTCTGAGACCTGGCAGGGGTTAAATACATCCATATAGCCCCAGGGGCTATATGTGATGTATTTTTTAGCCAGAACAAGGTATTCTCATTGCTGCCCAGGGCGCCCCCTGCAGCCTCCGTGACCGCTGGTGTGAAGTGTGTGACAACAATGGCGCACAGCTGCAGTGCTGTGCGCTACCTCATGAAGACTGAAAAGTCTTCTGCCGCCGGTTTCTGGACCTCTTCACTTTTCGGCATCTGCAAGGGGGTCGGCGGCGCGGCTCCGGGACCGAACTCCATGGCTGGGCCTGTGTTCGATCCCTCTGGAGCTAATGGTGTCCAGTAGCCTAAGAAGCCAATCCATCCTGCACGCAGGTGAGTTCACTTCTTCTCCCCTAAGTCCCTCGTTGCAGTGAGCCTGTTGCCAGCAGGACTCACTGTAAAATAAAAAACCTAAAAACTTTTTCTAACAGCTCTTTAGGAGAGCCACCTAGATTGCACCCTGCTCGGACGGGCACAAAAACCTAACTGAGGCTTGGAGGAGGGTCATAGGGGGAGGAGCCAGTGCACACCACCTGATCCTAAAGCTTTATTTTTGTGCCCTGTCTCCTGCGGAGCCGCTAATCCCCATGGTCCTGACGGAGTCCCCAGCATCCACTAGGACGTCAGAGAAATAGAGTTAGATTTAGCCGCCTTATTGCCAATTGCGTCAGGGTAGATGTCCGTATGTGGACTGGTATTCACACTGCACGTGGTTCCATTAGATAATACTCGCACAGTGAAGTGTGCATAACTAGAAGCTATCGGTGAGCAGGGAGAGACGAGCCACTGCAGACATGGAGCTGTCCGCGGCCGCATCTCCCTTAGCTGCCATGACGCTGCGGGCCTGTGTGGGAGTGATGGCGGCCAGCGGCAGCGTGAGCTGTGTTGTCTGAGGCTGTACATGAGGGTGAGCCGCGGCAGCTGGTACGCTGTCCGCGGCTCTCCCCCCTCTGCATGCAGAGTCGCCGGAGCCGCCATTTCTCGGCTCCGGAGCTCTGGCGGATAGCGGCTAGCAAAAGCTAACCACGGGAGGGAGGGGGGAAGCGGCGCTGGAGAGCGCGCGCCAGGGAATGGACAGCCGGGAACAGCGGCGGCTTGGCGCCCAGCGGCGGCTGCTGTGCAGGCAGGAGGGGGGCCATTGGTACGGGGGAGCAGTGAGGAATCCACATTCAGTAAACCCACAATATAAAACGGAGCCTCAGCAGCTGATCTGCCTGCCCGCTCGGTACCTGCATGCTGGGAAGGTAACGGAGGCTCTGACGGGGCTTCTACATACAAGTGTCGTCCAGCTCCTTTGCAGCCTGAGACTGAATCAGCCGAAACTGATTTAGGTCTATGGTGGGACTCCTCTGCCTGAGTGCCGACAAGCCTGTTCTGCCACAGCAGTACACACAGACCCGGACCCAAGCCTCTTTTGTAAGCTGGGAAGGGCTGTGGTTAAATGGAAAAAAAAAAAAAAAATTTAAAAATATATCTGGAAGCAGAGTCCAGTATGTGCTTCCCGTGAGGCACATAAAAAGCACTGAGGTACTTGGGAGTATGGAGGAGGGAAGAGGAGGTTACACATTTAAATGTGCCTTCCCTGCTAATGCACCGTCCATATCCCAAGAGTACTCCAGTGACTCCTAGTGGATGAAAAAGAAACGCATCAGTGAAAAGGTAGGTCCTGGAGCAGGGGCTGGAAACATGCGTCACTCCAGCTGCTGCAGAACTACATATCCCAGCCTGCCCTGCCACAGTTTTAGTATGCCATAACAGCAAAAACTGTTGCAGAGCATGATGGGATTTGTAGTTCCACAGCAACTAGAGTGCCACACATTGGCTTCTCCTATCCTGGAGGATCTTCTTTTTATTGCCATGGAGTGGAGTTGATAAACCTAGACTAGTATTCTTGCGGTTACTAAGCCAGTGGAGATCGGGAAGGCTCGCACTGACTTTTTCAAATATCCATTCTTAAATGACTGATGGTTAAATATTATAAGAGCTCCTAATATCATTCATGAATCACATGAACTATACAATTCTGTATTCCTAAGAATGATGCAAGTCCTTTATAACTATACTTGGCCAGTAACCAAAGAGTGAGTGATTACTTTTATAAAATTACCAAGCAATGTTTGATTATAACCAATGGAGAAAGAATTGCCAGCTGGTAAGATTACAGATGTCTACACTATTCTTTGGTGGACATTTTAAGGGTCATTAGCAATGGGACAACTGTCAGGATTCTTCATTTATAGTAGGGCACCATGTGTACAACTATTTGTCTTCCACCAGTAGACTAACTGTTATGAATGTATTTCTATATTGATCTTGAGATTTTCAGTACTCTGCTTTCCCCTTTTATTATATGTGAAAAGAATCATGGAAATCTAGGTCTGACAGTTTCAGGGTTACATTAGTGCTTTCTCTGACGTCCTAGTGGATGCTGGGAACTCTGTAAGGACCATGGGGGATAGACGGGCTCCGCAGGAGACTGGGCACTCTAAAGAAAAGATTAGGTACTATCTGGTGTGCACTGGCTCCTCCCTCTATGCCCCTCCTCCAGACCTCAGTTAGAATCTGTGCCCGGCCAGAGCTGGGTGCTCCTAGTGGGCTCTCCTGAGCTTACTAGTAAAGAAAGTATTTATTAGGTTTTTTATTTTCAGTGAGCTTCTGCTGGCAACAGACTCACTGCTACGTGGGACTAAGGGGAGAGAAGCAAACCTACCTGCTTGCAGCTAGCTTGTGCTTCTTAGGCTACTGGACACCATTAGCTCCAGAGGGTTCGAACACAGGCACCTGTCCTCGATCGTCCGTTCCCGGAGCCGCGCCGCCGTCCCCCTCGCAGAGCCAGAAGAACAGAAGCTTGAAGACGACGAAATCGGCGGCAGAAGACTCCTGTCTTCATTTAAGGTAGCGCACAGCACCGCAGCTGTGCGCCATTGCTCCCAGCACACTTACACACTCCGGTCACTGTAGGGTGCAGGGCGCTGGGGGCGCCCTGGGCAGCAATTGAAGTACCTTTTGGCAATAAAAATACATATATACAGTCTGGCACTGTATATATGTAAAAACCCCCGCCATTTTTTCACAGAAAGCGGGACAGAAGCCTGCCGCTGAGGGGGCGGGGCCTTCTTCCTCAGCACACCAGCGCCATTTTCTATTCACAGCTCTGCTGGAAAGAAGCTCCCCAGGCTCTCCCCTGCAGTATCCAGATACACAAAGGGTGAAAAGAGGGGGGGGGGGGGGCACATAAATTTAGGCGCAAATTTGTATATACAGCAGCTACTGGGTAAACACTGAGTTGTAGTGTAATCCCTGGGTTATATAGCGCTGGGGTGTGTGCTGGCATACTCTCTCTCTGGGGTATATGCAATTGCGGTCGAATTCCCAAAATTGTCGAATTTCGGGTCATTTTCGCCCAAAAAAAAAATTCGCCTATGCAATTCAGTGCTTTCCGACCAAAAAAACGGACTTTCAAAATTCGACTTTTTGAAATTCGAATTTTTGCAAATTCGACTTTTCTGCAATGATACAAGTGCTGCAATTCGACCAAAGCATATTCAATTCAAGTTTGAAAATTCGACAGCAGTGCTTTTAGACAGCAAATTCGTCATTTTCAATCCGCCACACTTTGGAGGGTGAAAACAATAAAAAAAAATTTAAACATGTTTTTTTTGGTGTTTTTTTTTTTAGGAATAGCATATCTATTTATATTAGAAGGGATTAGGTACTTTTTTTTTTTTTTTGGAGGCACAAATATTATTTATATATTTTTTAAAATATTTTTTATTTTTATTTTTTTTTTTATTGCTGGAACGGTAAAATCCTAAAAAAAAATGGCGTGGGGTCCCCCCTCCAAAGCATAACCAGCCTCGGGCTCTTCGAGCTGGTCCTGGTTCTAAAAATGCGGGGAAAAAATTGACAGGGGATCCCCCGTATTTTTAAAACCAGCACCGGGCTCTGCGCCTGGTGCTGGTGCCAAAAATATGGGGGACAAAACGAGCAGGGGTCCCCCGTATTTTTAACACCAGCATCGGGCTCCACTAGCTGGACAGATAATGCCACAGCCGGGGGTCACTTTTATGCCGTGCCCTGCGGCCGTGGCATTAAATATCCAACTAGTCACCCCTGGCCGGGGTACCCTGGGGGAGTGGGGACCCCTTCAATCAAGGGGTCACCCCCCCCCAGCCACCCAAGGGCCAGGGGTGAAGCCCGAGGCTGTCCCCCCCCCATCCAATGGGCTGCGGATGGGGGGGCTGATAGCCTTTTGTGATAATGAAAAGAATATTGTTTTTTCCAGCAGTACTACAAGTCCCAGCAAGCCTCCCCCGCAAGCTGGTACTTGGAGAACCACAAGTACCAGCATGCGGGAGAAAAACGGATCCGCTGGTACCTGTAGTACTACTGGATAAAAAATACCCAAATAAAAACAGGACACAGACACCGTGACAGTAAAACTTTATTACACACTACCGACACACACATACTTACCTATGTTCACACGCCGACATCGGTCCTCTTCTCCATGTAGAATCCAGGGGTACCTGAAAATAAAAGATCAATATACTCACCTCAGCCATGGTCCAGAGATAAATCCACGTACTTGTAGAAAAGAACAAACCGCAAATACCCGACCAAACGGACTGAAAGGGGTCCCATGCTGACACATGAGACCCCTTTCCACGAATGAGACCTGTCAGTGACAGCTGTCACACAAAGGTCTCTAAAGCCAATCAGGAAGCGCAATTTCGTTGCGCTCATCTGATTGGCTCTGCGCGTCTGAGCAGACAGCGCATCGCACAGCCTTGTCCATTATATTCAATGGTGGGAACTTAGCGGCTAGCGGTGAGGTCACCCGCCGGTCAGCGGCTGACCGCGGGTTAACCCCACCGCTACCCGCAAAGTTCCCACCATTGAAAGTAATGGAGCGGCTTTGCGATGCGCTGTCTGACAGCTCAGACAGTGCACAGCCAATCAGGTGAGCGCCACGGAAGTAGCGCTTCCTGATTGGCTGAAGGGACTTCAGTGACAGGAGTCACGTGATGTCCCGGCATTCGGGAGAAAGGGGTCTGATGTGAAAGCATGGGACCCCTTTCAGTCCGGTATGGAGCGGGTATTTGCGGTTTGTTTTTTTGCCAAGTACGTGGATTATCTCTGGACCTGGATTTACCTCTGGACGCTGGAAGGTGAGTAAAAATTTTTCACAGGTACCCTCGGATCGTCGGAGACCGTGGCAGTCGGCGTGTCAACATAGGTAAGTATGTGTGTGTCGGTAGTGTGTAAATAAGAATTTACTTACCGATAATTCTATTTCTCTAACGTCCTAGTGGATGCTGGGGACTCCGTCAGGACCATGGGGATTAGCGGCTCCGCAGGAGACAGGGCACAAAAATAAAGCTTTAGGATCAGGTGGTGTGCACTGGCTCCTCCCCCCATGACCCTCCTCCAAGCCTCAGTTAGGTTTTTGTGCCCGTCCGAGCAGGATGCAATCTAGGTGGCTCTCCTAAAGAGCTGCTTAGAAAAAGTTTTTAGGTTTTTTATTTTCAGTGAGTCCTGCTGGCAACAGGCTCACTGCATCGAGGGACTTAGGGGAGAGAAGTCAACTCACCTGCGTGCAGGATGGATTGGCTTCTTAGGCTACTGGACACCATTAGCTCCAGAGGGATCGAACACAGGCCCAGCCATGGAGTCCGATCCCGGAGCCGCGCCGCCGACCCCCCTTGCAGATGCCGAAGATGGAAGAGGTTCAGAAGCAGGCGGCAGAAGACTTTTCAGTCTTCCTGAGGTAGCGCACAGCACTGCAGCTGTGCGCCATTGTTGTCAGCACACTTCACACAGCGGTCACGGAGGGTGCAGGGCGCTGGGGGGGCGCCCTGGGCAGCAATGTATAATACCTTTTTATGGCTAAAAAATACATCACATATAGCCCTTGAGGCTATATGGATGTATTTAACCCCTGCCAGATCTCACAAACTCCGGAGAAGAGCCCGCCGAAATAGGGGGCGGGGCTTATTCTCCTCAGCACACAGCGCCATTTTCCTGCTCAGCTCCGCTGTGAGGAAGGCTCCCAGGACTCTCCCCTGCACTGCACTACAGAAACAGGGTAAAACAGAGAGGGGGGCACTTTTTTTGGCGATATTACTATATTTAAGCTGCTATAAGGATACAACACTTATATAGGGTTGTTCCCATATATATTATAGCGCTTGGGTGTGTGCTGGCAAACTCTCCCTCTGTCTCCCCAAAGGGCTAGTGGGGTCCTGTCTTCAATAGAGCATTCCCTGTGTGTCTGCTGTGTGTCGGTACGTGTGTGTCGACATGTATGAGGACGATGTTGGTGTGGAGGCAGAGCAATTGCCGGTAATGGTGATGTCACCCCCCAGGGAGTCGACATCGGAATGGATGGCTTTGTTTATGGAATTACGTGATAATGTCAGCACATTACAAAAATCAGTTGACGACATGAGACGGCCGGAAAACCAGTTAGTACCTGCCCAGGCGTCTCAGACACCGTCAGGGGCTGTAAAACGCCCTTTACCTCAGTCGGTCGACACAGACCCAGACACTGAATCTAGTGTCGACGGTGAAGAAACAAACGTATTTTCCAGTAGGGCCACACGTTATATGATCACGGCAATGAAGGAGGCTTTGCATATCTCTGATACTACAAGTACCACAAAAAGGGGTATTATGTGGGGGGTGAAAAAACTACCTGTAGTTTTTCCTGAATCAGAGGAATTGAATGATGTATGTGATGAAGCGTGGGTTAACCCAGATAGAAAAGTGCTAATTTCAAAAAAGTTATTGGCATTATACCCTTTCCCGCCAGAGGTTAGGGCGCGCTGGGAAACACCCCCTAAGGTGGATAAGGCGCTCACACGCTTATCAAAACAAGTGGCGTTACCGTCTCCTGATACGGCCGCCCTCAAGGATCCAGCTGATAGGAGGCTGGAAACTACCCTAAAAAGTATATACACACATACTGGTGTTATACTGCGACCAGCCATCGCCTCAGCCTGGATGTGCAGTGCTGGGGTGGTCTGGTCGGATTCCCTGACTGAAAATATTGATACCCTGGATAGGGACAGTATTTTACAGACTTTAGAGCAATTAAAGGATGCTTTTCTTTATATGCGAGATGCTCAGAGGGATATTTGCACTCTGGCATCGAGAGTAAGTGCGATGTCCATATCTGCCAGAAGAAGTTTATGGACACGACAGTGGTCAGGTGATGCGGATTCCAAACGGCATATGGAAGTATTGCCGTATAAAGGGGAGGAATTATTTGGCGTCGGTCTATCGGATTTGGTGGCCACGGCAACTGCCGGGAAATCCACCTTTTTACCTCAGACCCCCTCCCAACAGAAAAAGACACCGTCTTTTCAGCCGCAGTCCTTTCGGTCCTATAAGAAGCGGGCAAAAGGACAGTCATATCTGCCCCGAGGCAGAGGAAAGGGTAAGAGAGGGCAGCAAGCAGCTCCTTCCCAGGAACAGAAGCCCTCCGCGGGTTCTGCAAAGCCCTCAGCATGACGCTGGGGCTTTACAAGTGGACTCAGGAACGGTGGGGGGGTCGACTCAAGAATTTCAGCGCGCAGTGGGCTTGCTCACAGGTGGACCCCTGGATCCTGCAGGTAGTATCTCAGGGTTACAGGTTGGAATTCGGGAAGTCTCCCCCTCGCCGGTTCCTAAAGTCTGCTTTGCCAACGTCTCCCTCAGACAGGGCGACGGTATTGGAAGCCATTCACAAGCTGTTTTCTCAGCAGGTGATAGTCAAGGTACCCCTCCTACAACAGGAAAAGGGGTATTACTCCACGCTATTTGTGGTACCGAAGCCGGACGGCTCGGTAAGACCTATTCTAAATCTGAAATCTTTGAACCTGTACATACAAAAATTCAAGTTTAAGATGGAATCACTCAGAGCAGTGATAGCGAATCTGGAAGAAGGGGACTTTATGGTGTCCCTGGACATAAAAGATGCTTACCTGCATGTCCCAATTTGCCCTTCACATCAAGGGTACCTCAGGTTCGTGGTGCAAAACTGTCATTATCAGTTTCAGACGCTGCCGTTTGGATTGTCCACGGCACCTCGGGTCTTTACCAAGGTAATGGCCGAAATGATGATTCTTCTGCGAAGAAGAGGCGTATTAATTATCCCTTACTTGGACGATCTCCTGATAAGGGCAAGGTCCAGAGAACAGCTGGAGGATGGAGTAGCACTAACCCAAGTAGTGCTGCAGCAACACGGGTGGATTCTGAATTTTCCAAAATCTCAGTTGACCCCGACAACACGTCTGCTGTTCCTGGGAATGATTCTGGACACGGTTCAGAAAAAGGTGTTTCTTCCGGAGGAGAAAGCCAAGGAGTTATCCGAACTTGTCAGGAACCTCCTAAAACCAGGAAAAGTGTCTGTGCATCAATGCACAAGAGTCCTGGGAAAGATGGTGGCTTCTTACGAAGCAATCCCATTCGGCAGATTCCACGCACGAACTTTTCAGTGGGATCTGCTGGACAAATGGTCCGGATCGCATCTGCAGATGCATCAGCGGATAACCTTATCGCCACGGACAAGGGTGTCTCTTCTGTGGTGGTTGCAGAGTGCTCATCTGTTAGAAGGCCGCAGATTCGGCATACAGGACTGGGTCCTGGTGACCACGGATGCCAGTCTGAGAGGCTGGGGAGCGGTCACACAGGGAAGAAACTTCCAGGGAGTATGGTCAAGCCTGGAGATGTCTCTTCACATAAATATACTGGAGCTAAGAGCGATTTACAATGCTCTAAGCCTGGCAAAACCCCTGCTTCAGGGTCAGCCGGTGTTGATCCAGTCGGACAACATCACGGCAGTCGCCCACGTAAACAGACAGGGCGGCACAAGAAGCAGGAGAGCAATGGCAGAAGCTGCAAGGATTCTTCACTGGGCGGAAGATCATGTGATAGCACTGTCAGCAGTGTTCATTCCGGGAGTGGACAATTGGGAAGCAGACTTCCTCAGCAGACACGATCTACACCCGGGAGAGTGGGGACTTCATCCAGAAGTCTTCCACATGATTGTGAACCGTTGGGAAAAACCAAAGGTGGATATGATGGCGTCTCGCCTCAACAAAAAACTGGACAGGTATTGCGCCAGGTCAAGAGACCCTCAGGCAATAGCTGTGGACGCTCTGGTAACACCGTGGGTGTTCCAGTCAGTGTATGTGTCTCCTCCTCTGCCTCTCATACCCAAAGTACTGAGAATTATACGGCAAAGGGGAGTAAGAACGATACTCGTGGCTCCGGATTGGCCAAGAAGAACTTGGTACCCGGAACTTCAGGAGATGCTCACAGAAAATCCGTGGCCTCTACCTCTAAGACGGGACCTGATTCAGCAGGGACCGTGTCTATTCCAAGACTTACCGCGGCTGCGTTTGACGGCGTGGCGGTTGAACGCCGAATTCTAAGGGAAAAAGACATTCCAGAAGAGGTCATTCCTACACTGGTAAAAGCCAGGAAGGAGGTGACTGCACAACATTATCACCGCATTTGGAGAAAATATGTTGCGTGGTGTGAGGCCAGGAAGGCCCCCACGGAGGAATTTCAATTGGGTCGATTCCTACATTTCCTGCAAACAGGATTGTCTATGGGCCTCAAGTTGGGGTCCATTAAGGTTCAAATTTCGGCCCTGTCGATTTTCTTCCAGAAAGAATTGGCTTCAGTTCCTGAAGTCCAGACTTTTGTAAAAGGAGTACTACATATACAGCCCCCGGTTGTGCCCCCAGTGGCTCCGTGGGACCTTAATGTAGTTTTGGATTTTCTCAAATCCCATTGGTTTGAGCCACTCAAATCGGCGGATTTGAAATATCTTACATGGAAAGTAACCATGCTACTGGCCCTGGCTTCAGCCAGGAGAGTGTCAGAATTGGCGGCTTTATCGTATAAAAGCCCATATCTGATTTTCCATTCGGACAGGGCAGAACTGCGGACGCGTCCTCATTTTCTGCCTAAGGTGGTGTCAGCCTTTCACCTGAACCAGCCTATTGTGGTGCCTGCGGCTACTAGCGATTTGGAGGATTCCAAGTTGCTGGACGTTGTCAGGGCATTGAAAATATATATTTCAAGGACGGCTGGAGTCAGAAAATCTGACTCGCTGTTTATACTGTATGCACCCAACAAGCTGGGTGCTCCTGCTTCTAAGCAGACGATTGCTCGTTGGATTTGTAGCACAATTCAACTTGCACATTCTGTGGCAGGCCTGCCACAGCCTAAATCTGTCAAGGCCCATTCCACAAGGAAGGTGGGCTCATCCTGGGCGGCTGCCCGAGGGGTCTCGGCATTACAACTCTGCCGAGCAGCTACGTGGTCGGGGGAGAACACGTTTGTAAAATTCTACAAATTTGATACCCTGGCTAAAGAGGACCTGGAGTTCTCTCATTCGGTGCTGCAGAGTCATCCGCACTCTCCCGCCCGTTTGGGAGCTTTGGTATAATCCCCATGGTCCTGACGGAGTCCCCAGCATCCACTAGGACGTTAGAGAAAATAAGATTTTACTTACCGATAAATCTATTTCTCGTAGTCCGTAGTGGATGCTGGGCGCCCATCCCAAGTGCGGATTGTCTGCAATACTTGTACATAGTTATTGTTACAAAAAAAATCGGGTTGTTCTTGTTGTGAGCCGTCTGTTCAGAGGCTCCTACGTTGTCATACTGTTAACTGGGTTCAGATCACAAGTTGTACGGTGTGATTGGTGTGGCTGGTATGAGTCTTACCCGGGATTCAAAATCCTTCCTTATTGTGTACGCTCGTCCGGGCACAGTATCCTAACTGAGGCTTGGAGGAGGGTCATGGGGGGAGGAGCCAGTGCACACCACCTGATCCTAAAGCTTTATTTTTGTGCCCTGTCTCCTGCGGAGCCGCTAATCCCCATGGTCCTGACGGAGTCCCCAGCATCCACTACGGACTACGAGAAATAGATTTATCGGTAAGTAAAATCTTATTTTCTCATAGTCCGTAGTGGATGCTGGGGACTCCGTAAGGACCATGGGGAATAGCGGCTCCGCAGGAGACTGGGCACATCTAAAGAAAGCTTTAGGACTATCTGGTGTGCACTGGCTCCTCCCCCCATGACCCTCCTCCAAGCCTCAGTTAGGACACTGTGCCCGGACGAGCGTACACAATAAGGAAGGATTTTGAATCCCGGGTAAGACTCATACCAGCCACACCAATCACACCGTATAACCTGTGATCTGAACCCAGTTAACAGCATGATAACAGAGGAGCCTCTGAAAGATGGCTCACAACAATAATAACCCGATTTTTGTAACAATAACTATGTACAAGTATTGCAGACAATCCGCACTTGGGATGGGCGCCCAGCATCCACTACGGACTATGAGAAATAGAATTATCGGTAAGTAAATTCTTATTTTCTCTAACGTCCTAAGTGGATGCTGGGGACTCCGTAAGGACCATGGGGATTATACCAAAGCTCCCAAACGGGCGGGAGAGTGCGGATGACTCTGCAGCACCAAATGAGAGAACTCCAGGTCCTCCTCAGCCAGGATATCAATTTTGTAGAATTTTACAAACGTATTTGCTCCTGATCAAGTAGCTGCTCGGCAAAGTTGTAAAGCCGAGAACCCTCGGGCAGCCGCCCAAGATGAGCCCACCTTCCTTGTGGAGTGGGCATTTACAGATTTTTGGCTGTGGCAGGCCTGCCACAGAATGTGCAAGCTGAATTGTACTACAAATCCAACGAGCAATAGTCTGCTTAGAAGCAGGAGCACCCAGCTTGTTGGGTGCACACAGGATAAACAGCGAGTCAGATTTTCTGACTCCGGCCGTCCTGGAAACATATATTTTCAGGGCACTGACAACGTCTAGCAACTTGGAGGCCTCCAAGTCCCTAGTAGCCGCAGGCACCACCAATAGGTTGGTTCAGGTGAGACACTGAAAACACCTTGGGGAGAAACTGAGGACGAGTCCTCAATTCCGCCCTGTCCGAATGGAAAATCAGATAAGGGCTTTTTCAGGATAAAGCCGCCAATTCTGACACGCGCCTGGCCCAGGCCAGGGCCAACAGCATGACCACTTTCCATGTGAGATATTTTAACTCCACAGATTTAAGTGGTTCAAACCAATGTGACTTTTGGAACCCAAAACTACATTGAGATCCCAAAGTGCCACTGGAGGCACAAAAGGAGGCTGTATATGCAGTACCCCTTTTACAAACGTCTGAACTTCAGGGACTGAAGCTAGTTCTTTTTGGAAGAAAATTGACAGGGCCGAAATTTGAACCTTAATGGACCCCAATTTCAGGCCCATAGACACTCCTGTTTGCAGGAAATGTAGGAATCGACCCAGTTGAATTTCCTCCGTCGGTCCTTACTGGCCTCGCACCACGCAACATATTTTCGCCAATTGCGGTGATAATGTTTTTGCGGTTACATCCTTCCTGGCTTTGATCAGGATAGGGATGACTTCATCCGGAATGCCTTTTTTCCTTCAGGATCCGGCGTTCAACCGCCATGCCGTCAAACGCAGCTCTTGGAACAGACAGGGTCCTTGCTGGAGCAGGTCCCTTCTTAGAGGTAGAGGCCACGGATCCTCCGTGAGCATCTCTTGAAGTTCCGGTTACCAAGTCCTTCTTGGCCAATCCGGAACCACAAATATAGTGCTTACTCCTCTCCATCTTATCAATCTCAGTACCTTGGGTATGAGAGGCAGAGGAGGGAACACATACCCTGACTGGTACACCCACGGTGTTACCAAAGCGTCTACAGCTTATTGCCTGAGGGTCCCTGGACCTGGCGCAATACCTGTCGAGTTTTTAATCATGTGGAAGACTTCTGGGTGAAGTCCCCACTCTCCCGGGTGGAGGTCGTGCTGAGAAAGTCTGCTTCCCAGTTGTCCACTCCCGGAATGAATACTGCTGACAGTGCTATCACATGATTTTCCGCCCAGCGAAGAATCCTTGCAGCTTCTGCCATTGCCCTCCTGCTTCTTGTGCCACCCTGTCTGTTTACGTGGGTGACTGCCGTGATGTTGTCCGACTGGATCAACACTGGCTGACCTTGAAGCAGAGGTCTTGCTAAGCTTAGAGCATTGTAAATGTCCCTTAGCTTCAGGATATTTATGTGAAGTGATGTCTCCAGGCTTGACCATAAGCCCTGGATATTCCTTCCCTGTGTGACTGCTCCCCAGCCTCGCAGGCTGGCATCCGTGGTCACCAGGACCCAGTCCTGAATGCCTAGTCTGCGGCCCTCTAGAAGATGAGCACTCTGCAACCACCACAGGAGGGACACCCTTGTCCTTGGTGACAGGGTTATCCGCTGATGCATCTGAAGATGCGATCCGGACCATTTGTCCAGCAGGTCCCACTGGAAAGTTCTTGCGTGGAATCTGCCGAATGGGATTGCTTCGTAGGAAGCCACCATTTTACCCAGAACCCTTGTGCATTGATGCACTGAGACTTGGCTCGGTTTTAGGAGGTTCCTGACTAGCTCGGATAACTCCCTGGCTTTCTCCTCCGGGAGAAACACCTTTTTCTGGACTGTGTCCAGGATCATCCCTAGGAACAGAAGACACGTCGTCGGAACCAGGTGCGATTTTGGAATATTGAGAATCCAATCGTGCTGCCGCAACACTACCTGAGATAGTGCTACACCGACCTCCAACTGTTCCCTGGATCTTACCCTTATCAGGGAATTGTCCAAGGAAGGGATAACTAAAATTCACTTCCTTCGAAGGAATATCATAATTTCGGCCATTACCTTGGTAAAGACCCGGGGTGCCGTGTACCATCCATACGGCAGCGTCTGAACTGATAGTGACAGTTCTGTACCATAAACCTGAGGTACCCTTGGTGAGAAGGGTAAATTTTGACATGAAGGTAAGCATCCTTGATGTCCCGAGACATCATGTAGTCCCCTTCTTCCAGGTTCGCAATCACTGCTCTGAGTGACTCAATCTTGAATTTGAACCTCTGTATGTAAGTGTTCAAAGATTTTAGATTTAGAATCGGTCTCACCGAGCCGTCCGGCTTCGGTACCACAACAGTGTGGAATAATACCCCGTTCCCTGTTGCAGGAGGGGTATCCTGATTATCACCTGCTGGGAATACAGCTTGTGAATGGCTTCCAAAACTGTCTCCCTGTCAGAAGGAGACATCGGTAAAGCCGACTTTAGGAAACGGCGAGGGGGAGACGTCTCGAATTCTAATTTGTACCCCTGAGATATCACCTGAAGGATCCAGGGGTCTACTTGCGAGTGAGCCCACTGCGCGCTGAAATTCATTGAGACGGGCCCCCCACCGTGCCTGATTCTGCTTGTAAAGCCCCAGCGTATACTGAGGGCTTGGCAGAGGCGGGAGAGGGTTTCTGTTCCTGGGAACTGGCTGATTTCTGCAGCCTTTTTCCTCTCCCTCTGTCACGGGGCAGAAATGAGGAACCTTTTGCCCGCTTGTCCACGAAAAGACTGCGCCTGATAATACGGCGTCTTCTCATGTTGAGAGGCGACCTGGGGTACAAACGTGGAATTCCCAGCTGTTGCCGTGGCCACCAGGTCTGAAAGACCGACCCCAAATAACTCCTCCCTTAATAAAGCAATACTTCCAAATGCCGTTTGGAATACGCATCACCTGACCACTGACGTGTCCATAACCCTCTACTGGTAGAAATGGACAACGCGCTTAGACTTGATGCCAGTCGGCAAATATTCCGCTGTGCATCACGCATATATAAAAATGCATCTTTTAAATGCTCTATAGGCAAAAATATACTGTCCCTATCTAGGGTATCAATATTTTCAGTCAGGGAATCAGACCACGCCAACCCAGCACTGCACATCCAGGCTGAGGCGATTGCTGGTCGCAGTATAACACCAGTATGTGTGTAAATACCTTTTAGGATACCCTCCTGCTTTCTATCAGCAGGATCCTTAAGGGCGGCCATCTCAGGCAAAGGTAGAGCCCTTACAAGCGTGTGAGCGCTTTATCCCCCCTAGGGGGTGTTTCCCAACGCACCCTAACCTCTGGCGGGAAAGGATATAATGCCAATAACATTTTAGAAATTATCCGTTGTTATCGGGGAAAACCCACGCATCATCACACACCTCATTTAATTTCTCAGATTCAGGAAAACTACAGGTAGTTTTTCCTCACCGAACATAATACCCCTTTTTTTTGGTGGTACTCGTATTATCAGAAATGTGTAAAACATTTTTCATTGCCTCAATCATGTAACGTGTGGCCCTACTGGAAGTCACATTCGTCTCTTCACCGTCGACACTGGAGTCAGTATCCGTGTCGGCGTCTATATCTGCCATCTGAGGTAACGGCGCTTTAGAGCCCCTGACGGCCTATGAGACGTCTGGACAGGCACAAGCTGAGTAGCCGGCTGTCTCATGTCAACCACTGTCTTTTATACAGAGCTGACACTGTCACGTAATTCCTTCCAACAGTTCATCCACTCATGTGTCGACCCCCTAGGGGGTGACATCACTATTACAGGCAATCTGCTCCGTCTCCACATCATTTTTCTCCTCATACATGTCGACACAAAAGTACAGACATACAGCACACACACAGGGAATGCTCTGATAGAGGACAGGACCCCACTAGCCCTTTGGGGAGACAGAGGGAGAGTTTGCCAGCACACACCAGAGCGCTATATATATATATATATATATATATATATATACAGGGATAACCTTATATAAGTGTTTTTCCCCTTATAGCTGCTGTATAGTTAATACTGCGCCCATTTAGTGCCCCCCTCTCTTTTTTTAACCCTTTCTGTAGTGTAGTGACTGCAGGGGAGAGACAGGGAGCTTCCCTCCAACGGAGCTGTGAGGGAAAATGGCGCCAGTGTGCTGAGGAGATAGGCTCCGCCTCTTTTTCGCGGACTTTTCTCCTGCTTTTTTATGGATTCTGGCAGGGGTTAAATGCATCCATATAGCCCAGGAGCTATATGTGATGCATTTTTTTGCCATCCAAGGTGTTTTTATTGCGTCTCAGGGCGCCCCCCCCCCCAGCGCCCTGCACCCTCAGTGACCGAAGTGTGAAGTGTGCTGAGAGCAATGGCGCACAGCTGCAGTGCTGTGCGCTACCTTGTTGAAGACAGGACGTCTTCTGCCGCCAATTTTCCGGACCTCTTCTGCCTTCTGGCTCTGTAAGGGGGCCGGCGGCGCGGCTCTGGGACCCATCCAAGCTGGGCCTGTGATCGTCCCTCTGGAGCTAATGTCCAGTAGCCTAAGAAGCCCAATCCACTCTGCACGCAGGTGAGTTCGCTTCTTCTCCCCTTAGTCCCTCGATGCAGTGAGCCTGTTGCCAGCAGGTCTCACTGAAAATAAAAAACCTAATCTAAAACTTTCACTAAGAAGCTCAGGAGAGCCCCTAGTGTGCACCCTTCTCGTTCGGGCACAGAGATCTAACTGGGGCTTGGAGGAGGGTCATGGGGGGAGGAGCCAGTGCACACCAGATAGTCCTAAAGCTTTCTTTAGATGTGCCCAGTCTCCTGCGGAGCCGCTATTCCCCATGGTCCTTACGGAGTCCCCAGCATCCACTTAGGACGTTAGAGAAATAAAGTTTTACTATCAAGGTGTCTGTGTACTGTTTTTATTTGGGTATTTTTTTTCCAGTAGTACTACAGGTACCAGCGGGCCCGTTTTTCTCCCGCATGCTGGTACTTGTGGTTCTCCAAGTACCAGCTTGCGGGGGAGGCTTGCTGGGACTTGTAGTACTGCTGGAAAAAACAATATTCTTTTCATTATCACAAAAGGCTATCAGCCCCCCCATCCGCAGCCCATTGGATGGGGGGGGACAGCCTCGGGCTTCACCCCTGGCCCTTGGGTGGCTGGGGGGGGGGGGACCCCTTGATTGAAGGGGTCCCCACTCCCCCAGGGTACCCCGGCCAGGGGTGACTAGTTGGATATTTAATGCCACGGCCGCAGGGCACGGCATAAAAGTGACCCCCGGCTGTGGCATTATCTGTCCAGCTAGTGGAGCCCGATGCTGGTGTTAAAAATACGGGGGACCCCTACTCTTTTTGTCCCCCGTATTTTTGGCACCAGCACCAGGCACAGAGCCCGGTGCTGGTTTTAAAAATACGGGGGATCCCTGGCCAATTTTCCCCCGGATTTTTAGAACCAGGACCAGCTCGATGAGCCCGAGGCTGGTTATGCTTTGGAGGGGGGACCCCACGCCATTTTTTTTTCGGGTTTTTCCCGTTTTTTAAAATCGTGGCAAAATCCGCCAAATCGGCCGATTTTCGCCCGCGGTTCTGGCGAATCCGTTTTTCATTGAATATGGTGAATTCCGGCAGCCACCTTCCGGAATTCACCTGTCGAATTAAGTCGAATTAAAAAACGGCGAAAAATTGCCGCGATTCGCCGTGAATTGCATATACCCCTCTGTCTCTCCAAAGGGCCTTGTGGGGGAACGGTCTTCAAATAGAGCATCCCCTGTGTGTGTGGTGTCGGTACGCGTGTGTCGACATGTCTGAGGTAAAAGGCTCCCCTAAGGAGGAGATAGAGAAAATGTGTGTGTGAGAGAGTGTCTCCATTGACAACGCTGACACCTGTTTGGATATGTGTAAGTGCTGAGGTGAATTTATTGCACAAAAGATTAGAGAACAGACAGGAAATCTACCCATGTCTGTCCCTATGTCGCAGAGACCTTCAGAGTCTCACAATGATCACTATCCAAAATAATACACACTGATATCGACACGGAGTTTGACTCCAGTGTCGACTACGATAAGGCAAAGTTAAAGCCAAAATGGCTGAAAGGTATACAATATATGATTATTGTAATAAAAGAGATTTGCATATCACTGATGACTCATGTCCCTGACACAAGGGTACACATGTTTAAGGGGAAGAAAGCTAAGGTAAATTTCCCTCCTCTCATGAGGAAAAAGGGCGGGAATCTCCAGACAAGAAACTGCAGCTTCCCACAAGGAATTCTCAGGCAGTATCCTTTCCCCACTAGGGCCAGGATGTGATGGGAATCTTCCCCTAGGGTGTCACGTTTGCCCAGACGGTAGCACTAGCTGTTCTCAGGGATCCTGCAGATAGCGTGCACATTCTAGTACACTACTCAGACCGGCGATGGTGTCGGCATGGGTTTATAGCGCTGTGGCAGCGTGGACAGGTACCTTATCAGCAGAGATTGAGACCCTAGTATGCATATAGAGATATATATATATATATATATATATATAGATATATATATATATATATATATATATATATACACACACACACACACATATAGATATATATAGATACACACACACACACACACGTCCTTTGGATCCGGCTCTCCTATAGTATACCTTACTGCACCGGGTGCCTCCGTGTGGGGTCATGCATAGATACGAAAGCCGTGGCACTCCTGGTGTCTCAAATAATAGCACTTTAAGGCAGGTAGTGTACAACGTTTCAATGACTTTATTCCGTCATTTTCCTCAGGTTAAATAGGTTTATAGCGCTGTGGCAGCGTGGACAGGTACCTTATCAGCAGAGATTGAGACCCTAGTATGCATATAGATAAATATATATATATATATATATATATATATATATATATATATATATATATATATATATATATATATATATATATATATATAAACATGCCCAAAGAGACATGAGTATACTGGGTCCTAGAGTCAAAGCTATGTCGATTTCTGCTTGACGTGTCCTGTAGAATATGCAATGGACAGATGATGCCGACTTAAGAGGCATATGGAAGGCTGAGGATTGTGTGGAGAAAGGTTCTCGGACCTGGTCTCCACAACTATAGCTGGTAATTCTGATATTTG
The DNA here is from genome assembly GCF_028390025.1 of Pseudophryne corroboree. NCBI lineage: Eukaryota > Metazoa > Chordata > Amphibia > Anura > Myobatrachidae > Pseudophryne > Pseudophryne corroboree. The sequence goes on along the minus strand of NC_086450.1, from coordinate 359,447,859 downwards.
CCTTATATTCCTGCACAGCCTAGGAAAGCACGACATTATCAAATGCAGCCTTTCAAATAAAGAAACAAGAAAGTCCGAGGTGCGTCCTTTCTTGCCAGAGGCGGGGGCAGAGGAAAGAAGCTGCACAACACAGCTAGTTCCCAGGAACAGAAGTCCTCCCCGGCCTCTACAAAAATCCACCGCATGTCGCTGGGGCTCCACAGGCGGAGCTGGGCCCGGTGGGGGCACGCCTTCGTAAGTTCAGCCACAAGTGGGTTCACTCCCTGTTAGATCCCTGGGCAATAGATATTGTGTCTCAGGGATACAAGCTGCATTTTGAGAAGATGCCCCCTCACCGAAGGCCCTGCCGGCTTCCCCCCACGAGAGGGAAACAGTGTTAACTGCAATTCACAAATTGTATCTTCACCAGGTGGTGGTCAAGGTTCCCCTCCTTCAACAAGGAGGGGGTTATTATTCGACCATGTTGTAGTCCCGTAACCTGACGGTTCGGTGGGACCCATATTGAATTTAAAATCCCTGAACATATACCTGAAAAGGTTCAAGTTCACGTTGAAATCGCTAAGAGCGGTTATTGCAAGCCTGAAAGGCGACTCGGAACATAAAGGATGCATACCTTCAGGTCCCCATTTATCCACCTCATCAGGCGTACCTCAGAATTACGGTACGGGATTGTCATTGCCAATTTCAGAGGTTGCCGTTTGGTCTCTCCACGGCCTTGAGAATGTCCACCAAGGTAATGGCGGAAATGATGGTGCTCCTGCGGAAGCAAGGTGTCACTATTATCACGTACTTGGACGATCTCCTCATAAAAGCGAGATCAAGAGAGCAGTTGCTGAACAGCGTATCACTTTCTCTAGAAGTGTAACGGCAATACGGTTGGATTCTATATATTCCAAAGTCGCAGTGGGTTCTTACAGCTCATCTGCTTCCCCTAGGCATGATCCTAGACACAGACCAGAAAAGGGTTATCTCCCGATAGAGGGAGCTCGTGACACTGGTCAGGAATCTATTAAAACCAAAACAGGGGTCAGTGCATCACTGCACTCGAGTCCTGAGAAGGAGGGTGGCCTCATACGAGGCAATTCCCTTCGGCAGGTTCCATACGAGGTCCTTCCAATGGGACTTACTGGACAAATGGTCCGGATCACATCTTCAGATGCATCGGTTAATCACCCTATCCCCAAGGGCCAGGGTGTCTCTTCTGTGGTGGCTGCAGAGTGCTCATCTTTTCGAGGGCCACAGGTTCGGCATACAGGACTGGGTCCTGGTGACCACGGATGCAAGCCTCCGCGGATGGGGGGCAGTCACTCAGGGAAGAAACTTCCAAGGGCTGTGGTCAAGTCAGGAGACTTGTCTGCACATAAATATACTGGAACTAAGGGCCATATACAACGCCCTGAGTCAAGCGGAGCCCCTGCTTCGAGACCAACCAGTGCTGATTCAGTCAGACAACATCACGGCGGTTGCCCATGTAAGCCGCCAGGGTGGCACAAGAAGCAGGGTGGCAATGGCGGAAGCCACAAAGATTCTTCGTTGGGCGGAGAATCACGTGCAAGCACTGTCAGCAGTGTTCATTCCGGGAGTGGACAACTGGGAAGCAGATTTCCTCAGCAGACACGACCTCCACCCGGGAGAGTGGGGACTTCATCAAGAAGTCTTCACACAGATTGCAAATCGATGGGAACTGCCACAGGTGGACATGATGGCGTCCCGCCTCAACAAAAAGCTAAAAAGATATTGCGCCAGGTCAAGGGACCCTCAGGCGATAGCTGTGGACGCGCTAGTGACACAGTGGGTGTTCCAGTCGGTATATGTGTTTCCTCCTCTTCCTCTCATACCAAAGGTGCTGAGAATTGTAAGAAAAAGAGGAGTGAGAACAATACTCATTGTTCCGGATTGGCCAAGAAGGACTTGGTACCCGGAACTGCAAGAAATGCGCACAGAGGACCCATGGCCTCTGCCTCTCAGACAGGACCTGCTGCAACAAGGGCCCTGTCTGTTCCAAGACTTACCGCGGCTGCGTTTGACGGCATGGCGGTTGAACGCCGGATCCTAGCGGTAAAAGGCATTCCGGATGAAGTTATTCCTACGCTGATAAAGGCTAGGGAGGACGTGACAGCAAAGCATTATCACCGTATATGGCGAAAATATGTTGCTTGGTGTGAGGCCAAGACGGCCCCTACAGAGGAATTCCAGCTGGGTCGATTCCTGCACTTCCTACAGTCAGGAGTGTCTATGGGCCTAAAATTAGGGTCCATAAGGGTCCAGATTTCGGCCCTATCCATTTTCTTTCAAAAAGAACTGGCTTTACTGCCTGAGGTTCAGACGTTTGTTAAGGGAGTGCTGCATATTCAGCCCCTTTTGTGCCACCAGTGGCACCTTGGGATCTTAACGTTGTGTTGGATTTCCTGAAATCCCACTGGTTTGAGCCACTTAAGACCGTGGAACTAAAGTATCTCACGTGGAAAGTGGTCATGCTGTTGGCCTTAGCATCGGCTAGGCGTGTGTCAGAATTGGCGGCTTTGTCATGTAAAAGCCCCTATCTGATCTTCCATATGGACAGGGCAGAATTGCGGACTCGTCCCCAATTTCTCCCAAAGGTGGTATCATCGTTTCATTTGAACAAACCTATTGTGGTGCCTGCGGCTACTCGGGACTTGGAGGACTCCAAGTTGCTGGACGTAGTCAGGGCTTTGAAAATATATGTTTCCAGAACGGCTGGAGTCAGGAAGACTGACTCGCTGTTTATCCTGCATGCACCCAACAAGCTGGGTGCTCCTGCTTCAAAGCAAACTATTGCTCGCTGGATCTGTAGCACGATTCAGCTGGCTCATTCTGCGGCTGGATTGCCGCATCCAAAATCAGTAAAAGTCCATTCCACAAGGAAGGTGGGCTCTTCTTGGGCGGCTGCCCGAGGGGTCTCGGCTTTACAGCTTTGCCGAGCGGCTACTTGGTCGGGTTCAAACACCTTTGCAAAGTTCTACAAGTTTGATACCCTGGCTGAGGAGGACCTTGTGTTTGCTCATTCGGTGCTGCAGAGTCATCCGCACTCTCCCGCTCGTTTGGGAGCTTTGGTATAATCCCCATGGTCCTTACGGAGTTCCCAGCATCCACTAGGACGTCAGAGAAAATAAGAATTTACTCACCGGTAATTCTATTTCTCGTAGTCCGTAGTGGATGCTGGGCGCCCGTCCCAAGTGCGGACTTTCTGCAATACGTGTATATAGTTATTGCTTAACTAAGGGTTATTGTTATGAGCCATCCGTTGAGTGAGGCTCAGTTGTTGTTCATACTGTTAACTGGGTATGTTATCACAAGTTATACGGTGTGATTGGTGTGGCTGGTATGAGTCTTACCCTAGATTCCAAAAATCCTTTCCTTGTAATGTCAGCTCTTCCGGGCACAGTTTCCCTAACTGAGGTCTGGAGGAGGGGCATAGAGGGAGGAGCCAGTGCACACCAGATAGTACCTAATCTTTTCTTTAGAGTGCCCAGTCTCCTGCGGAGCCCGTCTATCCCCCATGGTCCTTACGGAGTTCCCAGCATCCACTACGGACTACGAGAAATAGAATTACCGGTGAGTAAATTCTTATTTTTGGCACCAGGCGTCACAAACCAATAAGGTTGCACTGAAAAAACAACCAAGTTCTGATGTTTTAAGAATGGATCATTTATTTAATGGTGTAAACTTGCCATTCCTGAATGGATGGATTCCTAAACAGTGTTTCCCTGGCGGACATCTATATTCATGAATGGATCCCAAAACGGTGTTTGCCTGGCGAAAACCTATAGCAGCAGATACTGTGACTTACCCACCAACAACCATAACTGTCCACAGAACAGTGGGAGGTAAGTCAGGCACATTGGTGTGTAAAGTGAACTCCTCCCACACACAGAAAAAGGCACATCCTCTATTCATTAGGACAATCGTACATCATGAATGACTTAAAGAAATCAATGTAGGAATATAAAATGTTTTCCTTTAAAAAAAAAAAAAAAATTGTCATTCCTTAGACCTTTAAATTCTGTGTCTTCAGTCATACAGCATCCTGTGGCAGTGAGATGATTTATCAGCTTCCATACAGCCCAAACACATAAAATGATGCAGTAGTAACCAGGCTTTTCTATACCAAAAGATTGAGCGAGAGGATTACTCATCTTTGCCAGCACCTGAGTAACTGTGCTAAGAGTCACACTAACATCTCAAACAAACAGTTTCCTTGTACTGGAACTTCCCATGCTAGTCTTAAAATTACATAAAATGGTGGATTCAGGATCACTGATCCTCAACAAGTGGTGAAGAAAAACAATTTAAAAGTATAAATAAAATAAAACCTATCTAAAGCATTTCAGTGACCATATTAGAGTTGTACTTGCAAAAAGGATGCGGGTCAAAGTTTAGAACTTTATGGACTGGTTTCCTTGATCAATCCTTAATAGTACATGCTGTTTCCTGCTACTTGCTCTAAATCATGCCACAGATTCGCCAGCAATAAACCTTGTACATGGGCCATACTTTAAATTAAAAAAATAAAGCAAAAAAAACACAACCCTTTACATTGGCACGCAGTTGTGTTGACATTCTGGAAATTCTCCCATGCCAGTCCAGAAAAACACACAGTGACTCAATGTTTCGGTGGGGATCTCTGAACAAACACCCCACGTGTCCGATGCTCCACTTAAGAACAATAACCACTTCAGCTTTTCAAACTTGGGCAGCTAATTCAACTATGACTGAGATACAGTGGACTATCTCCAGTATGATACATGTATCTGGTGGCAGTCATGCCAGACTATCAATCATTTCATGAGAATATTACTAGAGATACAAGTAACGTTATTTTGGAAACAACTGGATAAAATGGGTTTTGTCCTTAAGAAATGACTCCTGCATTTATCAGGCTTATGGAAAACTCTGTATAAATGACATTTCCTGAGAGCGGCAAATAAGATTTCCTTATGTAGTTTAGTAGAAAGAAACTCATAGAACTTGCACATTGAAAGAGATATTTCCACAACGTCATGTTTCACATCTTGCAACGAGGTATCTTCATCTTGTAAACGAGCGTGATCTAAGTCTTGTTTGCTACGCGAGGTACTAGACCACGGTCCATCCATAGTTAGTGCATAAAAAGAATCCAGTTCTGACTTTTGCAGCAGCTATCCAGATATTAGTGGATTTCTATGTGAACCTGAAAGAGATTTGAATCAAATGTCAGACAATGGTTGGAAACATTAATGTATGTTGTAATGCCAGGCTTTTGTTGTCTGCCAGTATCAGTGTTAGGGATTTTTTTTCTGGATTCAAATAAAAGCAAATATTCAATCTAAATTAGACAAAAGAAACTCACATGAAAATCTGGCATCCACAAGGAGGAATTCATTACAATGGGAGGTGGTAAAATGCCAGGCTCCTTGATGGTAGCTTAATCTTGCTTATGGTTACATTCCAAAGCTCCACAGCAGTAACCAGTAGCGATGGGGCATCTAAATACTATTCTACGCATGGGCTGAAGTGGCAAGTATGATACACAGAAGTCAAGATTAAAATTGCACTCCTTTGCTTCAATTCTGTACATTCTTTATGGATCCCTGATATCATCAGAGTGATGAAGTGGTATGATCTTTTAATGAGACCAGTTTCCCGCTTCACTTAAATATGTATATATTACAGTCATTACTTGTAAAAATAAGAATTTACTTACCGATAATTCTATTTCTCGGAGTCCGTAGTGGATGCTGGGGTTCCTGAAAGGACCATGGGGAATAGCGGCTCCGCAGGAGACAGGGCACAAAAAAGTAAAGCTTTTACCAGATCAGGTGGTGTGCACTGGCTCCTCCCCCTATGACCCTCCTCCAGACTCCAGTTAGGTACTGTGCCCGGACGAGCGTACACAATAAGGGAGGCAATTTGAATCCCGGGTAAGACTCATACCAGCCACACCAATCACACCGTACAACTTGTGATCTAAACCCAGTTAACAGTATGATAACAGAAAGAGCCTCTTAAAGATGGCTCCTTAACAATATAACCCGAATTTGTTAACAATAACTATGTACAGTATTGCAGATAATCCGCACTTGGGATGGGCGCCCAGCATCCACTACGGACTCCGAGAAATAGAATTATCGGTAAGTAAATTCTTATTTTCTCTATCGTCCTAAGTGGATGCTGGGGTTCCTGAAAGGACCATGGGGATTATACCAAAGCTCCCAAACGGGCGGGAGAGTGCGGATGACTCTGCAGCACCGAATGAGAGAATTCCAAGTCCTCTTTTGCCAGGGTATCAAATTTGTAGAATTTTACAAACGTGTTTTCCCCCGACCACGTAGCTGCTCGACAGAATTGTAATGCCGAGACCCCTCGGGCAGCCGCCCAAGATGAGCCCACCTTCCTTGTGGAATGGGCCTTAACAGATTTAGGCTGTGGCAGGCCTGCCACAGAATGAGCAAGTTGAATTGTGTTACAAATCCAACGAGCAATCGTCTGCTTAGAAGCAGGGGCACCCAACTTGTTGGGTGCATATAGTATCAACAGCGAGTCAGATTTTCTGACTTCAGCCGTCCTTGAAATGTATATTTTTAAGGCTCTGACAACGTCCAACAACTTGGAGTCCTCCAAGTCGCCAGTGGCCGCAGGCACCACAATAGGTTGGTTCAGGTGAAACGCTGATACCACCTTAGGGAGAAAATGCGGACGAGTCCTCAGTTCTGCCCTATCCGAATGGAAGATTAGATAAGGGCTTTTATAAGATAAAGCCGCCAATTCAGATACTCTCCTGGCGGAAGCCAGGGCCAGTAACATAGTCACTTTCCATGTGAGATATTTAAAATCCACCTTTTTCAATGGTTCAAACCAATGGGATTTGAGGAAATCTAAAACTACATTTAGATCCCACGGTGCCACCGGAGGCACCACAGGAGGCTGTATATGCAGTACTCCTTTAACAAAAGTCTGTACCTCAGGAACTGAGGCCAATTCTTTTTGGAAGAATATTGACAGGGCCGAAATTTGAACCTTAATAGATCTCAATTTGAGACCCATAGACAATCCTGATTGTAGGAAATGTAGGAAACGACCCAGTTGAAATTCCTCCGTCGGAACACTCCGATCCTCGCACCACGCGACATATTTTCGCCAAATGCGGTGATAATGTTTCGCGGTGACTTCCTTCCTTGCCTTAATCAAGGTAGGAATGACTTCTTCTGGAATGCCTTTCCCTTTTAGGATCTGGCGTTCAACCGCCATGCCGTCAAACGCAGCCGCGGTAAGTCTTGAAAGAGACAGGGACCCTGTTGTAGCAGGTCCCTTCTCAGAAGTAGAGGGCACGGGTCGTCCGTGACCAACTCTTGAAGTTCCGGGTACCAAGTCCTTCTTGGCCATCCGGAGCCACTAGTATTGTTCTTACTCCTCCTCACCGTATAATCTTCAATACCTTTGGTATGAGAGGCAGAGGAGGAAACACATATACTGATTTGTACACCCAAGGTGTTACCAGTGCGTCCACAGCTATTGCCTGTGGATCTCTTGACCTGGCGCAATACTTGTCCAGTTTCTTGTTGAGGCGAGACGCCATCATGTCTACCATTGGTCTTTCCCAACAGTTTATTAGCATGTGGAAGACTTCTGGATGAAGACCCCCCTCTCCCGGGTGAATATCGTGTCTGCTGAGGAAGTCTGCTTCCCAGTTGTCCACGCCCGGGAAGAACACTGCTGACAGTGCTATTACGTGATTCTCCGCCCAGCGAAGAATCTTGGCAGCTTCTGCCATTGCACTCCTGCTTCTTGTGCCGCCCTGTCTGTTTACATGGGCGACCGCCGTGATGTTGTCCGACTGAATCAACACCGGTTTTCCTTGCAGGAGTGGTTCCGCCTGGCTTAGAGCATTTTAGATTGCTCTTAGTACCAGAATGTTTATGTGAAGAGACTTTTCCAGGTTCGTCCATACCCCCTGGAAGTTTCTTCCTTGTGTGACTGCTCCCCAACCTCTCAGGCTGGCGTCCGTGGTCACCAGGATCAAATCCTGTATGCCGAATCTGCGGCCCTCCAATAGATGAGCCTTTTGCAACCACCACAGAAGATATACCCTTGTCCTTGGCGACCGGGTTATTCGCAGGTGCATCTGAGGATGCGACCCTGACCATTTGTCCAACAGATCCCTTTGGAAAATTCTTGCATGGAATCTGCCGAATGGAATTGCTTCGTAAAAAGCCACCATTTTTCCCAGGACTCTTGTGCATTGATGTACAGACACCTTTCCTGGTTTTAGGAGGTTCCTGACAGGTCGGATAACTCCTTGGCTTTTTCCTCGGGAAGAAAAACCTTTTTCTGAACCGTGTCCAGAATCATCCCTAGGAACAGCAGACGTATCGTCGGAAAACAGCTGCGATTCTTGGAATATTTAGAATCCAGTCGTGCCGTCGAAGAACTACTTTAGATAGTGCTCTTCCGACCTCCAACTGTTCTCTGGAACTTGCCCTTTTTAGGTCGTGCAAGTAAGGGATAATTTAGATGCCTTTTTTCTTTGAAGAAACATCTTTTCGGCCATTACCTTGGTAAAAAGGCCCGGGGTGCCGTGGATAATTCAAACGGCATCGTCTGAAACTGATATTGACAGTTCTGTACCACGAACCAGAGGTACCCTTGATGAGAAGGACAAAATTTGGACATGGAGGTAATCCTTGATGTCCAGGGACACCATATAGTCCCCTTTTTTCCGGTTCGCTATCACTGCTCTGAGTGACTTTATCTCGATTTGAACCTTTTATGTAAGTGTTCAAAACATTTTAGATTTAGACTATGTGTCACCAAGCCGTCTGGCTTCAGTACCACAATATAGTGTGGAAAAATAATACCCTTTTCCTTGTCGTAGGAGGGGTACTTTGATTATCACCTGCTGGATATACAGCTTGTGAATTGTTTCCAATGCTGCCTCCCTGTCGGAGGGAGCCGTTGGTAAAGCAGACTTCAGGAACCTGCGAGGAGAAGATGTCTCGACTCTCCAATCTTTACCCCTGGGATAATACTCGTACGATCTAGGGGTCAACTTGCGAGTGATCCCACTGCGCCCTGAGACTCTTGAGACTACCCCCCCACCTTGAGTCCGCTTGCACGGCCCCAGCGTCATGCTGAGGACTTGGCAGACGCGGTGGAGGGCTTCTTTTCCTGGGAAAGGGCTGCCTGCTGCAGTCTACTTCCCTTACCTCTATGTCTGGGCAGATATGACTGGCCTTTTGCCTGCATGCCCTCATGGGAAAGGAAAGATTGAGGCTGAAAAGACGGTGTCTTTTTTAGCTGAGATGTAACTTGGGGTAAAAAAGGTTTTCCCAGCTGTTGCTGTGGTCCCCAGGTCCGATGGACCGACCCCCAAATAACTCCTTCCCTTTATACAGCAATACTTCCATCTGCCGTATGGGATCTGTATCACCTGACCACTGTCGTGTCCCTGACATCTTCTGGGAGATATGGACAACGCACTTATCTTGATGCCAGAGAGCAAATATCCCTCTGTGCATCTCACATACATATATATAGAATGCATCCTATTAAATGCTCTACATGAATAAAATATTTTCAGTCAGGGAATCCGACCAAGCCAACCCAGCACTGCATCTCCAGGCTGATGGCGATCGCTGGTCGCAGTATAACCACCGTATGTGTGTATATACTTTTTAGGATATTTTTTTAGCTTCCTATCAGCTGGCTCCTTGAGGGCGGCCGTATCTGGAGACGGTAACGCCACTTGATAAGCGTGTGAGCGCCTTATCACCCTAAGGGGTGTTTCCCAACGTACCCTAATTTCTGGCGGGAAAGGGTATAACGCCAATATTTGCTATCGGGGTAACCCTACGCATCATCACACACTTCATTTTATTTTATCTGATTCAGGAAAAACTACAGGTAGTTTTTTCCACTCCCACATAATACCCTTTCTTGTGGTACTTGTAGTATCAGAAACACGTAACACCTCCTTCATTGCCCTTAACGTGTGGCCCTAATGAGAAATACGTTTGTTTATTCACCGTCGACACTGTATTCAGTGTCCGTGTCTGTGTCTGTGTCGACCGACTGAGGTAAATGGGCGTTTTTAAAACCCCTGACGGTGTTTCTGAGACGCCTGGACCGGTCCTAATAGATTGTCGGCCGTCTCATGTCGTCAACCGACCTTGCAGCGTGTTGACATTCTCACGTAATTCTCTAAATAAGCCATCCATTCCGGTGTCGACTCCCTAGAGAGTGACATCACCATTACAGGCAATTTCTCCGCCTCCTCACCAACATCGTCCTCATACATGTCGACACACACGTACCGACACACAGCACACACACCGGGAATGCTCTGACAGAGGACAGGACCCACTAGCCCTTTGGGGAGACAGAGGGAGAGTCTGCCAGCACACACCAAAAACGCTATAATTATATAGGGACAACCTTATATAAGTGTTTCTCCCTTATAGCATCTTTTATATATATACAATATCGCCAAAATCAGTGCCCCCCCTCTCTGTTTTAACCCTGTTTCTGTAGTGCAGTGCAGGGGAGAGCCTGGGAGCCTTCTCTCCAGCTTTTCTGTGAGAGAAAATGGCGCTGTGTGCTGAGGAGATAGGCCCCGCCCCTTTTACGGCGGGCTCGTCTCCCGCTATTTTTGAAGTTAGGCAGGGGTTAAATATCTCCATATAGCCTCTGTGGGCTATATGTGAGGTATTTTTTGCCTCTAATAAGGTTTTTATTTGCCTCTCAGAGCGCCCCCCCCAGCGCTCTGCACCCTCAGTGACTGTTGTGTGAAGTGTGCTGAGAGGAAAATGGCGCACAGCTGCAGTGCTGTGCGCTACCTTTATGAAGACTCAGGAGTCTTCAGCCGCCGATTTTGGACCTCTTCTCTCTTCAGCGTCTGCAAGGGGGCCGGCGGCGCGGCTCCGGTGACCATCCAGGCTGTACCTGTGATCGTCCCTCTGGAGCTAGTGTCCAGTAGCCAAGCAGCAAATCCACTCTGCACGCAGGTGAGTTCACTACTTCTCCCCTAAGTCCCTCGTTGCAGTGATCCTGTTGCCAGCAGGACTCACTGTAAAGTAAAAAACCTAAGCTAAACTTTCTCTAAGCAGCTCTTTAGGAGAGCCACCTAGATTGCACCCTTCTCGTTCGGGCACAAAATCTAACTGGAGTCTGGAGGAGGGTCATAGGGGGAGGAGCCAGTGCACACCACCTGATCTGGTAAAAGCTTTACTTTTTTGTGCCCTGTCTCCTGCGGAGCCGCTATTCCCCATGGTCCTTTCAGGAACCCCAGCATCCACTTAGGACGATAGAGAAATGTCCATTTTGGCTAAATGTAGCCGACAAGCATAGTGTGGTGAGACTAAGGGCCTAATTCTGAGATTGGAGCAAAGCAAAAATGCTGCAATGTAAGGGGTGTATATAGTTATTTTTTGCATGTAGGGTAATACTGGCTGCTTTCGCAAGTCGCATGTAGCCCACAAATGCTCAACAGATTCATTTTTACACTGCAATTTAGATGGCGTTTGGACACGCCCCTAATTCTCTGTGCACAGTTTTAATGTGCCCCACCCACAGTGCAACATGGTTTTGTCAATGTGCACACAGGTCTGGGACTCCAGGTCGACAACAAAAAGGTTGACGCCAATTGGTCGACACCTTAGGTCGACATGGACAAAAGGTCGACAGGAACAAGGTCGACATGGAAAAAGGTCGACATGAGTTTCTTTATGTTTTTTTGGTGTCGTTTTCTTCGTAGAGTGACGGGGAACCCCAATTAGTGCACCGCGTCCCCTTGCATGCCTTCGGGCATGGTGCCTTTACTCCGCTCCGCTTGGCACAGATTACCGTTCCAATCGTAGTCCACGTGGATCGTTAAGTATGAAAAGGTTCCAAAAAAAGAAACAAATTGTGAAAAACTCATGTCGACCTTTTTCCATGTCGACCTTGTTCCTGTCGACATTTTGTCCATGTCGACCTAAGGTGTGTCGACCAATTGGAGTCGACCTAAGGTATGTCGAACTTTTTGTTGTCGACCTGGAGTCCGGATACCGTGCACACAGGTTTTTTTTTTTCTTTGCTCCCAACTGAGAATCAGCCCTAAATTTCATCTTCACATCGGCCATGTTTCTTTGCCTCACAACCTTACAAGATCTACAGTACATGTTACTTTTCCTACCATCATCTACCTGCAGTATGGTGTAAGGAGAATCTAAGTATGAAAGGACGTGGAAATATCTGCAAATAAAAACAACCAAAACACAAACCTGGTTGCATTACCTTTATTACAGTCCTTAACCATATCTAGACCAGTACAAACATTGGGGCAGATGCATTAAGCCTGGAAGGTGATAACGCACCAGCTAATAAGCTCATAACTGTCATTTTTCAAACCAGCAATGATTGGCTGGTGCGTTATCACCTTCCACTTATCACTTGTTTATCACTTCTCCAGGCTTAATACAGCTGCCCCATCCCATAGCTTCTACTACAACCCATGAAGTGGCTGAAAGAAGAAACATAGGGGTGATTCAGACCTGATCGCTAGGCTGCTAAAATTGTAGGCCTGCAATCAGAAAGTCGCCGCCTAAGAGGAGTATATATTCGCCGTGCAAGGGTGTGATTGCATATGTACGCCAAACAGCTAAAAAATCCCTCAGTCAGCGGACAGCTGCAAATCCGTTCGCACCTCACTCACCAGTTAATTCTTATTACCAGCGTGTGCAGTCTCTGAGCAGCCCAGGACTTACTCATACAGTGTGATCAGACGGGCTGATCGGGGCCGGAGCAGACGTCACACACCCTCCCTGAAAACACTTGAGAACGCTTGCGTTTTCCCCCGACACTCACAGAAAACAGTCAGTTACCACCCACAAACTGCTTCCTCCAGTCAATCAGCATGCGAATGGCTGTGCGATTCGAATTTTTGCACCAGCCTGTCGCTGACCTGCGATGCCTGTTGTTTAGAGACGTGCTAATGCGCAGTTAATAGCCGATTACCTGCTAATCGGACCATATTGTACTACTATGTTTGCAAGATTCTATAGAAGGCTTCAATTTAAATATTGAATTTCACCAATAAACATAACTTGCCAATAACAGTACAGGTTGAGTCTCCCATATCTGAAATGTTTGGAACCGAAGAATTTTGTATTGTTGAATAATTGCATACCATAATGAGATAGCTTGGTGATGGGATTCAAGTCTAAATACTGAATGCATGTTATGCTTCACATACAAATTATACACACAGCCTGAAGATCATTTTATACAAAATGTTTAAGCATTTTGTGAATTAAACAAAGTTTGTGTACACTGAACCATCAAAAAGCAAAGGTGTCCCTATCCCGGTCATGCTAAAAAAAAAAAAAAAAAAAAAAGACATGGGAAACTCAACCTGTACTTCGGTTGTGGTGCCTCCCCTATACGTCAGCATTGGAGCTGCAGCTAATGGTGAGCGACCAAGATAAGTGTCCCTCAGCCAATGTACTCTACATTTAATATTAAAGGGGATGCTTTTTAAAATATATTCTTACCATTTGTAAACTGCATGTACAGGTTCTAATTCTAGAATCCAATGTTTCTAGTGCTTCTATACTACTAGCTTTTGTCCTTGTGTTGCAGTGTAATGCAATTCAGTACGGCGTTCTGTAACACTACTTGTTTGTTTTTTTGCATTTGATGCATTTAGACACACTGGAAAGCCTTAAAACTAAAACTCTAGTGAAAATTGAAGTAATAATATAAAACAACTTGTCATACAGTGATACTGGTGTTAATATGTATCTAGAGGTGGGGGCGTGGCTTGGCGAGCTGAGGAGAGGACGTGCTCGGGTAGTGCTCCTCTGTAAAACGGCGGCCTTTCTCCCTGATTTGCGGTACTAACAGCCCCCTCTCCTTCCTAGTGTGCTTTATTGTTGGTCCCCCTTCCCTGGACGTGTACCTTATACGGCCACTGAGCAGGCGGAAGCGGCCGCTTCACCCCGCAGTCTGCGGCCTAGACGGCCCCCGGAAACCGGGACCTCGAGTTTCGGGCGGGCTCCGTGACGTGCACATCACGGCGGACGCTCCTAACAGCGCCCCATCCCGCAGGCAGACACCACGGACCCCGCGATTGATAGTGAGACCGGAGAGCACCTTGAAGAACTCCTGCAAACACAGGTACATACCCTCCTGGTGCCCCAGCTCCTCACCGCGGCGGCCATCTTGCCTAGCTCCTTTTACACTGTGGACTGCCTTTTGGCTGTAGTACTAAGGGGTGACTCTGTGGAGTGGTGCTGCCACAGCCTGCACTGACACCTTTGCCTGATCTAGTGGGTCACACTCCTGCTGTCTTACAACACCCAATACGCAGGATAGACCCAATTGCAAACCCTGTGCTGCAGCTTTTACAGATCACTCCCTCTGGTGGCCACCCTGGGAAAATCCATCTGAGATGTGCATTCCTGTTCAAATATAAGAAACCGATTTTCAACCACGTCAGACGACAGGTGTTAAACCGTTGTCTCCTAATGAATGCTTTTCTAACCCGCTGAAACGTCCCAGCGGTTTTGTGCTATGGATGTGTGCTACGTTAGGCTGTTACTGCCATTGATACCGTAATGAACTGCTGATGCCACCCCACAGGGAGCTACACCGCTGAAGGTATTCTTCTGTGAGTTATGCAAACTTAGTTCACCTCGTTATCCTGACCTTAGTGAACCTAAACTACTCGATGCTGAATGAGTGATGCCCAGGAACAAGAAATCTTCTCAAAAGACCGGTACATCAACTCCACGGGGGACCATGTCGCAGTCCGCTATGAGACCATTCTTACAACCCACCTCGCCCGCATTTACAGAAAACCCTTCTGCTTCAAACCATCCCCTCTCCCCGCCTGCCCCTCATCCATCCCCTTCAGGTGCGGATGTACCACATATCTGCCCTCCAGGAGGTAGGGATTTACAAGATATCTTGGCCTATATGAAAAATCTACCCACTAAACAAGATCTACAAGATACTGTGAGACGTGAACTGGCTACCATGAGACAGGACATTTCCCATATCTCCGACCGGATGTCGAATCTGGAGGATCACCAGGCCTCTTCCGACACGTTCCTGAAGTCATTGACGAATGTCATTGAAGCTCAGTTGACAGAGATCCGCTCTCTCCAAACACGGTTAACAGATTTGGATAATAGAGGGAGGAGAAATAACATCCGTGTACGGGGTTTGCCGGAAGACGTCCCTCAAACAGGCTTGATTGATGCTCTTACAAAAATCTTTAACGAGATATTGGGTAATGATCCTAACGACACTATCACCTTCGACAGGGCCCACCGTGCTCTGAAACCAAGAGGTCTCTCCGCTGACAGACCACGTGATGTCATCTGCAGATTGCATTATTTTTCTCAGAAAGACGACATTATGCGCAAGGTACGCCAACTCGATGGAGTCGATTTTAACGGTTCAATGATCCATATCTACCAAGACTTGTCCTGGCACACCCTCCAACAGCGGAAAGCCCTCAAGCCCCTAACGGATGAGCTCTGTAAACGCCAATTGAAATACCGTTGGGGCTTTCCCTTCAATCTAGTCTCATCTTCGGGGAAAACCCATATTCTCAACTCCCACTCTGATCTCCCTATGTTCTGTAACGGTCTTGGCCTACCGAAACTTGACTTACGCGACTGGGACTTCCCTACTCCAGCATTGCCATCTCTCCGATCCCAGACTACTGGAATCCCCTGGCAGGAGGTACGGAACGCCGGGAGGAAAAGTACCGATGACTCCCCCTCTAACAATGACTCAAATGCTACCTGATTGATAACCTGTGATCATTTGTTTGTTCATGTTCTTCTTAAATTATCTCTCTAGGTTACAGTGTGATACTATTTCTAACCGCTGATGAGTCTTAATCTAGTGTTCACTCTAGATGTCTTTCACAGGGCGCTGCGCCCTGCCCCTTTTTTAGACACCTGAATGCCGCCCTGCCCATTTGTGTGCGCCCTCCCGCCCCGCACTTTGCTGCCCGCCGGACCCCGCCAAGCCACCGGACACATTACTGCAGTAATCCAGTGTGCTTAATCACAGTCACACTGTCTCCCTGCATGAGAGACAGAGACCTCCGCGGCCCGCCCCGTCTGTACCGCCCCATCTGTCCCGCCCACCTCGTCCGTCCCGCCCGCCCACCTCGTCCGTCCTTAGTTGTCAGCCGCCGCATCTCCCCTCCTCTGCGAGAGACAGGAGGGCTGGGTTTGCCTCTCCCGCCGAGGCAAACCCAGCCCTCCCTCCTCTCTGTGTGCATGGCCAGACACCCGCGGGCAGCCCCCATCTCCCACCAGCCAGTGCCACTGGCCAGCGTACCCATCTACCGGAGTGTGACCCTCAGCTGCCAGAGTGTGAGTAAGTAGATACACACAAAGTAATGAACATGTATTTTAATGCATTGCCATATCCTGCCCCCACCCCCTGCATGTGACCCCATTTACCCCCAGCCTTTGTGTGTGGCACACTTTACCCCCCTCACCCTGGTATGTGCGCCCCCCCCCCCCCCCCGTGTGTGTGACACCTTGTGCCCTCCTGCCCCCCCCAACCCCCTGTGTGTGGCCCCACTACCCCTTGTCTTATGTGTGTGCGGAACCATCTACCCCCCCCCCCCCCTCCTCCTCCAATGTGTCTCAGTGCTTTCTACCTGGTGCAATGTTTCTCGGTGCTCTCTACCTGGTGCAATGTTTCTCGGTGCTCTCTACCTGGTGCAATGTTTCTCTGTGCTCTCTACCTGGTGCAATGTTTCTCGGTGCTCTCTACCTGGTGCAATGTTTCTCGGTGCTCTCTACCTGGTGCAATGTTTCTCGGTGCTCTCTACCTGGTGCAATGTTTCTCGGTGCTCTCTACCTGGTGCAATGTTTCTCGGTGCTCTCTACCTGGTGCAATGTTTCTCGGTGCTCTCTACCTGGTGCAATGTTTCTCGGTGCTCTCTACCTGGTGCAATGTTTCTCGGTGCTCTCTACCTGGTGCAATGTTTCTCAGTGCTCTCTACCTGGTGCAATGTTTCTCGGTGCTCTCTACCTGGTGCAATGTTTCTCGGTGCTCTCTACCTGGTGCAATGTTTCTCAGTGCTCTCTACCTGGTGCAATGTTTCTCGGTGCTCTCTACCTGGTGCAATGTTTCTCAGTGCTCTCTACCTGGTGCAATGTTTCTCGGTGCTCTCTACCTGGTGCAGTGTGTCTCAGTGCTCTCTACCTGGTGCAGTGTGTCTCAGTGCTCTCTACCTGGTGCAGTGTGTCTCAGTGCTCTCTACCTGGTGCAGTGTGTCTCAGTGCTCTCTACCTGGTGCAGTGTGTCTCAGTGCTCTCTACCTGGCGCAATGTGTATAACGTGCTCTGCCTGGCGCAAAGTGTAGAATGTGCTCTGCCTGGCGCAATATGTATAACGTGCTCTACCTGTCGCAGTGTGTATAGGAGGTTCTACCTGGTGCAGTGTGTATTAGCTGCACTATTGTGTGGTGTAATGTGAATTGCCACTATTATGTGGCCATGCCCCTAACCCCACGAAAAACAACGCCCCTAAATTTTCGCCTTTGGCGCGCACTGCCCATTCTTTATCATGTGGGAATGGGAGGACCAAGCATTATAGTATGTACCTAATTTTGCCCTTCTAATTGAAAAATGTGCCCTCCCGAACGAAAAATGTGCCCTCCCGAATGAAAAATGTGCCCTACCCGTGATCAGCACCCTGCCCTAAAAAATTCCTAGAGTGAACACTATTAATCCAATGTCTTGCTGTCACTGGGGCCATGTCCCTCCCATTATATATTAGGCCGTTGATTGCCAGCTCCTGTTTCTCGACTATGAGATTTCTTTCATCCTACCATTTGAAGATTTCTTCATGTTAACAAGGTTTACAGTTAGTTAAAACTATGTATGTGTAAGGATTATTGCATTATTTTTTTTCCCATTTCTCAATATGCCTCTGGCAGTGGCTCCCTCACTCGCCCCTTACCCGGCTCCTGGCTGTTATGCCTCTTGGGTTTCTGATCCTTAGATGGATCAGCTACCCCACTGCGGGTTTTTTGAATGTTATTGTTGTTTTTTCTACTTGCTCTGTTTCTTTCTCCTTCCTCCCTGTTCCTTTCTCTTTCCTCTTTTTGACCATTCCGGGCCCACCGCTTTCTACTATGACTTTTGCCTCCCATGACATCCCCTGGTAGACTCAAAATATCATCGATCAACGCGAAGGGCCTCAATGTACCGGAGAAAAGGGCCTCCCTTTTACGGTCTCTCTGGGCCGATAGAGTAGATGTTGCATTGGTCCAAGAAACGCATTTTAGAATCTCAGCTCGTAGCCCCTCCCTGACTAACTATCGTTTCCCCCAGGCCTTTTATAATAACAACCCAGACTCTAAAGCAAAAGGTGTAGCAATATTATTTTCTAGGACCCTTCAGCTGTCTGATATATCAGTTCATAAGCCGATCCCGGGTCGGCTTCTGATAGTGCGTTGTAAATTATGTATGTGCCCTTACACATTTGTTGCACTTTATGCCCCAAATAGGGACCAGGTTCCATTTTTCCGTTCCGCCCTTTCCCAAATAGAGCCTCGTCTTTCGGGTGTTGTTGTTTTGGGGGGTGATTTGAATTGGATAATGGATCCATCCTTAGACTCTTCTTCTAATGCTCCCCGGACCTCCCAACGTCAGTACCGACAAGTTAGAAGACTGTTCCACGATCTCCAGCTGGCCGACTCCTGGGGGGTCCTTCACCCCTCCGATAGAGACTACTCCTTCTATTCACCCCCACACAAAGCTTACTCTCGTCTTGATTACCTATTCCTTAGTCACAGACATCTCCCCTTACCGATAGATTCTTCCATTGGCTTGATAACCTGGTCTGACCACGCTCCGGTGTCTATGACTTTCAACCCCCCAAACTACCCCAGGTCAATGGACCTGGCGTCTTAATGAATCCTTATTACAGGACCAATACTGCAGGGGAGAAATAGAGAAGGCCCTGACTGAATTTTTCTTCATAAATAATACCGACGAGGTCTCTAAGATTATCCTGTGGGAAGCGCATAAATGCACCATACGGGGTAAACTTATACAGTTGGGTACATTTATGAAAAAACAGAGGTCAGCAATAATCACCAAATTCTTGCAACGACTCCACTTTCTTGAGTCCTTGCATAAAACGTCTCTGTCGGAGACAGATTACTTAGAATTACTTGACACGCGGGCTCAACTAAAGAAGACCCTCACTGATAGTATCCAGCTTTCAGTCCGTAAATGCAACTCCAAGTACTACCAGTGGGGTAATAAACCTGGTCGCCTCCTGGCCCAGGCACTTCAGGCCCAATGCTCTTCATTGTTTATAAATAGTGTGAAGGACCCCGGGGGCACTCTCCGTTTCAAAACCCCTGAAGTAGCTGCATGCTTCAAACAGTATTATTCTCTTTTATATAACCTAGAGAACCGACCTGATGGCGCCACCCCTTTTTTTGACATTCTAAAGGCGACGGCGTATTTAGAAAAGGTGTCTTACCCCGTCCTACCTCCTTCAGACAGGGAAGCTTTGGAATTACCTTTTACCCCGCAAGAGCTGGAAAGCGCTATAACCTCGACACCCTCTGGTAAGAGTCCAGGGCCGGACGGTTTCACGCTTACTTATTATAAACAATTTAAAGGTTTCCTTTCCCCTTATCTCATCCAGGCTTTTAATTCCATCTCCGCAGATACCCACTTTTCAGGCCAGTCCTTAGAAGCCCACATTTCTGTTCTTCTTAAACCCGGTAAAGACCCCTCGGTGTGCCCCAGTTATAGGCCCATATCTCTTCTAAATGTCGATGTCAAACTTTTCGCAAAACTGATGGCGAACAGACAACGTATTCCTGCCTTCTCTAATTCACAACGACCAGGTGGGCTGTCCCAAACCGTGAGGCCAAGGATAATACCACCAAGGTTTTGAGCCTAATCCACATAGCGTCCCTGGGTAGCTCCCCCACTGTGTTGCTATCCACTGATGCCGAAAAGGCCTTTGATAGAGTCAGTTGGGGATTTATGAGGTCTATACTGGGGCACATCGGACTGGGCCCCCTAGCACTTGGTAGGATTATGGGACTTTATAGATCACCCACAGCTTGGGTTCGAGTTAATGGTTCCTTATCCGATCCCTTCTCCACAGGGAATGGGACACGACAGGGCTGCCCACTGTCCCCCTTACTCTTTGTCCTTTGTATCGAAGCTCTTGCTAGAGCTATCAGGGCCAATGATTGTATTACTGGTCTGAGAGTTGGTGATACAGAGCACAAACTTTCCCTGTTTGCAGACGATTTATTAGCTACAATAACGCACCCGGTTTCCTCCCTCCCCCATCTTATGAAGGAGCTGTCCAATTTCGGTTCACTTTCCAGTTTTAAGATCAACATGTCCAAATCCTGCGCCTTGAACATTTCTACCCCTCCCGATACAGTGGCTAAACTTAAACAATCTTTCCCCTTTACTTGGAATACCTCCCATTTGTCCTACTTGGGAATACAACTACCAAGTGATCTCTCCCGTCTGGTTTAATTGAATTTTATGCCCCTTCTCCGAACTCTCAGGGCCGATTACAGTAGATGGTACCTCAAACCTCTTTCCTGACTGGGGAGGGTGAATGTTGTGAAGATGAATACTCTCCCTAAACTACTCTATAAACTTCAGGCTCTTCCCATACGGATCCCAGACTCCTGGTTCAAGTCCATTCAACTCTTGATACAACAATTTGTCTGGTCCCGGAAACGGCCTAGAATTAGTCGGTCCACTATGATTCGCTCCACCCGATGCGGTGGTTTCCAGCTACCTGATATCAGAGGCTATTGGGCAATTCTGCTTAATAGAGTCTTGGATTGGACGAGGAGTCGGGACACAAAGCAGTCTGAGATCTTCCCTTTGCTCCCTTCCCTCCCCAAGCCTCCCTCCCCTCACCCAACTGTCACCGCGACCCTCTCCTTTTGGAAAAAAGCGCGCTGCTGGCCCTTTCTCTCTTCTGATTTCGCCCCGTTGACCTCTTTTCTAGCAAACCCTGACCTTCTACCCGGCTTAACACTCTCTCACTTTCGTGATTGGGCTCTTGAAGGGCTCTTCAGGGTAGGCCAGCTGGCGATCTCCTCAGGAGTCAGACCGTTTTCGGAACTGCGATCTAAATGGGAAATTCCACAACACGACTTTTGGAAATATTTACAGCTTAGACATTTTTTGCATTCCAAACACAGATATCTTCTAGCCTCTAGGGAACTAACACCGTTTGAGAGACTGTGTGTCTCTACGTTTCCACACTTTACAAATTAGTACAGAGTCCCGGCGCTCAGGCGCCTCCACCTTACCAGTCAGCTTGGGAGAGAGACCTCGGGTTTCAACTATCAAAGATTGGCGGATGATATTCCTCAAATCCCACAACAGTTCAGTCTGTATACAAGTTAGGGAAACCCAATATAAACTTAATGAGATGGTACAGACACCCCTCCCTCCACCACTTCATGTACCCCGGAGTGACAGATAGGTGCTGGAGATGTCTTAATACCACTGGTTCCCTACTGCACATCTGGTGGAATTGTTCCTTACTTCGGCCATACTGGGTTGATGTAATCTCTATTTCCCAAGACATACTTCATACTCCCGTCCCTTCTGACCCGGCCTTCTGGTTGCTTTCCCACTCTTCTATGTCACTGGCTCAGTATAAAACATCACTACTCCGTCATCTGTCTAATGCAGCACGGGCAGTTATTCCCACTCTATGGAGGTCATCATCCCCACCAACAAGGAAAACATGGTTCACTAGAATCAATTATTATATGAATATGGAGAACATCCTCCTGGGCTCCAGAGATAAACTTTCAGAATTCATGGCCACTTGGTTACCTTGGATAGAATATACGTCCTCAAAAGAGTACAAAGACTACATTTGTGCTACTAAATGATTTGAGTTTCGCAGTTGATTGATTAAAGAGATTGCAATTCCTCTCCCCTCTGTCTGATGGCCCCCCAGGTTTGGTCACACTATGTTTTTCTTCTACTCTTTCCTTTTTTTCATATCTTGCTCTTTTCTATAGTTCTTCTATTGTGTTACTTATGTTACTATGATTACACTCACTGTTTAGATAAATAACGAGTAGGTATTGCGATGATTCCATAGAACACCCTATCAAGGCCTGCGTTTGCACTGACTTCCAGTGTTCAGGGTGGCAAGTTATTCTGCTCCTTATGGCTAAAATGCAATTGACGTTAATTATGCGTCTTGAAGCTCTTTTGTCTAATGGGATGTAATCTTTATATTTTCCTAGATAAAAACAGATTATACAAAAAAAAAAAAATATGTATCTAGAATGTCAGTTGGCATGAGACATAGTAAGTGCAAACCATAAACTAACCTTCCCAAAAATACAGTCAGAACTGAAGTAACTCCATCTTTATGTTCATTCAATAGAATGTTTTTTTTTTCAGGGTTACATCTATATAATAGACTAAAGTTTCCCAAACTCCGCCATTACAGTCCAGGTTTTAAGGACGTCCATGCTTGAGCTGAGATGGTTAAATAAAGTTCAAAGAGATACTAATTAAGGACCTGATGGTTTACGTACAAATCCGATGGTGTGCGGTCTACGCATGCGCAGAACGTGTCTTCTGCTATCGCTCGCAGCACTGTTAGCCACAGCTTGGGTGCGGTACCTAGCACCGTTCTTCAAAACAGGGGGCATGTCGCCCTCATTTTGAAGGTTTGACGGGCCCAGGGTCTACATTGTCGGACGCAGACATAATAGACCCGGGTGTCCAGATCAGACAGACAGCGCAAGCTTCAGCAGGCTGATCACAGCCGGGAAACATCACAATGGTGATCCAAGGCTGCGTCCTTAGATGCAGCACTCGGGTCTCGCAATGCATGCAGGAGGCGTCAATCTCCTACATACATCGCCTCCTGCTGCATTTGAATTCTAATTACATGCAGTTGCCCAACCGCTTCTTTGCAGCTGAGCCATTTCATCCACACATGAACTAGGCTCTAAGTCACCTGTGCTTGAGCATGGAAATCCTTCAAACTTGTACTGTAATGGTGGAGTTGGTAAACTCTGCAATAGACCAAAAGGGTTCATTTTGCTAATATAAACCCTATATTATATGCTACCAATTGTTACATACACTCTAGTAACTTTCCAGCAGCTTCTGCCATCATTCACCAGCCACACACAGCCCCTGTATCCAAAAACAAAAACTAGTGTCCACGTTAGCCATTATTAGCAGGGTGCCACGCCCTGCCCATTTTGTAAATGTAGAGATGCACCCTGCACGTTTTGAAGTGCTGATTTGAGCACTGCAGAGCAAATTGCCAGGCGTCTGGTCACAGCCCAGCCCCTAGGACGTATAAACCATTTAAAAGTCAAGAGGGAAGAAACCCAGCTCAATATCACGGGCTACACGCCAACCGTGACCCCACACAAGCCAAGAGTCACAGGGCCCAATTCAGACCTGATCGCTAGCTAGCGATTTTTTTGCACTGCTGCGATCAGATAGTCGCTGCCCACAGGGGAGTGTATTTCAGCTGTGCAAGTGTGCGAACGCATGTGTAGCGGAGCTGTACAAACAGGTTTTGTGCAGTCTTTGCGCAGCCCAGGACTTACTCAGCCGCTGCTATCACATCAGCCTGTCCGGGACCGGAATTGACGTCAGGAACCCTCCCTGCAAACGCATGGACACGCCTGTGTTTTTCCAGACACTCCCTAAACACAGTCAGTTGACACCCACAAACGGCTTCTTCCTGTCAATCTCCTTGCGATCGCCCGTGCGAATGTATCCTTCGCACAAACCCATCGCTGAGCGGCGATCCGCTCTGTACCTGTGCGACGCGCCTGCGCATTCGCGGTGCATACGCAGTTTAGACATGATCGCCCGCTGTGCGAAAACGCAGCCTAGCGATCAGGTCTGAATTACCCTCTCAGTCTCTGCTGCAGTAAGTGTGAAAGAAGTCAGCACACACCATACCCACTGTGGCTTAATGCGATCAACCACTTGCCAGGCATGGTTGCATCAGATGCGACCACACCAGGCAGTGTTTTATCTGACCTGGTTGCACAGGTTGTTACCAGTCAGATAAACAGTGCTAGCAGCGGCAGGGAAGGGAAACTTCGCTCCGCTGCTGCTGCCAGAGGGACCGGAAGGTCCCTCTGCCTCCCTGCACTCTCCCCACAGTGTTGCTGTGCTGCCGATCATTGCTGATCGGTCAGCACAGCAGGATCCCCCCCAGCGGCTGCAGTCAATACCCCCCCGGCTCCCCCCTGTGTACCTGCGGGCTGTCCGGGCTCTAAAAGGTAAAATTGCGATGGTCGCAATGTTACCGATGTTCCAATGGTCGCAATGTTCTCGACCGATGTTTAGAGAGAAAAAAACAAAACAAAATATATTTTTTTAATTTTTCAAGTTTGTTTGTTTTGTTTTTTAAACTAAAATCATTTTGCATAGGGTTAAATTCATGTTCTTCACCTAATTCACTCATAAAAAACCTGACAATTTCTGAGCGTTTTTTGGGGGGGTAAAATAGTCAGTTAAGTGGTTAAGGAGAACTAGTGTGTGGCTTAATGTGATCAAGAGGCACTCTTATTGTGGCATAACAAGAATTGTGGACATACGGTGTGGTGTAATGTGAATAATACCCCTTTTCATCTGCCTTGAAATACATGGGTTTTTGCACATGAACACACATCAACCCGGATATTTGGTCTGTGGAAAAGCGTCCTCCCAAAAAATCCTGAATCCAGTTAACCAGGAATCTAAACCACATTGCTTGTAGGGTTGGACACAGGAAGGACACGGGTTAAGGGGCAGTGTAAACGGGTAACCCATGCCATCTGAACCGAGACCTATTTACAGCTTGGTGATTGGGCCAAATCTAAATGGGATTTGTGACAGCTGTCACCAGGAAGGGAGAGATTACAGCCTCCTCGTATGGTCCGGACCATTACGGTCTTTACCCCAATCCCAATTCTTACGGGGAGGCTGTAGTCTTTACCTGCCCGTCCCCCGTTGACAGTTGTGACATCAGACACCCTCCCAGATGGACACGCTCTCCCCCTGCAGATAATCGGTCTGCTCCGGCATTCAGGGGAGATCTGTCGTTTCCGGTGCTTGGAGAGGACGTCATCCCGAGCCTGGCCCAGCTTGGATAAGTGCTCCAAATCCTGGGTCAGACCCGGGACTTTGGTGGAGAAAGGGTATAAGGGACACTAATGTGGCATAATGTGAATTGAGGGTACTGTCTGTGGCATAATGTGAATTTGGGGAATTATATTGCAGTAAATATAATGTAACATTAAATAAGAATTTACTTACCGATAATTCTATTTCTCGTAGTCCGTAGTGGATGCTGAGCACTCCGTAAGGACCATGGGGGAATAGCGGCTCCGCAGGAGACTGGGCACAAAAGTAAAGCTTTAGGACTACCTGGTGTGCACTGGCTCCTCCCCCTATGACCCTCCTCCAAGCCTCAGTTAGGATACTGTGCCCGGACGAGCGTACACAATAAGGAAGGATTTTGAATCCCGGGTAAGACTCATACCAGCCACACCAATCACACCGTACAACCTGTGATCTGAACCCAGTTAACAGCATGATAACAGCGGAGCCTCTGAAAAGATGGCTCACAACAACAAAAACCCGATTTTTGTAACAGCAACTATGTACAAGTATTGCAGACAATCCGCACTTGGGATGGGCGCCCAGCATCCACTACGGACTACGAGAAATAGAATTATCGGTAAGTAAAATCTTATTTTCTCTGACGTCCTAGTGGATGCTGGGAACTCCGTAAGGACCATGGGGATTATACCAAAGCTCCCAAACGGGCGGGAGAGTGCGGATGACTCTGCAGCACCGAATGAGAGAACTCCAGGTCCTCCTCAGCCAGGGTATCAAATTTGTAGAGTTTAGCAAACGTGTTTGCCCCTGACCAAGTAGCTGCTCGGCAAAGTTGTAAAGCCGAGACCCCTCGGGCAGCCGCCCAAGATGAGCCCACCTTCCTTGTGGAATGGGCTTTTACAGATTTAGGCTGTGGCAGGCCTGCCACAGAATGTGCAAGCTGAATTGTACTACAAATCCAACGAGCAATAGTCTGCTTAGAAGCAGGAGCACCCAGCTTGTTGGGTGCATACAGGATAAACAGCGAGTCAGATTTTCTGACTCCAGCCGTCCTGGAAACATATTTTCAGGGCCCTGACTACATCCAGCAACTTGGAGTCCTCCAAGTCCCTAGTAGCCGCAGGTACCACAATAGGCTGGTTCAGGTGAAACGCTGAAACAACCTTAGGGAGAAATTGAGGACGAGTCCTCAATTCTGCCCTGTCCGTATAAAAAATTAGGTAAGGGCTTTTATAGGATAAAGCCGCCAATTCTGACACACGCCTGGCCGAAGCCAGGGCCAACAGCATTACCACTTTCCATGTGAGATATTTAAAGTCCACAGTGGTGAGTGGTTCAAACCAATGTGATTTTAGGAACCCCAAAACTACATTGAGATCCCAAGGTGCCACTGGAGGCACAAAAGGAGGCTGTATATGCAGTACCCCCTTGACAAACGTCTGAACTTCAGGAACTGAAGCCAGTTCTTTCTGGAAGAAAATCGACAGGGCCGAAATTTGAACCTTAATGGACCCTAATTTTAGGCCCATAGACAGTCCTGTTTGCAGGAAATGCAGGAAACGACCCAGTTGAAATTCCTCTGTAGGGGCCTTCCTGGCCTCGCACCACGCAACATATTTACGCCAAATACGGTGATAATGTTGTGCGGTTACATCCTTCCTGGCTTTGATCAGGGTAGGGATGACTTCATCCGGAATGCCTTTTTCCTTCAGGATCCGGCGTTCAACCGCCATGCCGTCAAACACAGTCGCGGCAAGTCTTGGAGCAGACAGGGTCCCTGCTGGAGCAGGTCCCTTCTTAGAGGTAGAGGCCACGGGTCCTCTGTGAGCATCTCTTGAAGTTCCGGGTACCAAGTCCTTCTTGGCCAATCCGGAGCCACGAGTATAGTTCTTACTCCTCTCCGTCTTATAATTCTCAGTACCTTGGGTATGAGAGGCAGAGGAGGGAACACATACACTGACTGGTACACCCATGGTGTTACCAGAGCGTCCACAGCTATTGCCTGAGGGTCCCTTGACCTGGCGCAATACCTGTCTAGTTTTTTGTTGAGGCGGGACGCCATCATGTCCACCTTTGGTTTTTCCCAACGGTTAACAATCATGTGGAAGACTTCTGGATGAAGTCCCCACTCTCCCGGGTGGAGGTCGTGCCTGCTGAGGAAGTCTGCTTCCCAGTTGTCCACTCCCGGAATGAACACTGCTGACAGTGCTATCACATGATTTTCCGCCCAGCGAAGAATCCTTGCAGCTTCTGCCATTGCCCTCCTGCTTCTTGTGCCGCCCTGTCTGTTTACGTGGGCGACTGCCGTGATGTTGTCTGACTGGATCAGCACCGGCTGACCTTGAAGCAGAGGTCTTGCTAGGCTTAGAGCATTGTAGATGGCCCTTAGCTCCAGGATATTTATGTGAAGTGATGTCTCCAGGCTTGACCACAAGCCCTGGAAATTTTTACCCTGTGTGACTGCTCCCCAGCCTCTCAGGCTGGCATCCGTGGTCACCAGGACCCAGTCCTGAATGCCGAATCTGCGGCCCTCTAGAAGATGAGCACTCTGCAACCACCACAGGAGAGACACCCTTGTCTTTGGTGACAAGATTATCCGCTGATGCATCTGAAGATGCGACCCGGACCATTTGTCTAGCAGATCCCACTGGAAGGTTCTTGCGTGGAATCTGCCGAATGGGATTGCTTCGTAGGAAACCACCATTTTTCCCAGGACCCTTGTGCATTGATGCACTGAGACTTGGCCTGGTTTTAGGAGATTTCTGACTAGCTTGGATAACTCCCTGGCTTTCTCCTCCGGGAGAAAATCCTTTTTCTGGACTGTGTCCAGGATCATCCCTAGGAATAGAAGGCGTGTCGTCGGGATCAGCTGCGATTTTGGAATATTGAGAATCCAACCGTGCTGCCGCAACACTATCTGAGATAGTGCTACCCCGACTTCCAACTGTTCCCTGGATCTTGCCCTTATCAGGAGATCGTCCAAGTAAGGGATAACTAAAACTCCCTTCCTTCGAAGGAGTATCATCATTTCGGCCATTACCTTGGTAAAGACCCGGGGTGCCGTGGACAAGCCAAACGGCAGCGTCTGAAACTGATAGTGACAATTCTGTACCACAAACCTGAGGTACCCTTGGTGAGAAGGGTAAATTGGGACATGTAGGTAAGCATCTTTGATGTCCAGAGACACCATATAATCCCCTTCTTCCAGGTTTGCAATCACTGCTCTGAGTGACTCCATCTTGAATTTGAACCTCTGTATGTAAGTGTTCAAGGATTTTAGATTTAAAATTGGTCTCACCGAGCCGTCCGGCTTCGGTACCACAAACAGTGTGGAATAATACCCCTTTCCCTGTTGCAGGAGGGGTACCTTGATTATCACCTGCTGGGAATACAGCTTGTGAATGGCTTGCAATACTGCCTCCCTGTCTGAGGGAGACGTCGGTAAAGCAGACTTTAGGAAACGGCGAGGGGGAGACGTCTCGAATTCCAATTTGTACCCCTGAGATACCACCTGAAGGATCCAGGGGTCCACTTGCGAGTGGGCCCACTGCGCGCTGAACTTGAGACGGGCCCCCACCGTGCCTGAGTCCGCTTGTAAAGCCCCAGCGTCATGCTGAGGACTTTGCGGAGGCGGGAGAGGGCTTCTGTTCCTGGGAACTGGCTGTGTGCTGCAGCCTTTTTCCTCTCCCTCTGCCACGGGGCAGAAATGAGGAGCCTTTTGCCCGCTTGCCCTTATGGGGCCGAAAGGACTGCGCCTGATAATACGGCGTCTTCTTATGTTGAGAGGCTACCTGGGGTAAAAATGTGGATTTTCCAGCAGTTGCCGTGGCTACCAGGTCTGATAGACCTACCCCAAATAACTCCTCCCCCTTATAAGGCAATACTTCCATGTGCCTTTTGGAATCCGCATCACCTGACCACTGCTGCGTCCATAACCCTCTTCTTGCAGAAATGGACAGCGCGCTAACTCTTGATGCCAGTCGGCAAATATCCCTCTGCGCATCACGCATATATAAAAATGCATCCTTCAAATGCTCTATAGTCAGTAATATACTGTCCCTATCTAGGGTATCAATATTTTCAGTCAGGGAATCCGACCACGCCACCCCAGCACTGCACATCCAGGCTGAGGCGATTGCCGGTCGCAGTATAACACCCGTGTGAGTGTATATACATTTTAGGATATTCTCCTGCTTTCTGTCGGCAGGTTCCTTTAGGGCGGCCGTATCAGGAGAGGGTAGTGCCACCTGTTTAGACAAGCGTGTGAGCGCTTTATCCACCCTAGGGGGTGTTTCCCAACGTGCCCTATCCTCTGGCGGGAAAGGGTATGATGCCAATAACCTTTTAGGAATTATCAGTTTTTTATCGGGGGGAAACCCACGCCTCATCACACACTTCATTTAATTCCTCGGATACAGGAAAAACTACAGGCAGTTTTTTCTCACCAAACATAATACCCTTTTTAGTGGTACTTGTATTATCAGAAATATGCAAAACATTTTTCATTGCCTCAATCATGTAACGTGTGGCCCTACTGGAAGTTACATTTGTCTCATCATCGTCGACACTGGAGTCAGTATCCGTGTCTGTGTCTGCCATCTGAGGTAACGGGCGTTTTAGAGCCCCTGATGGCGTTTGAGACCCCTGGACAGGCACAAGCTGAGTAGCCGGCTGTCTCATATCGTCAACTGTCTTTCGTAAAGAGCTGACATTGTCACGCAATTCCTTCCATAAGCTCATCCACTCAGGTATCGACTCCCTAGGGGGTGACAACTCTATTATAGGCAATTGCTCCGCCTCCATCTCATTTTCCTCCTCAAACATGTCGACACAATCGTACCGACACACCGCACACACACAGGGAATGCTCTGATAGAGGACAGGACCCCACTAGCCCTTTGGGGAGACAGAGGGAGAGTATGCCAGCACACACCAGAGCGCTATATATAGACAGGAATACCACTATATAACGTGCTTTTCCCTTTATAGCTGCTGTTATTATCAAAACTGCGCCAAATTAGTGCCCCCCCCCTCTCTTTTTTACCCTTTTCTGTAGTGCAGGACTGCAGGGGAGAGTCAGGGAGACGTCCTTCCAGCGGAGCTGTGATGGAAAATGGCGCCCGTGTGCTGAGGAGATAGGCTCCGCCCCCTTCTCGGCGGCCTTCCCGCTTTTTGGTGAATTCTGGCAGGGGTTAAAAAACATCCATATAGCCCTGGGGGTTACATGTGGTGTATTTTCGCCAGCCAAGGTGTTTTACATTGCTGCTCAGGGCGCCCCCCCCTAGCGCCCTGCACCCTCAGTGACCGGAGTATGAAGTGTGCCTGAGGAGCAATGGCGCACAGCTGCAGTGCTGTGCGCTACCTTGTTGAAGACTGATGTCT
Organism: Pseudophryne corroboree; assembly: GCF_028390025.1. Classification (NCBI taxonomy): domain Eukaryota; kingdom Metazoa; phylum Chordata; class Amphibia; order Anura; family Myobatrachidae; genus Pseudophryne; species Pseudophryne corroboree. The sequence continues at coordinate 359,417,350 of NC_086450.1, read as the reverse complement.
TCTGCCCCGATTTTTCCGGACCTCTTCTTGCTTCTGGCTCTGTAAGGGGGCCGGCGGCGCGGCTCTGGGACCGGACTCCGAGGCTGGGCCTGTGTTCGGTCCCTCTGGAGCTAATGGTGTCCAGTAGCCTAAGAAGCCCAAGCTGGCTGCAAGCAGGCAGGTTCGCTTCTTCTCCCCTTAGTCCCTCGATGCAGTGAGCCTGTTGCCAGCAGGTCTCACTGAAAATAAAAAACCTAAAACTAAACTTTCACTAAGAAGCTCAGGAGAGCCCCAAGTGTGCACCCTTCTCGGCCGGGCACAAAAATCTAACTGAGGCTTGGAGGAGGGTCATAGGGGGAGGAGCCAGTGCACACCAGGTAGTCCTAAAGCTTTACTTTTGTGCCCAGTCTCCTGCGGAGCCGCTATTCCCCATGGTCCTTACGGAGTTCCCAGCATCCACTAGGACGTCAGAGAAATTATATTAATGTTATATTACTGTATACATCAGCTTTAGCGAGGTGTCCAAAATGTTGCCCTTCAGATTTCAAGTGTGCCCTCCTCAGTTGTCAGCACCCTGCCATAAAAAAATCCTAGACTGAACTTAAATACTGTTGGATTTGAATGAAATATTTTGAATTGGTTTTTGTGCTATTCTGTACAAGGCAGAAGATGTTGGGAAAATGATGCAGCAGAGAGACCAGCCAAACAAAGGAATCTCTGTACAGCTGGCCTGTTGATGATTAAAGGAGCTGCTGGAGATGTATGTACTATAGGCCATCAATTAGAGATTGTATACTGCAAATAAGATATGGCTCAGTTTTATAACTATATAATGATCACAGGCAAAAATGTTGTTTTCACAATGCTCCCCACTTAACTGGCATGGTCAGATTTCATGCAACTGCACCGTCCCCCCCTGTCCCCCCCCCCCGTTTTTGACGAGGAGATCCGTTCTGCAGATGTGCATAATATAATGTTAAAATATTTAAAAAAATACTTTTTCAACTTTATTAAATGAAATAAATTTTAAAAAACAATGTTGTTAATGCTTTTGAAGGGAAAAATCGTCAGTTAAGTGGTTAAAATGTAAAGCAGTTAAGGACCTGAAAATTATGTTTGCCTCCTGAACTGTACCAGATTCCCTAACACATGGATTATCTGATAGCCATGGCTTTTTTGCAGTCAAATTTACTAAATGCTATTTTATGGAACATGCTCACAGTGCAAAGCCCCAGTCTGCTGGATATAACACAAAGCTGCGTCCCATTATATATAAAATATATTTAAAAAATAAGAATTTACTCACCGGTAATTCTATTTCTCGTAGTCCGTAGTGGATGCTGGGAACTCCGTAAGGACCATGGGGAATAGCGGGCTCCGAAGGAGGCTGGGCACTCTAGAAAGATTTATGACTACCTGGTGTACACTGGCTCCTCCCACTATGACCCTCCTCCAAGCCTCAGTTAGGACACTGTGCCCGGACTAATAAGGAAGGATTTTGAATCCCGGGTAAGACTCATACCAGCCACACCAATCACACCGTACAACTTGTGATACTATATCCAGTTTGACAGTATGAAAACAACTGAGCCTCTCAACAGATGGCTCAACAATAACCCTTTAGTTAACAATAACTATTTACAAGTATTGCAGACAATCCGCACTTGGGATGGGCGCCCAGCATCCACTACGGACTACGAGAAATAGAATTACCGGTGAGTAAATTCTTATTTTCTCTGACGTCCTAGTGGATGCTGGGAACTCCGTAAGGACCATGGGGATTATACCAAAGCTCCCAAACGGGCGGGAGAGTGCGGATGACTCTGCAGCACCGAATGAGAGAACTCTAGGTCCTCCTCAGCCAGGGTATCAAATTTGTAGAATTTTGCAAACGTGTTTGCCCCTGACCAAGTAGCTGCTTGGCAAAGTTGTAAAGCCGAGACCCCTCGGGCAGCCGCCCAAGATGAGCCCACTTTCCTTGTGGAATGGGCATTTACAGATTTTGGCTGTGGCAGGCCTGCCACAGAATGTGCAAGCTGAATTGTACTACAAATCCAGCGAGCAATAGTCTGCTTAGAAGCAGGAGCACCCAGCTTGTTGGGTGCATACAGGATAAACAGAGAGTCAGATTTTCTGACTCCAGCCGTCCTGGAAACATATTTTCAGGGCCCTGACAACGTCTAGCAACTTGGAGTCCTCCAAATCCTTAGTAGCCGCAGGCACCACAATAGGCTGGTTCAGGTGAAACGCTGACACCACCTTAGGGAGAAACTGGGGACGAGTCCTCAATTCTGTCCTATCCATATGGAAAATCAGATAAGGGCTTTTACATGATAAAGCCGCCAATTCTGACACTCGCCTGGCTGAAGCCAAGGCCAATAACATGACCACTTTCCACGTGAGATATTTTAGATCCACGGTTTTTAGTGGCTCAAACCAATGTGATTTTAAGAAACTCAACACCACGTTGAGATCCCAAGGTGCCACAGGAGGCACAAACGGGGGCTGAATATGCAGCACTCCTTTCACAAATGTCTGAACTTCAGGTACTGAAGCTAGTTCTTTTTGAAAGAAAATCGACAGAGCCGAGATCTGTACTTTAATGGAGCCTAGTTTTAGGCCCATATTCACTCCTGCTTGCAGGAAATGCAGAAATCGACCCAGCTGAAATTCCTCTGTTGGGGCCTTTTTTGCCTCGCACCATGCAACATATTTCCGCCATATGCGGTGATAATGCTTTGCCGTAACATCTTTCCTGGCTTTAATAAGCGTAGGAATGACTTCTTCCGGAATACCCTTTTCCTTCAGGATCCGGCGTTCAACCACCATGCCGTCAAACGCAGCCGCGGTAAGTCTTGGAACAGACAGGGCCCCTGCTGTATCAGGTCCTGTCTGAGCGGTAGAGGCCACGGGTCCTCTGAGAGCATCTCTTGAAGTTCCGGGTACCACGCTCGTCTTGGCCAATCCGGAACCACGAGAATTGTGTTTACTCCTCGCTTTCTTATTATTCTCAATACCTTTGGTATGAGAGGCAGAGGAGGGAACACATAAACCGACTGGTACACCCACGGTGTCACTAGAGCGTCCACAGCTATCGCCTGAGGGTCCCTTGACCTGGCGCAATATCTTTTTAACTTTTTGTTGAGGCGGGAGGCCATCATGTCCACCTGTGGTTTTTCCCAACGGTTTACCAGCATCTGGAAAACTTCTGGATGAAGTCCCCACTCTCCCGGGTGGAGGTCGTGTCTGCTGAGGAAGTCTGCTTCCCAGTTGTCCACTCCCGGAATGAACACTGCTGACAGTGCTAGAACATGATTCTCCGCCCATCGGAGAATTCTTGTGGCTTCTGCCATCGCCATCCTGCTTCTTGTGCCTCCCTGTCGATTTACATGGGCGACTGCCGTGATGTTGTCTGACTGGATCAGCACCGGCTGGTGTAGGAGCAGGGATTTTGCTTGACTTAGGGCATTGTAAATGGCCCTTAGTTCCAGAATATTTATGTGAAGGGAAGTCTCCTGACTCGACCATAGTCCTTGGAAGTTTCTTCCCTGTGTGACTGCCCCCCAGCCTCGAAGGCTGGCATCCGTGGTCACCAGGACCCAGTCTTGTATGCCGAACCTGCGGCCCTCTAGAAGATGGGCACTCTGCAGCCACCACAGTAGAGACACCCTGGTTCTTGGAGACAGGGTTATTAAGCGATGCATCTGAAGATGCGATCCGGACCATTGGTCCAACAGGTCCCACTGAAAGATTCTGGCATGGAACCTGCCGAAGGGAATTGCTTCGTAAGAAGCTACCATCTTTCCCAGGACCCGCGTGCAGCGATGCACTAATACCTGTTTTGGTTTCAGGAGGTCTCTGACTAGAGATGACAACTCCCTGGCTTTCTCCTCCGGGAGAAACACTTTCTTCTGGACTGTATCCAGAATCATACCCAGGAACAGTAGCCGTGTCGTCGGAACCAGCTGTGACTTTGGGATATTCAGAATCCAGCCGTGCTGGTGCAGCACTTCCTGAGATAGTGCTACTCCCACCAACAACTGTTCCTTGGACCTCGCCTTTATTAGGAGATCGTCCAAGTACGGGATAATTAAAACTCCCTTTTTTCGAAGGAGTATCATCATTTCCGCCATAACCTTGGTAAATACCCTCGGTGCCGTGGACAGTCCAAACGGCAGCGTCTGGAATTGGTAATGGCAATCCTGTACCACAAATCTGAGGTACTCCTGGTGAGGATGGTAAATGGGGACATGCAAGTAAGCATCCTTGATGTCCAGGGATACCATGTAATCCCCCTCGTCCAGGCTTGCAATAACCGCCCTGAGCGATTCCATCTTGAACTTGAATTTTTTTATGTATGTGTTCAAGGATTTCAAATTTAAAATGGGTCTCACCGAACCGTCCGGTTTCGGTACCACAAATAGTGTGGAATAGTAACCCCGGCCTTGTTGAAGTAGGGGTACCTTGATTATCACCTGCTGGGAATACAGCTTGTGAATTGCCGCTAGCACCGCCTCCCTGTCTGAGGGAGCAATCGGCAAGGCAGATTTTAGGAACCGGTGGGGTGGAGACGCCTCGAATTCCAGTTTGTACCCCTGAGATACTATTTGAAGGATCCAGGGATCCACCTGTGAGCGAGCCCACTGATCGCTGAAATTCTTGAGGCGGCCCCCCACCGTACCTGGCTCCGCCTGTGGAGCCCCACCGTCATGCGGCGGACTTGGAAGAAGAAGCGGGGGAGGACTTTTGCTCCTGGGAACCTGCTGTTTGTTGCAGCCTTTTTCCCCTACCTCTGCCTCTGGACAGAAAAGACCCGCCTGTTTTTCTGGGTCCGAAAGGACTGAACCTGATAAAACGGCGCCTTCTTAGGCTGTGAGGGGACATGGGGTAAAAATGCTGACTTCCCAGACGTTGCTGTGGAAACTAGGTCCGAGAGACCATCCCCAAATAATTCCTCACCCTTATATGGCAAAACTTCCATGTGCCTTTTAGAATCTGCATCTCCTGTCCACTGGCGAGTCCATAAGCCTCTCCTAGCAGAAATGGACAATGCACTTACTTTAGATGCCAGTCGGCAGATTTCCCTCTGTGCATCTCTCATATATAGGACTGAGTCTTTGATATGGTCTATGGTTAGCAGGATCGTGTCTCTGTCTAATGTGTCAATATTTTCTGACAATTTATCTGACCACGCAGCGGCAGCACTGCACATCCATGCTGACGCAATAGCTGGCCTAAGTATAATGCCTGAGTGTGTGTATACAGACTTCAGGATCGCCTCCTGCTTTCTATCAGCAGGTTCCTTGAGGGCGGCCGTATCCGGAGACAGTAGTGCCACCTTTTTAGACAAATGTGTGAGCGCTTTATCCACCCTAGGAGGTGTTTCCCAACGTGACCTATCCTCTGGCGGGAAAGGGAACGCCATTAGTACCTTCTTAGGAATTACCAATTTTTTATCAGGGAAAGCCCACGCTTCTTCACACACTTCATTTAATTCATCTGATGGGGGAAAAACTACGGGTAGTTTTTTCTCCCCAAACATAATACCCTTTTTAGTGGTACCTGTATTTATATCAGAAATGTGTAACACCTCTTTCATTGCCTCAATCATGCAGTGAATGGCCTTAGTGGGCATCAGGTTAGACTCATCGTCAGTGTCGACATCTGGGTCTGCGGTCTGAGGTAGCGGGCGTTTTAAAGCCCCTGATGACCTGTGAGACGCCTGGACAGGCACGAGCTGAGAAGCCGACTGTCCCACATTTGGCATGTCGTCAAATTTCTTATGTAAGGAGTCTATACGTGCACTCATTTCTTTCCATAAACTCAACCACTCAGGTGTCTGCCCCGCAGGGGGTGACATCCCTTCTAAAGGCATCTGCTCCGTCTCCACATCATTATCCTCATCAAACATGTCGACACAGCCGTACCGACACACCGCACACACACAGGTAATGCTCCAACAGAGGACAGGACCCACAAAAGCCCTTTGGGGGGACAGAGTGAGAGTATGCCAGCACACACCAGAGCGCTATATAATGCAGGGACTAACTGAGTTATGTCCCCTATAGCTGCTTTTTCTATATAATTGTATACTGCGCCTAAATTTAGTGCCCCCCCTCTCTTTTTTACCCTTTTCTGTAGTGTAGACTGCAGGGGAGAGCCAGGGAGCTTCCTTCCAGCGGATCTGTGAAGGAGAAATGGCGCCAGTGTGCTGAGGGAGATAGCTCCGCCCCTTTTCCGCGGACTATTCTCTCGCTTTTTCCTATATTCTGGCAGGGGTATTTTCCACATATATAGCCTCTGGGGCTATATATTGTGGTATTTTTGCCAGCCAAGGTGTTATTATTGCTTCTCAGGGCGCCCCCCCCCCAGCGCCCTGCACCCTCAGTGACCGGAGTGTGAAGTGTGTGTGAGGAGCAATGGCGCACAGCTGCAGTGCTGTGCGCTACCTTGGTGAAGACTGATGTCTTCTGCCGCCGATTTTCCGGACCTCTTCTTGCTTCTGGCTCTGTAAGGGGGACGGCGGCGCGGCTCCGGGACCGAACACCAAGGCTGGGCCTGCGGTCGATCCCTCTGGAGCTAATGGTGTCCAGTAGCCTAAGAAGCCCAAGCTGGCTGCAAGCAGGCAGGTTCGCTTCTTCTCCCCTTAGTCCCTCGCTGCAGTGAGCCTGTTGCCAGCAGGTCTCACTGAAAATAAAAAACCTAATTTCTATCTTTCTTTCTAAAGGCTCAGGAGAGCCCCTAGTGTGCATCCAACCTCGGCCGGGCACAAAATCTAACTGAGGCTTGGAGGAGGGTCATAGTGGGAGGAGCCAGTGTACACCAGGTAGTCATAAATCTTTCTAGAGTGCCCAGCCTCCTTCGGAGCCCGCTATTCCCCATGGTCCTTACGGAGTTCCCAGCATCCACTAGGACGTCAGAGAAATTATCATTTTGGTGATAAGGATACATGCAGAACCCTCTCATATTAGACTGTGCTTGTGATTGGCAGCTGGAAACCGCATCAGACACAAGGTGTGTCAATAGTTATGCTGTGCAGTGTCACGGTCATTGCACGTAGCCTCGCATTATGTTTCTGTTCCCTCTTTGACCTGGAGTTAGAATTATGAACAAATAAACATAGGGGGTAGCTAATTACCGCGGGTAATAGTATCACCAGGGGATATCCTATTAGCCCTGAAGCGGCGGACTTCTCCTCCACATACCGGCACTTACTGGGGATTATGCTTCGGGTGCCTCAGGCACCTGAAGCATAATTCATGATAAGCAGGCCACTGGAGCCGCAATAACACGTGGGATCAGGGACTTATCCCCGATACCATGTGTTCTTGCCAGATCGCGAGTCCAATTTCTGCCGATCAAAACGTCCTCTAATTGGATACCACAATAATGACCATCAGTCATTAATCGTGATATCCAGCCGTTTTGATCGGCCGAAACAGCATCAGGGCTAATTGGATACCCGCCACAGAGAGCAAAAAGTTAGTTATTTACTAACAGTGCACATATATTCTGCAGCGCAGTATAGAGAATATGTCAGTCATTCACATACAGTAGTCCCTGCCCCAGTTGAGTTTACAATCTACATTCCCTATCACACAGACACTCAAACTAGGGTTACTTTTTTTTTTTTTTTTTTTTGTCAGAAGCCAATTAACCTACCAGTATATTTTTGTAATGTGGGAGCAAACCCACGCAAACCCACGGATAACATACAAACCCCGTACAGATGTTCCATGAACTCATGACCTCATTGCTGTAAGTTAGTAATGCTAAGCACTAATGGTGTGTACACACGGTGAGATTTTTTCTTACGATTTTGACTATAAAGTAAGGAAAGTTAGTGCATATCGCAAGGTGAAAGTCAACTTGCAATCCCGATGTGATACCGATGCGCGGTCGCGCACGGTTGGCATCGCAAGCCTAGATAGACTGTGCAGACAAGTCAATTTTGACTATCTTGTAGAAAAGATAGTCAAAATTGACACTTAGCCAAAATCAGACAAAGCCAGTATCGCAAGCACAGTCATTATTTGCTTGCAATACCGACCTAGTTCCTATCCCAGAATGAGAACCAGAGTTAGCCCGAATCTCACCGTGTGTATGCACCTTTAGTCATCTTTGCTGTTGAGATTACAATGGAAGGGGTAAAGGGGTGACAATGCATTTTTTGGGGGGCATGCATAGAAACTACTGTCTGCTTTTGTTTGAGATGCAGCTTTGCCAAGCAGTACATATCAAGGGTTTCTAGTAAAAATTGCCATCAGGAGATTTTACAACTACAATACAGGAATTATAGGATTTGATTTTACTAAAGGAAGATGGCTGTCCTATTATCACATACTACGGGCAGGGCAGGTAACCAGTGCTGGAGAATTATTTCCAACTTTCCAATGACTAATGCCTAATGTTTGCATACAAAAGGTGTTATTTTGTTGGATACGAATAAGCATTAAAAGCGCCCCCCCCCCCCGAAAATAAATAAGTCAATAAAATAAATTAAAATCAACACTAATTTACTAGTTGGTTAATTAATAACTAAACAGTATTTCTGCACCAAACACAGTGCTTCAAGCAGTCATATACATCTACAAAGCATGAACGGTCTACTAGAAGGGAAGAGCGGATGGGGCCACAGGATAGACAGTATACAAGAGGGGCAGAGGAGTTGGAGCCACAGGATGGACAGTATACAAGATGGGCAGAGGAGTTGGAGCCACAGGATAGACAGTATACAAGAGGGGCACAGGAGTTGCAGCCACAAGATGGACAGTATACAAGAGGGGCAGAGGAGTTGGAGCCACAGGATAGACCGTGTACAAGAGGGGCAGAGGAGTTGGAGCCACAGGATGGACAGTATACAAGAGGGGCAGAGGAGTTGGAGCCACAAGATGGACAGTATACAAGAGGGCAGAGGAGTTGGGGCCACAGGATAGACAGTATACAAGAGGGGCAGAGGAGTTGGAGCCACAGGATGGACAGTATACAAGAGGGGCAGAGGAGTTGGAGCCACAGGATGGACAGTATACAAGAGGTGCAGAGGGGTTAGGGTCAAAGGATGGACAGTATACAAGAGGGGCATAGGCGTTTTTGCCATAAGATGGACATTATACAAGATGGGTAGAGGGGTTGAAGCCATGAGGATAAACATTATATAAGAAGGGCAGCAGGCTGGGACCATAGGATGTACATTATATAAGAATGGCAGCAGACTGGGACCATAGGATGTACATTAATTATATAAGTGCAAAGGAGTTGGGGCCATATTAAGTACAGTATATAAGAAGAGCAGAGAGGTTGGGGCCATGGGCTGTGACAGTATACAGAGGGCTTGGGGCCATGGGCTGTGACAGTATACAGAGGGTTTGGGGCCATGGGCTGGGACAGTATACAGAGGGCTTGGGGCCATGGGCTGTGACAGTATACAGAGGGCCTGGGGCCATGGGCTGTGACAGTATACAGAGGGCTTGGGGCCATGGGCTGTGACAGTATACAGAGGGCTTGGGGCCATGGGCTGTGACAGTATACAGAGGGCTTGGGGCCATGGGCTGGGACAGTATACAGAGAGCCAGGGGCTGGGACAGCATACAGAGAGCCTGGGGCCAGGGGCTGGGACAGTATACAGAGAGCCTGGGGCCAGGGGCCGGGACAGCATACAGAGGGCCTGGGGCCAGGGGCCGGGACAGCATACAGAGGGCCAGGGGCCGGGACAGCATACAGAGGGCCAGGGGCCGGGACAGCATACAGAGGGCCAGGGGCCGGGACAGCATACAGAGGGCCAGGGGCCGGGACAGCATACAGAGGGCCAGGACAGCATACAGAGGGCCAGGGGCCGGGACAGCATACAGAGGGCCTGGGGCCGGGACAGCATACAGAGGGTCTGGGGCCGGGACAGCATACAGAGGGCCTGGGGCCGGGACAGCATACAGAGGGCCTGGGGCCGGGACAGCATACAGAGGGCCTGGGGCCGGGACAGCATACAGAGGGCCTGGGGCCGGGACAGCATACAGAGGGCCTGGGGCCGGGACAGCATACAGAGGGCCTGGGGCCGGGACAGCATACAGAGGGCCTGGGGCCAGGACAGCATACAGAGGGCCTGGGGCCATGGGCTGGGACAGCATGCAGAGGGCCTGGGGCCAGGAGCTGGGACAGCATGCAGAGGGCCTGGGGCCAGGAGCTGGGACAGTATGCAGAGGGCCTGGGGCCATGGGCTGTGACAGTATGCAGAGGGCTTGGGGCCATGGGCTGTGACAGTATGCAGAGGGCTTGGGGCCATGGGCTGTGACAATATGCAGAGGGCTTGGGGCCATGGGATGTGACAGTATGCAGAGGGCCTGGAGCCATGGGCTGTGACAGTATACAGAGGGCTTGGGGCCAGTGGCTGTGACAGTATACAGAGGGCCTGGGGCCGTGACAGTATACAGAGGGCCTGAGGCCGTGACAGTATACAGAGGGCCTGAGGCCGTGACAGTATACAGAGGGCCTGAGGCCGTGACAGTATACAGAGGGCCTGGGGCCGTGACAGTATACAGAGGGCCTGGGGCCACAGGCTGGTGAGTATACAGAGCGGCAGAGGGGTTGGGGCCATGGGCTGGACAGTATACAAAGGGGCAGAGGAGTTGGAGCCATGAGGATAGACATTATATATACGAAAGGCAGAAAGGTTGGATCCATATGATGTACAGTACGTTACATAAGAATGACAAAGGTTGGTACTATAGGATGGAAGGGTCTAGTTCCCCTTCCGTAAATGTTAGCCGGTGACATCACAGGCCATGTGACCAGACCATGTGACGGTCCGTTTTTCAACAGGGTAGCATCTAGTTTCCCTTCGTGGAGAGGACCTTTCCCATAAGACATGTCACAAACTATTTGGAATAGTAACCTGTGGCGAGCGAAGCGAGACACCGAGCCCGAAGCGTGGCGAGCGTCCATTGGTGCATAGACAAAAACAAATAACCTATCTGAACAGCGGGGACAAAAATTTACATAAACAGAAGGGGAAATAGAGGGTTTATAATAAATAATCTAGTTCCTCTTCAGTTACTGAAACAGAGGGGGATCTAGTCTACACTTTGATAGTGTCTAGTTCCCCTTCCATAAAAACGTACATAAACAGAAGAGGAAATAGAAGGCTCATACTAAATAGTCTAGTTCCTCTTCAGTTACCGAAACAGAGGGGGATCTAGTCTCTACCACCATAGTATGGACAGTATATATGAAGGGCAAAGGGCTGAATGCATACATGGGGCAGAGGGGCTGGCTGCTATTCAAGGGGGGCAGAGGTGTTGCCGCCATAGGCTGGCCAGTATACAAAGGGCAGAGGGGTAGGGGCCAAAGGATGGACAGTATACAAGAGGGATTGGAGGCCATATAATGGACAGTATATAGAGGGGTTGAGCCAGGGGCTGTAACAGTATAGAGAGGTGTTGGGGCCATAGGCTGGTCAGTATACAGAGGGGAAGCACAGTTAGGGCCATGAATATGGCCCGGTGGGGTGGGGAGCGAAGCTGTTCGGGTCACCAGGTCCGCTCACCTGCAGCCTAACGTTCAGCATCATAGAGGCGATGACATACAGGTAGGGGAACTTGATCCTCAGCCTCCAGGCCAGGTTGAAGAATATCAGCAGAGTGCGGCTCAGGCCTTTGGAGAAAACCCCGTATGAGCGGGCGGCGGCGGAGTGGGAGAGCCAGGCTGCCAGGTGGGACATGGACGCCATACACTCCGCCAGACCGGTCACTCGGAGGCACAGCCGCCGTACTGGGGGGTAAACATGTCAGCGCCGGGTGCTCGGGTTCCCATTCACCGTATAATAATAATAACAACAGTAACCCGCTAACCCGGAAGCGCTCACCCGGCGCCGCCTCCTGCCGGGCACATTACAGCCCGTGCCAGCACCCGGCTACATCATACCCGTGACGTCATACATAGTCTGCCACGTCCTGTATTGCTGGGTCGGTGATAAGCGCTGACAGGCAGGGGCAGCCTGTGCCCGGCTCCAGCTGTCATGGGACTATACATCCCAATGTCCTATAATGTTACTACAGTGTAACAGGCGAGGACACTGACAGAGTGCACGATGGCTGAGGCTGGGGGAATGTATGTATCTATAGGTGGCTTCCCCTTCTCCAGTTGTACCTGGCTTTTCACTAAGGTGTCTATTCATGAAGCAGTGAAAAGTGTGGAGAAGTGAGCCCATGGTAACCAATCAGCTGCTCTCTATGATTTTCTAGTCTGCAAATTATAAATGTTACTTCAGTGCAGATTGGTTCTTCTCCACAGGCTCACTTCTCCACAGTTTTCACTGCTTCATGAATAGATCCCTGTGTGTGAAAGGGTTAATGATAAGAACTACCCGTCCTGTATAAAACATACTAAAAACTAAAAACACCAGAAATGTTATATCTTACCGAGATACATTATTGTTGTAGGTACCAGGGGGTCTATTCATGAAGCAGTGAAAAGAGTGGAGAAGTGAGCCTGTGGAGAAGTTGCCCATGGCAACCAATCAGCTGCTCTGTATAATTGTATAGTATGCAAATGATAAATGTTACCTTAATGCTGATTGGTTCTTCTCCACTGGCTCACGTCTCCACAGTTCTCACTGCTACATGACTAGACCCCTTTATGAGGATTGACACATTATTCTATTACTTTTAGGGATTCCATTTTCTTTAGGGTTTCACAAACATTTATTAACTGAAGGATTCCTTTGATTAATCCTAACATCAGTATATCTTTATCCAGAATCACAGCAATTCATTGTGTCCTATAATGTATAACTAGATCATTTATGCTGTAAGAGTCAGCCTTCATAAAGACATCTTGCCACAATCATTCTTGTCATTGCCATCCTGGTTGAGACTGTTGCACACACGAGTCTCTGGTGCCAGTGGTTGGCAAGACTGTTCCAAGAACACTAGATTGTTGCTGTGTCTCACATGTCCATGTGATCTGATGGAGAAAACTATATGGACTTGCATATTATGTCATCACTGGTGCCTTACACGCTTCAACCACTATATTTACCCTGCAAACATATCTACCATCAATCTTTACCCTGACATTGCTTTCCACTAAACTCCAGCCCCTGACCTCTGGTAATTATCTGACTTACAAGTGTACCAAATCTCTGGCATTAACCCTTACTATGCTCCGTAACTTTTTGGCCTCAGAACATACAGAATCTTTACATAAACCAAGACCGTGCATCATGATAACACTTGTGCGTTAAATGTGATCACTGTTACAATGGCTTTGGTGTTCTCCAGTCACAAGTATTCATTAGAAAAAAAGCAAGAATAATGCAAATAATTTGCCATTACCATTATACCCCAACCAGAAACCAGCACACTATCAGTCACCGTCCTGTTAGGGTCACCCGCCTTATGGCTAAATTGTGCCTAGTGTGGGCTGCTGCGGCTGCCACCACGTGACCTCAGTCTTCAAGCCAGGTTGCTGGTTCTGTACCCATTGTAGGCTCCCTTCCTGGAAGACTGACCACAGCTAAGATCTCCCATCTCACCAGGAGGGAAGCCATTTACCTGACTACTTTATCCAACACATTGTCTGGCACAGCTGTAAAAGCCCTATGTTGGGGTGACCGTGCAGGAACCTCAGGTCACTACCTGCAACAGTAGTGCAGCCAGGATAGAACCAAAGGACTGTCTGGAGCAGAATTGGGAGCTGTGCCTCCTCAACCTGCTGTTGTCTGAAGAGTCACTGCCGTCAATTTACTCACCCACTTTGGGGGCTGAGTTGCTATTGTAACGGCATGGAAACACGGTAGCGTCTAGTTTACCTTCGTGGAGAGGACCTTTCCCATAACCCCCTAGGTCCATGTCACAATCTATTTGGAATAGTAAAGTGTGGCGAGCGAAGCGAGACACCGAGCCCGAAGCGTGGCGAGCGTCCAATGCTGCATAGAAAAAAATAAAATTACCCCAAACGAATGGAGATCGAAGAAAACATTTAGGTGCTGTAAGGGTGGAAGTTCTCTCCTGCCCTCTAGTTTTGTCACTTCCAGGTCCTGAGCACGAATGTAACATAGACACAACCATGGAAACACTGCCATTGGGGCAAAACTTGTCCTCCTCGCCGGCTGATCTTGCCTCGGACTCATGGAATTATGTAAGCAGCCCTATGGGTCTGAGAACAAAAATCTGCGAGTCTGGAAGTACCGTAAGTGCAGCATATAACCACACTTAAGTCGTGCCACGTAGGGACTCATGGTTAATAGAATTGACCCCACTATGAATGGGAGTATACAGTAATGGGCGTCTATCAGAGCTATTCTATTGTTGCTCAAATTCGACACCTATTACCCGCGACAGGCACATCTCAGCTCGCACCCCTGGAGGTGGCGAACTGAAATGTGTGAGAAGACGGCTGTTTGGGCGCCCAAACAGCACTTTTCTCTAACGTCCTAGTGGATGCTGGGCACTCCGTAAGGACCATGGGGAATAGCGGGCTCCGAAGGAGGCTGGGCACTCTAGAAAGATCTTAGACTACCTGGTGTGCACTGGCTCCTCCCACCATGACCCTCCTCCAAGCCTCAGTTAGATTTCGTGCCCGGCCGAGGTTGGATGCACACTAGGGGCTCTCCTGAGCTCTTAGAAAGTTATAGTCTTAGAATTTGTTATTTTCAGTGAGACCTGCTGGCAACAGGCTCACTGCAGCGAGGGACTAAGGGGAGAAGAAGCGAACTCGCCTGCTTGCAGCCGGATTGGGCTTCTTAGGCTACTGGACACCATTAGCTCCAGAGGGATCGACCGCAGGCCCAGCCTTGATGTTCGGTCCCGGAGCCGCGCCGCCATCCCCCTTACAGAGCCAGAAGCAAGAAGATGGTCCGGAAAATCGGCGGCATGAAGACTCTGTCTTCACCAAGGTAGCGCACAGCACTGCAGCTGTGCGCCATTGCTCCTCTCACACACTTCACACTCCGGTCACTGAGGGTGCAGGGCGCTGGGGGGGGCGCCCTGAGGCAGCAATAAAAACACCTTGGCTGGCTAAAATACCTCAATATATGGCCCCAGGGGCTATATATGAGGTAAATACCCCTGCCAGAATTCCATAAAAAACGGGAGAATAGGCCGCGAAAAAGGGGCGGAGCCTATCTCCTCAGCACACTGGCGCCATTTTTCCCTCACAGCTCGGCTGGAGGGAAGCTCCCTGGCTCTTCCCTGCAATTCTACAGTACAGTAAGAGGGAAAAGAGAGGGGGGGCATTAAAATTGGCACTGTATACAGTATATTATATAAAAGCTATTAGGGACATAACTCAGTTAGTCCCTGTATATATATAGCGCTCTGGTGTGTGCTGGCATACTCTTACTCTGTCCCCCCAAAGGGCTTTTGTGGGTCCTGTCCTCGTTTAGAGCATTCCCTGTGTGTCTGCGGTGTGTCGGTACGGCTGTGTCGACATGTTGAATGAGGAGGCTTATATGGTGACAGAACAGAGGCCGATATATGTGATGTCGCCCCCTGTGGGGCCGACACCAGAGTGGATGGATAGGTGAAAGGTATTAACCGACAGTGTCAACTCCTTACATAAAAGGGTGGATGACGTAACAGCTGTGGGACAGCCGGCTTCGCAGCCCGCGCCTGCCCAGGCGTCTCAAAGGCCATCAGGGGCTCAAAAACGCCCGCTCTCTCAGATGGCAGACACAGATGTCGACGCGGAGTCTGACTCCAGTGTCGACAAGGTGGAGACATATACACAATCCACTAGGAACATCCGTGACGTGATCCCGGCAATAAAAAATGTGTTATACATTTCTGACTTTAACCCAAGCACCTCTAAAAATGGGTTTTAGGTTTGGGGAGAAAAAACAGGCAGTGTTTTGTTCCCCCATCAGATGAATAAATGAAGTGTGTGAAAGCGTGGGTTCCCCCGTTAAGAAACTGGTAATTTAAAAAAGTTACTGATGGCGTACCCTTTCCCGCCAGGTGGATAAGTTACGCTGGGAGATATCCCCTAGGGTGGATAAGGCGCTCACACGTTTGTCAAAAAAGGTGGCACTGCCGTCTTAGGATACGGCCACTTTAATAGGTACCTGTTGATAAAAAACAGGAGGCTATCCTGAAGTCTGTATTTACACACTCAGGTACTAGACTGAGACCTGCAGATAGTGCTGCTGCAGCGTGGTCGGTGACCCTGTCAAACAGGGATACTAGTTGCCAAACATAAAAACATATTAAAGACGTCGTCTTATATATGGGGGATGCACAGAGGGATATTTTGCCGGCTGGCATCCAAAATAAATGTAATGTCCATTCTGTCAGGAGGGTATTAGAGACCTGTCACTGGACAGGTGATGCTGACTTAAAAAGCGCATAGAGAGCCTTATAAGGGTGAGGAATTATTTGGGGATGGTCTCTGGGACCTCGTATCCACAGCAACTGCTGGGAAGAAATAATTTTACCTCAGGTTTCCTCACAGACAAAGGTACAGTCCTTTCGGCTTCAGAAAAGCAAGCGGGTCAAATGGCGCTTCCTTTCTGTACAGAGACAAGGGTAGAGGGAAAAAAGCTGCACCAGTCAGCCTGTTCCCAGAATCAAGATTCTTCCCCCGCCTCCTGTGAGGCCACACCATGACGCGGGTGCTCCACAGGTGTAGCCAGGTACGGTGGGGGGCCGTCTAAAAAATTTCAGCAATTAGTGGGCTCGCTCACAGGTGGATCCCTGTTTCTTTCAAGTAGTATTTCAGGGGTACAAGCTGGAATTCGAGATGTCTCCCCCCAGCCGTTTCCTAAAATATGCCTTGCTGACAACTCCCTCAGGCAGGGAGGCTGTGCTAGAGGCAATTAATAAGCGGTATTCCCAGCAGGTAATACTCAAGGTGCCCCTACTTCAACAAGGACGGGGTTACTATTCCACACGGGTTGGGGTACCGAAACCGCATGGTTCGGTGTGACCCATTTTATATTTAAAATCCTTGAACACAAAAATTCAAGTTCAAGATGGAATCGCTCAGGGCGGTTATTCCAAGCCTGGACGAGGGGGATTACATGGTATCCTGGGACATCAAGGATGCTTACCTGCATGTCCCCATTTATCATGCTCGCCAGGAGTACCTCAGATTTGTGGTACAGGATTACCATTACCAAGTCCAGACACTGCCGTTTGGACTGTACATGGCACCGAGGGTGTTTTATCAAGGTAATGGCCGAAATGTTGATACTCCTTCAAAAAAAGGGAGTTGTAATTATCCCGTACTTGGACAATCTCGTTATAAGGGCGAAGTCCAAGGAGCAGTTGGTAGTCGGGGTAGCACTATTTTGGAAAGTGCTACAACAGCATGGTTGGATTCTAAACAGTCCAAAGTCACAGCTGGTTCCTATGACACGTCTACTGTTCCTGGGGATGGTTCTGGACATAAACCAGAAATAGTGTTTCTCCCGGAGGAGAAAGCCAAGGAGTTGTCATCTAGTCAGAGACCTCCTGAAGCCAAAATAGGTAGCGGTGCATCATTGCACGCGAGTCCTGGGAAAAATGGTAGCTTCCTACGAAGCAATCCCATTAGGCAGGTTCCATACAAGAACTTTTCAGAGGGACCTGTTGGACAAGTGGTCCGGATCGCATCTTCCGATGCATAGGCTGATAACCCTGTCTCCAAGGACCAGGGTATCTCTACTGTGGTGGCTGCAGAGTGCCCATCTTCAAGAGGGCCGCAGGTTCGGCATACAGGACTAGGTCCTAGTGACCATGGATTCCAGCCTTTGAGGCTGGGAGGCAGTCACACAGGGAAGAAATTTCCAGGGACTTTGGTCAAGTCAGGTTATTTCCCTACACATAAATATTCTGGACCTGAGGGCCATTTACAATGCCCTGAGGCCGGCAAGGCCTCTGCTTCAAAACCAGCCGGTACTGATCCAATCAGACAACATCACGGCAGTCGCCCATGTAAACCAACAGGGGGCACAAGAAGCAGGATGGCGATGGCAGAAGCCACAAGGATTCTCCGATAGGCGGAAAATCATGTGTTAGCACTGTCAGCAGTGTTCATTCCCGGAGTGGACAACTGGGAAGCAGATCTTCTCAACAGACACGACCTCCACCCGGGAGAATGGGGACTTCCTCCAGAAGTCTTCCAATAAGATTGTACACCATTGGGAAAGGCCACAGGTGGACATGATGGCGTCCCGCCTCAACAAAAAGCTATAAAAGATATTGCACCGGGTCAAGGGACCCTCAGGCGATAGCTATGGACGCTCTGGTAACACCGTGGGTGTACCAGTCGGTTTATGTGTTCTCCCCTCTGCCTCTCATACCAAAGGTACTGAGAATAATAAGAAGGCGAGGAGTAAGAACGATACTCGTGGATGGCCAAGAAGAGCTTGGTACCCAGAACTTCAAGAATTTATATCAGAGGACCCATGGCCTCTGCCACTCAGACAGGACCTGCGGCAGCAGGGGCCCTGTCTGTTCCAAGACTTACCGCAGCTGCGTTTGTCGGCATGGCGGTTGAACGCCGGATCCTGAAGGAAAAGGGCATTCCGGAGGAAGTCATTCCTACGCTTACTAAAGCCAGGAAAGAGGTTACAGCAACTCATTATCACCGCATATGGCGAAAATATGTTGCATGGTGTGAGGCCGAAAGGGCCCCAACAGAGGAATTTCAACTAGGTCGATTTCTGCATTTCCTGCAAGCAGGAGTGACTATGGGCCTTAAATTGGGTTCCATTAAGGTACAGATCTCGGCTCTGTCGATTTTCTTTCAAAAAGAACTAGCTTCAGTACCTGAAGTTCAGACATTTATAAAAGGAGTGCTGCAGAGTCAGACCCCGTTTGTGCCTCCTGTGGCACCTTGGGATCTCAACGTGGTGTTGAGTTTCTTAAAATCACATTGGTTTGAACCACTAAAAACCGTGGATCTGAAATATCTCACGTGGAAGGTGGTTATGTTATTGGCCTTGGCTTCTGCCAGGCGAGTATCAAAGTTGGCGGCTTTGTCTTGTAAAAGCCCTTATTTGATTTTCCATATGGATAGGGCAGAATTGAGGACTCGTCCCCAGTTTCTCCCAAAGGTGGTGTCAGCGTTTCACCTGAACCAGCCTATTGTGGTGCCTAGGCTACTAGGGACTTGGAGGACTCCAAGTTGCTAGACGTTGTCAGGGCACTGAAAATATATGTTTCCAGAACGGCTAGAGTCAGAAAATCTGACTCGCTGTTTATCCTATATGCACCTAACAAGCTGGGTGCTCCTGCTTCTAAGCAGACTATTGCTCGTTGGATTTGTAGTACAATTCAGCTTGCACATACTGTGGCAGGCCTGCCACAGCCAAAATCTGTCAATGCCCATTCCACAAGGAAGGTGGGCTCATCTTGGGCGGCTGCCCGAGAGGTCTCGGCTTTACAACTTTGCCGAGCAGCTACTTGGTCAGGGGCAAACACGTTTGCAAAAATTCTACAAATTTGATACCCTGGCTGAGGAGGACCTGGAGTTCTCTCATTCAGTGCTGCAGAGTCATCCGCACTCTCCCGCCCGTTTGGGAGCTTTGGTTTAATCCCCATGGTCCTTACGGAGTTCCCAGCATCCACTAGGACGTTAGAGAAAATAAGAATTTACTCACCGGTAATTCTATTTCTCGTAGTCCGTAGTGGATGCTGGGCGCCCATCCCAAGTGCGGTTTATCTGCAATACTTGTACATAGTTATGGTTAACTAAATCGGGTTATTGTTGAGCCATCTGTTGAGAGGCTCTATTGTTTCATACTGTTAACTGTGTTTCATATCACGAGTTGTACGGTGTGATTGGTGTGGCTGGTATGAGTCTTACCCGGGATTCAAAATCCTTCCTTATTGTGTACGCTCGTCCGGGCACAGTACCTAACTGAGGCTTGGAGGAGGGTCATGGTGGGAGGAGCCAGTGCACACCAGGTAGTCTAAGATCTTTCTAGAGTGCCCAGCCTCCTTCGGAGCCCGCTATTCCCCATGGTCCTTACGGAGTGCCCAGCATCCACTACGGACTACGAGAAATAGAATTACCGGTGAGTAAATTCTTATTTTCCCCATCAAGCCCATTAGTTTAGTCATGTTTAGATGCTTAATGCCACTAAACACTGACTAATTGGGCACGTTAAGTGCAATAATTAAGGGGCGCCCAAAATAATTGATCAGCAACAATGGGTGCCCATTAATTATCACGCTTTTGAAAACAATTGAATTGCCCCCAAGGATAGTGTAGGGTGAGAATCAAGATGGTTGGACCCTATTAAAGACAGTAATTTTTTGTGAAATACATTTGGCTGTGTGTACATTTAAGTCCAGGCAGAATTTCTGTAGTTTAGAGATGGAGGAATGTTCTGCAGAATGTACACAGTGTGGATTAGGGAAGCCAATCCCAGGCCATTTTTTCAATCCCGGATTGAAAAATGGCCAATCCCGGGATTCCTGCGATTGGCCTTTAACTGCGGCCGCCCCCTCGCCCCACCCCGCACCGGACACATTACTAACCGTATACCGAGAGCGGGCGGGCGGGGATCTCTTCCTGCACTCCCTCAGTGCACGGCTGACGGCGCAGCGTCACCTTACGCTGCGCCGATAGAGCCGGAAAGAGGAAGCCGAGCAGTGTCTGAGCGTCCTCTGGACGCTCAACGCTGACCCCTCAATCCCCGCGATTGAATCCCGGACGTTTTTGGCCCTAAATCCCGGGATCCCGCTGATCCTGATACCGGGATCGGCCACCATAGTGTGGATAGCATTTTGCTATGTGTAACCGAACAACTGATACCCTTTTCAGACAGAAATGTCTGAATTACCCGGCTTTTCAGTGCCGGGTAATTTTGCTGGTCCCTGCCTGACACCCCTTTCACACAGACAAGCAAATGACCAGGTCAAGAATTTCTACCCGATAATTTGCGTATCAAAACGGGTATTTTGTCTGTGTGAAAGGTTCAACCCGGGTCGAAATTCCCGGGTCTCCAACCCTGGTAAATTCCCGGGCATTTCTACCTGCGTTGACCCTTTCACACAGAAAAAGGACCCGTATTTACCGGGTAGAACTTCATCACCCCTGAATTTGTCTGTGTGAAAGGGGTATTAATTGTAAAATGTATTACTGTATAAAAAAAGAATATTATACATTTGTGATGGCCTGTACTTATCTTTGCCTACTGCATATCACACCCATATACCGTGGTGTAAGAATGGCAATATATAGGATAGTTACATAGGCGTCGCCTATAGCTAGAAACACTAGCCTGCAGATATGGGAACACAGGCATTTTGGAACAAATACAGCTGAATGCACATTTAAACGCAGGAAGAATTATGGCATGGTAAAATAAAATATATATATAAAATAAATAAATAAATAAATATATACATATATATATTAACCCTGTTTCTTTTAATTAAAAATCAGCATAGATACATGGCATGCAGCTGTGAGTCCAATGGGGTAGACAACTACCAAACACATTTTCTGATTTCATACAGCAGTCATTCTTTTGGGATGTGATCACTGGGTGGGATGAGTGGATGGTGGTTGGCTTCCCTCGACCCCTGGGGAGTAGGTGCCGTGGGCTTCCCCATGCAGTGTGGAAGCAATCAGTCATGGTATAGCAGCAGGATTCCAGGGCTGGCCCGCAACATCCCCAACCCAACTCCCAGCCTCATCTACAGTTCATGAGAAGCAGAAGCACCACAATAAAGGTGCAATTTGGGAGCACATAATGGGAACCAATTATTATGTTTAATTACAGAGCTATTACTTAGTGTCAGAAGCCTGGTAACATGCCTTGCAGTTGCAGAGTCTACACTCACTGAATAGCAATGCAGCATACGGTGTTTGTTGCGTGGGTCCACAATACATATATTGTTACAGGAAAGAAAAGAATACTCTTTGTGAGTGAGAATTCCCCTGAATGCGATTTCCTGGTGACGGCGGGGCCATGGTATGTGCACAGGGCATAGGTGAGCCAGCTGATGCTGTGCTGCGGGTCGTATATGATGGAATTGCCCCTGCGGCTGCCAGCAGGACAGGTACCGTCCCACACCAGGGTGGCCCAGCCCCGTGACTGCCCGCGGCTTCCCCCATGACGTCACCCCATGCGCGGCCCCGCGAGCTCGGGAGCAGCCAGCAGTCAGTCAGTGCTCGGCACTTGGAGTGAGGCGAGGCCGGTAGTGACGCGGGCGCGGCGCTTCCTGTATCTCTCCCAGCAGCAGCAGGGCGGTGGTATCCTCCTCCTCACACCGACGGCGACCGCATCACACGTACACGGAGGAGCAGCACCAGCGGCCGGTCACCCCCGGGATCCGCAGCGGAGACTTTTTTAATATACAAAATCTCCTTTTTCCTCTCCCCGGGAGCCGTGTCGCCGCGCAGCCATGCAAGCCATCAAGTGTGTGGTGGTGGGAGACGGGTGAGTAGCCGGTGATGACGGGCTGGGGTTACGGGGAGCGGGGCGGTGCAGCAGGGGGTGCATGTCACCGATCCCATCCCTCCCCCCAATATAGTAGCGGCCTCTTCCTCACCTGTCCCGGCACCCAGCCAAGACATATCCGCCCTCCTCCTCCGGGGCATCGGCCTAGCACCCGTACTAGTGGCCGAGGGAGGGAACAGCTGGGAGTGGTGCGGAGGCCGCTCATCCTCTATATAACTGCAGTCGGCGATGTGCTCCCAGCATCTATGTACAGTTATCTACCAGCAGCATACAGATACATAGCTACAGCCATGTGGTGTCACCTGTGGACCTGGCCTATATGGTGCTGGTGTGCCCTATAGACCTGGCCTGTATGCGGCTGCTGGTGTTCCCTATAGACCTGGCCTGTATGCGTCTGCTGGTGTGCCCTATAGACCTGGCCTGTATGCGGCTGCTGGTGTTCCCTATAGACCTGGCCTGTATGCGGCTGCTGGTGTTCCCTATAGACCTGGCCTGTATGCGGCTGCTGGTGTGCCCTATAGACCTGGCCTGTATGCGGCTGCTGGTGTGCCCTATAGACCTGGTCTGTATGCGGCTGCTGGTGTGCCCTATAGACCTGGCCTGTATGCGGCTGCTGGTGTGCCCTATAGACCTGGCCTGTATGCGGCTGCTGGTGTGCCCTATAGACCTGGCCTGTATGCGGCTGCTGGTGTGCCCTATAGACCTGGCCTGTATGCGGCTGCTGGTGTGCCCTATAGACCTGGCCTGTATGCGGCTGCTGGTGTGCCCTATAGACCTGGCCTGTATGCGGCTGCTGGTGTGCCCTATAGACCTGGCCTGTATGCGGCTGCTGGTGTGCCCTATAGACCTGGCCTGTAGACAGTTACAGATGCATAGCGGAGGCTGTCACCTATAGACAGACCGGTATATTACCATATACCCTAACCTACCCTTGATACTTGCGTTCAGGTGCCCGCTGTTGGGATTCCGGTGTCAGTATTCCGGCAGGTGTTGGGATTCCGACGCTGGCATCCTGGGTGCTGGATGGTCATCTACATTTCAATACTAGACATGCACAGTAGTGACTGAAATCATTATATTCTTTCCCTATAACCATTAATTTCAAGAGCTAGTTGGCACATGGGAATGTACAGTTCTCTATTGGTATAAACTGTGAAGGGGGTTATACAGTGAGAAGCTAGCAGTTTGTACTGATTTAGGTTGTACATCCCTACAGATCAATACGCTGAATTTGTATAAGAAATTGTAGTGTACTTGAACTGCTGTATCAATTTCCATGGGTCTGCATACAAATGTAGTATTGTATACAACAGGGGTAGGCAACCTGTGGCACTCCCAACTGTTGCAGAGCTACACTTACCAGCTGTGCTGTTAGGGCCTACTACAGTGGCAATGTATGCAGGGATGTGTGGTACCACTGCAGCTGGAGTGCCACAGGTTGCCTACCCCTGGTATACAAATGTTTCTGCTGGTTGAAACTCCAGTACAGCAGCACCAGGTCTCTGGGAAGATATTACTTGAATCCTACCACGCACTCACTCTCTCTCTCAATTGACTTGTGATTGGAATAAGTGACATTGCTATGCTTTAATTGTAAAAAAACGTTTTGCTGCAAGGGGCATATTTTTCTATACAGTGTAGATGTTATTTTTAATTTGTTTTGTATTTTAAAATCATTGCAAATCAAGCCTTTCATTGGTCTGTTAACTAGATTGACAATCTCATGTTTTATTAATTAAGAGTTTTATGTAGTTTGGCATTTATTATATGATGAGAGCATCTATATAAAATGTATACTGTATTTTAACATGTGGGCAATACGTAATTCATTGAGATGTGTAGGGGCATGTGTGGTGACTGTTGGAGCCCAACGTTCCAATGGTAACTCCCGCATGAACCATATGATGAACACAAGGTCATAATCCATGAATATTCAGTGTCAACAGGTTAATTGAAGTCACTATCAAGAATAAATCAAGGCAGTACAGCTACATTGTCTGCCGATGATACAGATTTTGGTATGTTTTTATAGCTAGGAAATGGACAAGCCACAGTACCCAGTGCATTTAAGAAAAGAAAAGATAGAAATGTATATAACTGGACCCTAACTTTTTATGTAACTGATGATAAAATACATTTTCCTAGGCTTCCTAAATTACCCTGTTGACTTTCGAATTTGACATTATTTTGTCAGTTACTATTTCTAAGAAACAATTCAGTGCAAATTCTCAAACACCCTTTTGGAGGGAATTCACTGCTGAACACCCTCTGGGGGGCACATAATCTGGGGTGTTAGGAGGCACTCTGGTAGGCATTTTAGTGGGATAATAGGCGAAAGTATGATTGTAGGGAAGGAATCACAGAGTTTGGATTCAGGGTGGGAGTGTGAGTAAATGGGGACGAGAGGAACTAGTTGGTGGCTGAGCAGGCAAGAGTGTGAGTGGAAATGTAGGTCAGAGAGGGGATCCGGACTGAAAGTCGACAGTAACTAGGTCGACAATGTCTAGGTCGACCACTATTGGTCGACAGGGTCTTTAGGTCGACATGTTCTAGGTCGACAGGTCAAAAGGTCGACATGAGGGTTTTCACAATTTTTTTCTTTTTTTGAACCTTTTCATACTTAACGATCCACGTGGACTACGATTGGAACGGTAATCTGTGTCGAGCGAAGCGGTAGCGGAGCGAAGGCACCATGCCCGAAGCATGGCGAGCGAAGCGGTGCACTAATTGGGGTTCCCGGTCACTCTACGAAGAAAACGACACCAAAATAACATGAAAAACTCATGTCGACCTTTTGACCTGTCGACCTAAAGACCCTGTCGACCTAGTTACTGTCGACCAATAGTGGTCGACCTAGACATTGTCGACCTAGTTACTGTCGACTTTCAATACCACACCCGTCGGAGAGATAGTGAGTTGAGGGCTTTGTAATTAGTGAATGAGAGGAGTTTGGAATTGATTTGATGGGATCAGTACGTAATCCCGCTGGACGGGATCCCGGCGGTCGAAATACCGATGCCGGAATCCCGACCACACAATCCTGACAGGGGTGGCGAGCAGAACGCAGCCCCTTGCGGGCACGGTGCCTCGCTATGCTCGGCACACTATTATATTCTCCCTCTATGGGTGTCGTGGACACCCACGGAGGGAGAATATGTCTGGATTGTGGCGGTCGGTGTTTCGACCGCCGGGATCCCGTCCAGCGGGATGTTGACCACATCCCGATTTGATATACTGTAGGGAGCCAGTGGAGAGACTGGCAGAGGTGAAGCAGCTGGTGAAGAAAACGAGGTGGGCAGCTGAGATGAGGGATTGAAGCCTGACAAGATAAGGAGTGGGTAGGCCAGAGTGTAAAAGTTAACAGTAATCCATAAATTCTCATGTTCTCTGCTGTGTACATAAAATATACTATTATTATACCTAGTGTTCACTTTAATCTTCTTTCGCAGGGCTCTGCGCCCTGCCCCTGTTCTGAGTGACAGAAAGCGCCCTGCCCGTTTGTGCCCGCCCTGCTAATCGCCAAAGGACTGCCTTCTCCCCGCGCTGTCACTTCTCCCCGTGCTGTCACTTCTCCCCGTGCTGTCACTTCTCCCCGCGCTGTCACTTCTCCCCGCGCTGTCACTTCTCCCCGCGCTGTCACTTCTCCCCGCGCTGTCACTTCTCCCCGCGCTGCGCTGATAGCTCTCAGTTGAAGGTGGAGACAGGGTCAGCGTGCAGCGGGGAGGAGCAGCCAATCAGAGGCCGCCAGTCCTCCGGCATGGTTTGAAATTCCCGCTCACCACGGCGCTGCGCGACCACGGTCATTCCCCCTCACCACGGCGACCTGGGCTCCGCCGTCAGCATCAAGAGACTGGACCCGCTGACCCGGCACAGCGCCCTCGTCCGCAACAGTGAGTGCTGCTCTGCATCTGCAGTGTGCCCCAGTGCTCTCTCCCTGGCGCAGTGTGCCCCAGTGCTCTCTCCCTGGCGCAGTGTGCCCCAGTGCTCTCTCCCTGGCGCAGTGTGCCCCAGTGCTCTCTCCCTGGCGCAGTGTGCCCCAGTGCTCTCTCCCTGGCGCAGTGTGCCCCAGTGCTCTCTCCCTGGCGCAGTGTGCCCCAGTGCTCTCTCCCTGGCGCAGTGTGCCCCAGTGCTCTCTCCCTGGCGCAGTGTGCCCCAGTGCTCTCTCCCTGGCGCAGTGTGCCCCAGTGCTCTCTCCCTGGCGCAGTGTGCCCCAGTGCTCTCTCCCTGGCGCAGTGTGCCCCAGTGCTCTCTCCCTGGCGCAGTGTGCCCCAGGTGCACTACTGTGTGGGGTGTAATGTGAATTGCCACTATTATGTGGCCACGCCCCTTCCCCACGAAACAACGCCCCTGAATTTTTGCTGTGCGCCTTCAGCTCGCACTGTCCATGCTTTAACCTGTTGGAATGAGAGCACCAAGAATTATAGTATGTACCTAATTTTGCCCTTCTAACTTAAAAATGTGCCCTCCAGAATGAAAAATGTGCCCTCCCCATGATCAGCACCCTGCTCTAAAAAAAATCCTAGAGTGAACACTAATACCTTTTCTGTAATATCCCGAACCATAAGATTCTGGCATTATGGGCATTAGTGTGTACAGCTAAACAACATTCAAAAAAGAGATTGTGAAGAGAGAATTTCTTTTCTTTAAATAGGATTGTTGTTTCGGGATTAACCAATATTTTAAATGATTTCAAGGGAGCAATGTAGTTTCCAGGCCAGGTGCCCGGGAGCGAATTGGTTATCTCCTGCGACAGCCACTATTTTGCGCATGAATACATCAGTTAGCAGCCTCATGCAGCTTCTCTGTGCTGCTTGCCAGACACGGGGCCTAATTCACATTTCTACATAAACATACAAAACCGATGCCTGTGGGGCTGTGCATGTGCTGAAGGGGTCTTGTGATATCCCTCGCAGCCCCCTCTCAACCACAGCATTGGTATGCTGCAGTGTTTGGGGGGCGGCACATGGCACTGTTCTTCAAAATGGATGCGTGTTGCCCCTGTTTTGAAGGCGTGACGGGTCTAGGATCTGCATCTTTGGAAGCAGACTTATTGTACCCGGGGA
This sequence comes from Pseudophryne corroboree, assembly GCF_028390025.1. Lineage (NCBI taxonomy): Eukaryota > Metazoa > Chordata > Amphibia > Anura > Myobatrachidae > Pseudophryne > Pseudophryne corroboree. The sequence goes on along the minus strand of NC_086450.1, from coordinate 359,389,921 downwards.
TCCAGATCTGATGGTCAGCCTGAGTAATTATGCAGGCCGACCGGTGCCTAAAATATTGCCACCTATGCTCCCATTGGTGATCCGAGGCTGCGTCCTCAGATGTAGTACGCAATAGCCGTCTATCACCTACACACACACCTCCTACTGTATTTGCATTTTAATTACACAGAATTGCACAGCTGCTTCCTTGTGGCAGTGCAATTCCTTGCAAACATGAATTAGGGCCTCAATGCAGTTATTGCACACCCAGCACTCAACACCAGCCCCGAAGCCCTAATTAACGCAGATTTCTCTGACGTCCTAGTGGATGCTGGGAACTCCGTAAGGACCATGGGGAATAGCGGCTCCGCAGGAGACTGGGCACAAAAGTAAAGCTTTAGGACTACCTGGTGTGCACTGGCTCCTCCCCCTATGACCCTCCTCCAAGTCTCAGTTAGATTTTTGTGCCCGACCGAGAAGGGTGCACACTAGGGGCTCTCCTGAGCTCTTAGTGAAAGTTTAGTTTTAGGTTTTTTTATTTTCAGTTAGACCTGCTGGCAACAGGCTCACTGCATCGAGGGACTAAGGGGAGAAGAAGCGAACTCACCTGCGTGCAGAGTGGATTGGGCTTCTTAGGCTACTGGACACCATTAGCTCCAGAGGGACCGAACACAGGCCCAGCCTCGGAGTCCGGTCCCAGAGCCGCGCCGCCATCCCCCTTACAGAGCCAGAAGCAAGAAGAGGTCCGGAAAATCGGCGGCAGAAGACATCCTGTCTTCACCAAGGTAGCGCACAGCACTGCAGCTGTGCGCCATTGCTCCTCAGCACACTTCACACTCCGGTCACTGAGGGTGCAGGGCGCTAGGGGGGGGCGCCCTGAGCAGCAATAGAAACACCTTGGCTGGCGAAAATACATCACATATAGCCCCCAGGGCTATATGGATGAATTTTAACCCCTGCCAGATTCCACATAAAAGCGCGAGAAAAGGCCGCCGAGAAGGGGGCGGAGCCTATCTCCTCAGCACACAGGCGCCATTTTCCCTCACAGCTCCGCTGGAAGGACGTCTCCCTGACTCTCCCCTGCAGTCCTGCACTACAGAAACAGGGTAAAAAAGAGAGGGGGGCACTAATTGGCGTAATAATTACAAATAGCAGCTATAAGGGGGAAAAACACTTATTTAAGGTTATCCCTGTATATATATAGCGCTCTGGTGTGTGCTGGCATACTCTCCCTCTGTCTCCCCAAAGGGCTAGTGGGGTCCTGTCCTCTGTCAGAGCATTCCCTGTGTGTGTGCTGTGTGTCGGTACGTTGTGTCGACATGTATGAGGAGGAAAATGATGTGGAGGCGGGGCAATTGCCTATAATAGAGATGTCACCCCCTAGGGAGTCGACACCTGAGTGGATGATCTTATGGAAGGAATTACGTGACAGTGTCAGCTCTTTGCAAAAGACAGTTGACGACATAAGCCAGCCGGCTACTCAGCTTGTGCCTGTCCAGGCGTCTCAAAAGCCATCAGGGGCTCTAAAACGCCCGTTACCTCAGATGGTAGATACAGACGTCGACACGGATACTGACTCCAGTGTCGACGGGAAAGAGACAAACGTGACTTCCAGTAGGGCCACACGTTACATGATTGAGGCAATGAAAAATGTTTTACATATTTCTGATAATACTAATACCACTAAAAAGGGTATTATGTTCGGTGAGAAAAAACTACCTGTAGTTTTTCCTGAATCTGAGGAATTAAATGAGGTGTGTGATGAAGCGTGGGTTTCCCCCGATAAAAAACTGATAATTCCTAAAAAATTATTGGCATTATATCCTTTCCCGCCAGAGATTAGGGCGCGTTGGGAAACACCCCCTAGGGTGGATAAAGCACTCACACGCTTATCAAAACAGGTGGCTCTACCCTCTCCTGAGACGGCCGCCCTTAAGGATCCTGCTGATAGAAAGCAGGAAGGTATCCTAAAATGTATTTACACACATACTGGTGTTATACTGCGACCAGCAATCGCCTCAGCCTGGATGTGCAGTGCTGGTTTGGCTTGGTCAGATTCCCTGACTGAAAATATTGATACCCTAGACAGGGACAGTGTATTACTGACTATAGAGCATTTAAAAGATGCATTTCTATATATGCGTGATGCACAGCGGGATATTTGCCGACTGGCATCAAGAGTAAGTGCGCTGTCCATTTTTGCCAGAAGAGGGTTATGGACGCGACAGTGGTCAGGTGATGCGGATTTCAAACGGCATATGGAAGTATTGCCTTATAGAGGGGAGGAGTTATTTGGGGTAGGTCTGTCAGATCTGGTGGCCACGGCAACAGCTGGGAAATCCACATTTTTACCCCAGGTCGCCTCTCAACATAAGAAGACGCCGTATTATCAGGCGCAGTCCTTTCGTCCCCATAAGGGCAAGCGAGCGAAAGGCTCCTCATTTCTGCCCCGGGGCAGAGGAAGGGGAAAAAGGCTGCAACAGACAGCCAATCCCCAAGAACAGAAGCCCTCTCCCGCTTCTGCCAAGTCCTCAGCATGACGCTGGGGCTTTACAAGCGGACTTAGGCACGGTGGGGGCACGTCTCAAGAATTTCAGCGCGCAGTGGGCTCACTCGCAGGTAGACCCCTGGGTCATTCAGGTGGTATCTCAGGGGTACAAATTGGAATTCGAGACACCTTCCCCTCGCCGGTTCCTAAAGTCTGCTTTACCGACGTCTCCCTCCGACAGGGAGGCGGTATTGGAGGCCATTCACAAGCTGTATTCTCAGCAGGTGATAATCAAGGTACCCCTCCTGCAACAGGGCAAGGGGTATTATTCAACGCTGTTTGTGGTACCGAAGCCGGACGGCTCGGTGAGACCTATTTTAAATCTGAAATCTTTGAACACTTACATACAAAGGTTCAAGTTCAAGATGGAGTCACTCAGAGCAGTGATCGCGAACCTGGAAGAAGGGGACTATATGGTGTCTCTGGACATCAAGGATGCTTACCTCCATGTCCCAATTTACCCTTCTCACCAAGGGTACCTCAGTTTCAGACGCTGCCGTTTGGATTGTCCACGGCACCCCGGGTCTTTACCAAGGTAATGGCCGAAATGATGATACTTCTTCGAAGAGAAGGCGTCTTAATTATCCCTTACTTGGACGATCTCCTGATAAGGGCAAGATCCAAGGAACGGTTAGTAGTCGGAGTAGCACTATCTCAAGTAGTGTTACGACAGCACGGGTGGATTCTAAATATCCCAAAATCACAGCTGATTCCGACGACACGTCTGCTGTTCCTAGGGATGATTCTGGACACAGTCCAGAAAAAGGTGTTTCTTCCGGAAGAAAAAGCCAGGGAGTTATCCGAGTTAGTCAGAAACCTCCTGAAACCAGACCGGGTCTCAGTGCATCAATGCACAAGGGTCCTGGGAAAAATGGTGGCTTCCTACGAAGCAATTCCATTCGGCAGATTCCACGCAAGAACATTTCAGTGGAATCTGCTGGACAAATGGTCCGGATCGCATCTTCACATGCATCAGCGGATAACCCTGTCCCCAAGGACAAGAGTGTCTCTCCTGTGGTGGTTGCAGAGTGCTCATCTTCTAGAGGGCCGCAGATTCGGCATTCAGGACTGGATCCTGGTGACCACGGATGCCAGCCTGAGAGGCTGGGGAGCAGTCACACAGGGAAGAAATTTCCAGGGCTTGTGGTCAAGCCTGGAAACGTCACTTCACATAAATATCCTGGAACTAAGGGCCATTTACAATGCTCTAAGCCAAGCAAGACCTCTGCTTCAGGGTCAGCCGGTGTTGATCCAGTCGGACAACATCACGGCAGTCGCCCACGTAAACAGACAGGGCGGCACGAGAAGCAGGAGGGCAATGGCAGAAGCTGCAAGGATTCTTCGCTGGGCGGAAAATCATGTGATAGCACTGTCAGCAGTGTTCATTCCGGGAGTGGACAACTGGGAAGCAGACTTCCTCAGCAGACACGACCTCCACCCGGGAGAGTGGGGACTTCATCCAGAAGTCTTCCACATGATTGTAAACCATTGGGAAAAACCAAAGGTGGACATGATGGCGTCCCGTCTCAACAAAAAACTAGACAGGTATTGCGCCAGGTCAAGAGACCCTCAGGCAATAGCGGTGGACGCTCTGGTAACACCGTGGGTGTACCAGTCAGTGTATGTGTTCCCTCCTCTGCCTCTCATACCCAAGGTACTGAGAATCATAAGAAGGAGAGGAGTAAGAACTATACTCGTGGCTCCGGATTGGCCAAGAAGGACTTGGTACCCGGAACTTCAAGAGATGCTCACAGAGGACCCGTGGCCTCTACCTCTAAGAAGGGACCTGCTCCAGCAGGGACCCTGTCTGTTCCAAGACTTACCGCGGCTGCGTTTGACGGCATGGCGGTTGAACGCCGGATCCTGAAGGAAAAAGGCATTCCGGATGAAGTTATCCCTACCCTGATCAAGGCCAGGAAGGAAGTAACCGCACAACATTATCATCGTATTTGGCGTAAATATGTTGCGTGGTGCGAGGCCAGTAAGGCCCCTACAGAGGAATTTCAACTGGGTCGTTTCCTGCATTTCCTGCAAACAGGACTGTCTATGTGCCTAAAATTAGGGTCCATTAAGGTTCAAATTTCGGCCCTGTCGATTTTCTTCCAAAAAGAGCTGGCTTCAGTTCCTGAAGTTCCGACGTTTGTCAAAGGGGTACTGCATATACAGCCTCCTTTTGTGCCTCCGGTGGCACCTTGGGATCTCAATGTGGTTTTGGGGTTCCTAAAGTCACATTGGTTCGAACCCCTTATCACTGTGGACTTAAAATATCTCACATGGAAAGTGGGAATGCTGTTGGCCCTGGCTTCAGCCAGGCGCGTGTCAGAATTGGCGGCTTTGTCCTATAAAAGCCCTTACCTAATATTTCATACGGATAGGGCAGAATTGAGGACTCGTCCTCAATTTCTCCCTAAGGTTGTTTCAGCGTTTCACCTGAACCAGCCTATTGTGGTACCTGCGGCTACTGGGGACTTGGAGGACTCCAAGTTGCTGGACGTAGTCAGGGCCCTGAAAATATATGTTTCCAGGACGGCTGGAGTCAGAAAATCTGACTCGCTGTTTATCCTGTATGCACCCAACAAGCTGGGTGCTCCTGCTTCTAAGCAGACTATTGTTTGTTGGATTTGTAGTACAATTCAGCTTGCACATTCTGTGGCAGGCCTGCCACAGCCAAAATCTGTAAAAGCCCATTCCACAAGGAAGGTGGGCTCATCTTGGGCGGCTGCCCGAGGGGTCTCGGCTTTACAACTTTGCCGAGCAGCTACTTGGTCAGGGGCAAACACGTTTGCTAAATTCTACAAATTTGATACCCTGGCTGAGGAGGACCTGGAGTTCTCTCATTCGGTGCTGCAGAGTCATCCGCACTCTCCCGCCCATTTGGGAGCTTTGGTATAATCCCCACGGTCCTTACGGAGTTCCCAGCATCCACTAGGACGTCAGAGAAAATAAGAATTTACTTACCGATAATTCTATTTCTCGTAGTCCGTAGTGGATGCTGGGCGCCCATCCCAAGTGCGGATTGTCTGCAATACTTGTACATAGTTATTGTTACAAAAATCGGGTTATTGTTGTTGTGAGCCATCTTTTCAGAGGCTCCTCTGTTATCATGCTGTTAACTGGGTTCAGATCACAGGTTGTACGGTGTGATTGGTGTGGCTGGTATGAGTCTTACCCGGGATTCAAGATCCTTCCTTATTGTGTATGCTCGTCCGGGCACAGTATCCTAACGGATGCTTGGAGGAGGGTCATAGGGGGAGGAGCCAGTGCACACCAGGTAGTCCTAAAGCTTTACTTTTGTGCCCAGTCTCCTGCGGAGCCGCTATTCCCCATGGTCCTTACGGAGTTCCCAGCATCCACTACGGACTACGAGAAATAGAATTATCGGTAAGTAAATTCTTATTTTCTGCTCGCACCTCAGGAGAAATCTGCGCTAAATGCAGCCTCAGTGCTAATTGAATAGGCGCTAAAGCTGGATACACACTATAAAATTCTGTCCAATCTTTCTGGTTGGAGCTGAAATCTGGTAAATTATGAGTGCAAATTACAATCAACCATTTGCTCCCAAAAGCCAGATATGGTCAAAAATGGTTGTTTGCATAACTTGATTAAATCAAATGGATCTAACCAATGTGTGTGAATGTCCATTCCCCCCCCCCCATTGTTTATGAGAAAATGGTCTATTGTCATTTGCTCCCATACATTACTAGGTTTTTGTTTCAACCAGAAATATTGGACAGATAATTTTATAGCATGTATCTAGCTTTAGGGACTGATTCTCTCCCGCATTAATTATTGCAATAGTCTCCTAACTTCCCAAAACGAGACTCTCATCACTATAATCCATTCTGAATGCAGCTGCGAGGCTAATCTTCCTCGCTAGACGGTCATCTTCTGCAGATCCGCTCTGTCAGTCCCTCCATTGTTTACCTGTACTCTACCGTATTCAATATAAAATACTTTTACTCACACACAAGGCCATTAACCAAACTACACCAACCTACATCACTTTGCTTATCTCAAAATATCGCCCAACCCGGCTCTTTACAAGATCTGCGCATCTCATCCACACTCATTACTCGCTCTCACTCACGATTGCAGGACTTTTATCAGGCTGCACCCACACTGTGGAATGCCCTACCACGCACAATAAGACTCTCCTCTAGTCTCCAAACCTTCAAGCGTTCCCTGAAAACTCACCTCTTTAGGCAAGCAAATCAAATTCCAGAACCACCCACATAACTTTCAGAAACTTTCCTATCAAATGCATACACTCTGCATAGTCCACACATATCCTCACATGTCTTCTCATTCTTCACTTTCCCTTCCTCCTGACCCCGGTTCATCATTGCTGAGTGACCATATCAACCAGCCCACCAAGAACCTTTGCAATCTGGTGGACAACTATGCAATAGAGAGCACATATCCTTGTATATCAATGCCTATTTCCCTATAGATTGTAAGCTTGCGAGCAGGGCCTTCGTACCTCTATGACTGTTTATTACCCAGTTTTGTTATATCATTGTGATTTCCAATAGTAAAGCGCAACGGAATTTGCTGCGCTATATAAGAAACTGTTAATAAATAAATAATCCTGCTTTGTAAGTAAAGCAAAAAAGCAAGCAAGTGGGCGTAACCCTGTTGCGCTTCAGGTGGGGCAGATGTAACATGTGCAGAGAGATTTAGATTTTGGTGGAGTGTGTCCAAACTGAAATCTAAATTGCAGTGTAAAATAAAGCGGTCTACATTTGTGGGCCACATGCAAAAGCAGCCAGCATTTACCCTGCACAGAGAAAATATAAATGTTTTTTTCTCCCCTTCCATGGCAACATGGTTTGTTCCAGACACAGTTACATGTTGTTTTTTTTTTTTTTTTTTTTAATTCAGCCCTTAGCCTGGAGCTAAATTCCTGTATAACAATTGAATCGCCTGCAAACTGTCCAACAATGCTATATCTAAAGTCGGGTACACCATAGCCGATATGTTTACCCGGCGATATTGGCTGCGACAGGGACCTGGCGGGGTGCCGGCATCGGCAAGTGCATACACACTTACCGATGCCGGCGTGAAGGGAGCGGGGGCCACTCGTTAATGAGGTCCTCCCTTGGCTGAACTGTTCAGCCGAGGGAGGGGGTCGTTAACGATGCGCAGGAGTGCGCATCGTTAATGATACTGAGTGTACACACTAGACGGGATAGAAAAAGACATCGCTCAGAATAGTCCTTTTGAGCGATTTCTTTAACTTTCTCGTCTAGTGTGTATGGGGCTTAACAAGCTCAAAACGTGACCAAAAGGCTATAAAGATATTTATGCTAAAAAAGGCTCCACTTCTATTATATCTTCTAATCACTTGAAGTATTACTCTCTTGGTTTCAATAATGCTACAGCTGTGGAATCCAGAAGGCAGTGAGTAATGCTGGATGCACATTAAACAAAGTGTACCCAGCGTGATATCTCCAGCGGTGGGGCCGGCACCGGCAAGTGCTTACACACTTGTTGACGCCTGCAATGACTGCGTGGGAGCAGGGACCAAGCTGGCGATGTCGCCCATTGGATCTGCATGCAGGTCCGACGTAGGATGTCGCTGATGACGCGTGGAAGTGTGCATCGTCGGCGACATAGTGCATACACACTAGACCAGGGGTTCTCAAACTCGGTCCTCAGGACCCCACACAGTGCATGTTTTGCAGGTAACCCAGCAAGTGCACAGGTGTATTAATTACTCACAGACACATTTTAAATGGTCCACAGGTGGAGCTAATTATTTCACTTGCGATTCTGTGAGGAGACCTGCAAAACATGCACTGTGTGGGGTCCTGAGGACCGAGTTTGAGAACCTGTGCACTAGACCATTGGTAGCCAACCCTGGTCCTCAAGAGCTACCAACAGTTCACGTTTTCCAGCTCACCTGGCAGGTGCACATGTGCCGTTATTACTCACTGACACATTTTAAAAGATCCACAGGTGGAGCTAATCAGTTAACTGTGAGGAGACCTGGAAAACGTGCACTGTTGGTAGCTCTCGAGGACCTGGGTTGGCTACCCCTGCACTAGACGATATCGTGAACAGTGTATTGGAATCGGGACACACCTTTGGCACTCCAGCTGTTGTTGAACTACACATCCCAGCATGTCCTGCTATTTGGCCATGCTAAAACTGTAGCAGGGCATGCTGGGATGAGTCGTTCAACAACAGCTGGCGTGCCAGAGGTTCCCCATCACTGGTCTAGTTTGTACCCGGCTTAAGACTAGAAATTGGCAGTATCTTTTAAAGCTGGCCATACATAAGATTTTTTGTCCAACCGATTAATCCGCTGGTTGGAACGAAAATCTGGTAATGGATGGGAACAAATGACAATCGACCATTTGCTCCCAAATGCCAGAAAACAGACAAAACGGGATGTTCAGACAAATTGGCTAGATGAAACTGATTTAACCAATTTGTTTGAACAACTTGTTTTGTCTGTTTTCCAGCGCTTCATTCCAACCAGCGAATTGGTTGGTTGGACAGAAAATGTTGCGGTGTTTGGTCAGTTTAAGACGTATCTGTAGTGACATTAATGTAAATGTGTCACAAAAATGATGTAGCAGCAGATTATTTTGTTTGTGCATTGGACTACCTGCCTCATTCAGTTTGCCCAACCCTGGACAACTTATACCATGTTCACGCTGCACTTTGGACCCGCGATATTGTCTGGTGTCAGTGTAAAAAGGTTGACACGGGTTGTGTGTATCGAGATCTCAACCCTTGTCACGACCATGGATTTTCCCAGAACCGATTAGGGTAGGCTGCGGTGTGAAGGGGGGGGGGGGGGATCTAGGTTCTTCTACATGGGTTTCGTTAATGGCTGTGTAACATTAATCCAGTTCGACTAAGATTCACACCAACACGTGCCCCTGGTTGCCCTGGTAATAGCAGACCTAAATACCGGGCCCTTGCCTCAGTGTTTAAGGGTCATAAACCAGTATCAACATGGTCTGTAAGTGGTATTAAACATGTAAAAGCCTCCACATATAGGTTTGAACAGTTGCTTTCTTCTTTAACAATACATTTTATTCCAAGGCTGGTCACCCACATATGTTAAGAAAATAGCAGTGACTTTGTGTGTCCGACCTGATTGTGTTTGACATGCCATACAAGGGCTTCATTGACCCCAGTACATCCTCTTGCAGTGTTTCCCAACGTTGGTCCTCAAGGCACACTTTAACAGTGCATCTTTTAGTGATATGCTTGAGCACAGATTGTTAAATCAAAATAACGGAGGTACTAATTAAGCCACCTGTGCTAAAGTACAGCTATCATTGAAGCCTGGAATGTTGCCTTGAGGCTCAAGGTTAGGAAACAGTGAAATAGAGCAAGCAGTGGGCAAAAACATCACCATAGCCCCCAACCTAACAGATCCCATTTCCATAACTGTTTACATGCTGTTACTCGGTGCATCTTGCCAGATCCAGCTTGTATTGTGAATCTTTTCAAACAATTCCACATCTTTAATGAGCAGTGAGGCTATCATGCTTGTTACCAATTAAACATTTCTTCCTGTCAGCTGTCAGGCTAAGAGGTGGACAGAATGTAGTCTTTCCACTGTATACTTCATATATCTGCTAAGTGGGAATTGTAAGGTGTGATATATTACAAGTAGAAGTGTAAATGGGTTAACCATGTAATTAAACATATTGTAATAGTATATTGATAACAGGAGGCAATCAGGAGACCGCCTGTTGGGATCTCTGCACTCAACAATGTCGACGCCAGAATTCTGACAGGCGTTGAAATGCCGGCACCGGAATACCAGTGAGTCAGGCTGTTCTCCCTCTGTGGGGGTGTCCATGACACCCATAGAGGGAGAATAAAACCAGTGGTGAGCACAGCAAGTCCGCAAGGGTCTTTCTAGCGCTTGCCCTGCTGCCGACATACTGGCGGCTGGGATGCCGCTGTTGGTATCTTGACAGTCGGCATCCCGGCCGCCAGTAATTAGTATGTATTCCATTGATTACACCTCCATGCAGTAAACATCTTTTAGCATCTGTCATTTGCAAAAATAGATCTCGCCGCTTATTTAGGTGTATTGTGATTGTATAAGGAAGGTTGTAATTCCTGCTGGTTACCTTCCTTGTGCCTCAATGTATAACAGTAATTGGTTAAAGCAAGATTATGCAAACTGAAAAGGGGAAAAGGAATAGTGCAATAAATAAAACAACCTTTTAATAGTGTAATAATAGAACACGTAAAATTCTAAACAAGCATATCTGTAGAAGATGATCCTACAGGAGTCTGTCTACCAGATTGTAGATACACGTCCATTATATACTTAAAAGACCTTGACCTGTGGTCTGGTGAAAGCCAGCCAGACTACTTATAAAGAGCATTTGTAGCAAGGCTTTTTTTATTCAAAATCACTGGGGCAGTATCCTCCTTTTATCAATGGCTGTCTTGGATATAGAGGTGAACGGAAGTATTAATCAGGAGCTGAAAAGTCTGTGACTGTGGCTTCTTATTTGCTCTCTTGGGTGACATTCAGTTGTTTAGTAGGTTCCCCCTCGAGCACACAAGGCACCACTTTAGTCAGTGATAGCCATTTTGTGCACTTATGGGAACCCAAAAAATGCCATACCGTTGCAGTAGCTACACACTTCTATATTGGTCGGGTGATTGGCGATCAGGTCTCCTGATTTTTAAGCAGGTTGAAAACTTCAATGACTAGGATTGGATGAAAGCTGAGGTCGTGTGAGCGTACTCGCCCTTCCAATGTCTGACCAACTGCTAGATTGGATTGGACGCAAAGTGTAAGGTCCAGTACACACGGGGGAGATTCTCCCAGAGATGTGTGCTGAGCGAGGGGGGGGGGGGGGGGGGGGAGTGACCGGGGGCCGCTCAATTCACCCAGTGGGTGCATGCAGGCCGATCTAGCACTGGGGCCGAGCATCGCTATCGCTGTGGGGCACATACACGGAGAGATCCGTGCTTAACTTCTATGCAATCTAGTCAGATTGCTTAGAATTTAAGCACGAATCTCTCCGTGTGTACCCAGATTAATACTGGGTACACACCTATACAATCCATGACCAGATTTCGGGTGAATGGGCCGACGATTGTATAGGTGTGTATGCAGGTCTGTTGTAGGAGCATAAGCTGATAAACTGCTTATAACGCTTCTGCAACAGTCTGGATAAGGAGGGCGCATTTCATGTGCTGCTTAATATTGGTCAGCCTGACCTCCCAATCCCATAGAAACCTGTACATACTGACCTATCTCTAGAACAGTGTGTACGGGGGTCATGTACTACTAGGCTGATCAGCCGTGTGACTGCAAGTGTGGACCCAGTTTAATACCACAGAGCATCAGGAAAAGGACTACTTGGTACAGCCCCAGCGCTCCATTTAGGACAATCAGCCAGTCAATCATGCAGCTTTATGTTTAGTGGTGTGAGGTAATCTGTGTTGTTTTAGCTTTCTTTAATGCAGTGTGGTTTTTGTTTTTAATTATTATTTGGGGGGGGGGGGGGGGGGTAGTGACTTCACCACTACTGTAAACTAAAAATGCACAATCTATATGCATAGACAACCCACACACAGAAAAATAAAATAACATCTTACATGGAGCCTTCAAAAGTAACAATGCAGAAGGTTCTGACACATTTAGGGTCCGTTTTCAATAGGGGTTTGTGTGGCCGCCACTAGGGGGGCACCCGACGGCAACAATTCAGTTGTTCGGGCGCCCAGCAACTGCAGAGGACACATTTTCTCTCTCAGACTCATGAGGTGTGACAAAAAATGTGTGGAAGCTGGACACTTTGGGTGTCTAAACGGGAGTTTGGACACCGAAAGCAGAGATTTTAAATGGATTTAGCCGTTTTAGGCGGATAGACCTGGTCTGTTTGGGCAAGACATGCATGAGCGCCCAGACACAGTTGAATTGTGACCGTTGTTTGGGCGTCTAAAAAGTCCTGTTTAGATGGGATTTTAGATGCCCAAACAGTTGAATTGGCCCCTTAGAGAGGTATCAGCATAGTGTAGGTGTTCCCCTGTGCTTGCTTCTACACCGTGATCGTGTTACCAGTACTGCTGGAGCAATTGTTCTGAGGATTACATAGTGTTTATAATTGAGCTCATTATTACCTCAGTAACAGCAAACATCCATCTGAAATTATCCTAGTACACAGGAGCAAGATAGCATTCCAAATGATATTATAAACAGGGCAGTACGGATGGTGTAATGGTTAGCATTACCGCCTCACAGCGCTGAGGTCATGGGTTCTATTCTTACCATGGCCCTAACTGTGTGGAGTTTGTATATTCTCCCCGTACTTGCGTGGGTTTCCTCCAGGTACTCCGGTTTCCTCCCACAAATCAAAAATATACTGGTAGGTTAATTGGCTCCAAACAAAAAAAATTAACCCTAGCGTGAATGTGTCTGTGTGTGCATGTGATAGGGAATATAGATTGTAAGCTCCACTGGGGCAGGGACTGATGTGAATGGCCAAATATTCTCTGTAAAGTGCTACAGAATATGTGTGCGCTATATAAATAACTGGTAGTAATAATAAACTGGCCACACACATTATAATCCTACTGTTAATCTATTCTGGACATACATTGTGTGTGGGCCAGGTAAGAGGCTGCCATTCCATCATGATGTAAGCCAAGGGGTATTATCACAAAGCATCTCCTGTGGGGGCCTACACAGAAGAGCCTTCGCAATGATGTGTCTGGCGGTTCACTGGCTGAAAAAATGGCAATACATTCGCTAAAGTAGAAAAAAAACTAATTTGATACCCCATAACCAGTTATCTTGGACTAACAATTTATGAACCCGTGACACTGGGCTGTGTGTATAGTAGTGGAATGCCAGAGTGGTGAGACAGAACAGTGCTCTAGGGATTGGGGTGATGGCCCCTTGGCACTGCTCCTGCACTTAGTAACGTGTTTTTAGTCAGAGAACAGCAACTGTACAGGGATGGTAAATTGTGTATACAGAATACGTCGGCCTATACTGTTTACACAGTACTATACAATGTGGAGGATGTTTACCATGTTTACATAAAATGTAACCTGACTGGAATCTGTTTAGGAATTTGAGACATTCATTCTGCGATTTACTAAGTACTCCTAGAATGAATAATCGCACAGATATTTGAAGAATACCGTTTGTGTTGTGCTAAGAACCATCAGCATAGTGTAATAGCAGCTGTATACCACATATACCACACCACTGTAGGACGATCCGTTATATCAGACATTAAACTTGACATGAAAAAAACAAACCGTGTATTTGCAGCTGAGTGTTTTGTTTCAACTAACTTTTTCTTTTCTCATTTTACAGAGCTGTTGGTAAAACCTGCTTGCTGATCAGTTACACCACCAATGCATTCCCTGGGGAATACATCCCAACTGTGTAAGTAAAACATAGGATATTTCAAGATCTATAAGACAAGTACGCAACAGAAATCTGTGTAAGGAGGTATGAAAATGAGGCCAGAAGATCTGCGACTTCTCAGCGTACATAGCTCTCTGCACATTTTCCCAGCTCACTGTTCAGGCATGATGCACAAGGCTTAAGTCCCAGCCAACATTAGGCGTGGTATCTGTGATGGCTGTGCAGCGGAATATTGCCTTTATGTTCTCTTCTACACACTGGAAATGTATCCATTACATACAGTATGCAGCAGCTTTTGGTGTATCAGCCTATCTGTAAATAATGCTTGGCACATATAGGGGTATATGCAATTGCGGTCGAATTCGCGGCAATTTTCGCCGTTTTTTAATTCGACTCAATTCGACAGGTGAATCCCGGAAGGTGGCTTCCGGAATTCACCATATTCAATGAAAAACGGATTCGCCAGAGTCGCGGGCGAAAATCGGCCGATTTGGCGGATTTTGCCGCGATTTTAAAAAACGGTAAAAAAACGTGAAAAACCCGAAAAAAAAAATGGCGTGGGGTCCCCCCTCCAAAGCATAACCAGCCTCGGGCTCATCGAGCTGGTCCTGGTTCTAAAAATGCAGGGGAAAAATTGGCCAGGGATCCCCCGTATTTTTAAAACCAGCACCGGGCTCTGTGCCTGGTGCTGGTGCCAAAAATACGGGGGACAAAAAGAGTAGGGGTCCCCCGTATTTTTAACACCAGCAACGGGCTCCACTAGCTGGACAGATAATGCCACAGCCGGGGGTCACTTTTATGCCGTGCCCTGCGGCCGTGGCATTAAATATCCAACTAGTCACCCCTGGCCGGGGTACCCTGGGGGAGTGGGGACCCCTTCAATCAAGGGGTCCCCCCCCCCCCAGCCACCCAAGGGCCAGGGGTGAAGCCCGAGGCTGTCCCCCCCCCCCCATCCAATGGGCTGCGGATGGGGGGGCTGATAGCCTTTTGTGATAATAAAAAGATATTGTTTTTTCCAGCAGTACTACAAGTCCCAGCAAGCCTCCCCCGCAAGCTGGTACTTGGAGAACCACAAGTACCAGCATGCGGGAGAAAAACGGGTCCGCTGGTACCTGTAGTACTACTGGGAAAAAAATACCCAAATAAAAACAGGACACACACACCTTGATAGTAAAACTTTATTACACACTACCGACACACACATACTTACCTATGTTGACACGCCGACTGCCACGGTCTCCGACGATCCGAGGGTACCTGTGAAAAAATTATACTCACCTTCCAGCGTCCAGAGATAAATCCACGTCCAGAGAGTAAAATCCACGTACTTGTTTAAAAAAAAAAAACACGCAAAAACCCGCTCCATACCGGACTAGAAAGGGGTCCAATGTTTTCACATCAGACCCCTTTCTCCCGAATGCCGGGACATCACGTGACTCCTGTCACTGACGTCCCTTCAGCCAATCAGGAAGCGCTACTTCCGTGGCGCTCACCTGATTGGCTGTGCGCTGTCTGTACTGTGACAGCACATCGCAAAGCCGCTCCATTACTTTCAATGGTGGGAACTTTGCGGGTAGCGGTGGGGTCAGCCGCTGACCGGCGGGTGACCTTACCGCTAGCCGCTAAGTTCCCACCATTGAAAGTAATGGAGCGGCTTTGCGATGTGCTGTCACAGTACAGACAGCGCACAGCCAATCAGGTGAGCGCAACGAAGTTGCGCTTCCTGATTGGCTTAGAGACCTTTCTGTGACAGCTGTCACTGACAGGTCTCATTCGTGGAAAGGTGTCCCATGTGTCAGCATGGGACCCCTTTCAGTCCGGCATGGAGCGGGTGTTCGGTTTGTTTTTTTGCCAAGTACGTGGATTTATCTCTGGACCATGGCTGAGGTGAGTATATTGATCTTTTCTTTTCAGGTATCCGTGGATTCTACATGGAGAAGAGGACCGATGTCGGCGTGTGAACATAGGTAAGTATGTGTGTGTCGACGTATGAAATAAAGTTTTACTGTCGACGGTGTGTGTGTCCTGTTTTTATTTGGGTATTTTTTTCCCAGTAGTACTACAGGTACCAGCGGGCCCGTTTTTCTCCCGCATGCTGGTACTTGTGGTTCTCCAAGTACCAGCTTGCGGGGGAGGCTGGCTGGGACTTGTAGTACTACTGGAAAAAACAATATCTTTTTATTATCACAAAAGGCTATCAGCCCCCCCATCCGCAGCCCATTGGATGGGGGGGGACAGCCTCGGGCTTCACCCCTGGCCCTTGGGTGGCTGGGGGGGGGGGGACCCCTTGATTGAATGGGTCCCCACTCCCCCAGGGTACCCCGGCCAGGGGTGACTAGTTGGATATTTAATGCCACGGCCGCAGGGCACGGCATAAAAGTGACCCCCGGCTGTGGCATTATCTGTCCAGCTAGTGGAGCCCGATGCTGGTGTTAAAAATACGGGGGACCCCTACTCTTTTTGTCCCCCGTATTTTTGGCACCAGCACCAGGCGCAGAGCCCGGTGCTGGTTTTAAAAATACGGGGGATCCCCTGTCAATTTTTTCCCCGCATTTTTAGAACCAGGACCAGCTCGAAGAGCCCGAGGCTGGTTATGCTTTGGAGGGGGGACCCCACGCCATTTTTTTTTATGATTTCACCGTTCCAGCATAAAAAAAAAAAAAAAAAAAAAATATTTTAAAAAATATATAAATAATATTTGTGCCTCCAAAAAAAAAAAAAAAAAAAGTACCTAATACCTTCTAATATAAATAGATCTGCTATTCCCCCCAAAAAAAAACACAAAAAAAAACATGTTTAAATTTTTTTTATTTGTTTTCACCCTCCAAAGTATGGCGGATTGAAAATGACGAATTTGCTGTCTAAAAGCACTGCTGTCGAATTTCCAAACTTGAATTGAATATGCTTTGGTCGAATTGCAGCACTTGTATCATTGCAGAAAAGTCGAATTTGCAAAAAGTCGAATTTCAAAAAGTCGAATTTTGAAAGTCCGTTTTTTGGTCGGAAAGCACTGAATTGCATAGGCGATTTTTTTTTGGGGGTCGAAAATGACCCGAAATTCGACAATTTCGGGAATTCGACCGCAATTGCATATACCCCATTGAAATTATATATGAGGGAATGTGAAATAGATTGAAACTATGACCTGAATTAAAATATATACAGGTTGAGTATCTCATATTCAAATATTCCGAAATACGGAATTTTTTGAGTGATAGTGAAATCTTTGTTTTCTGATACACAAAGTTATTAAAAATATTGTATTAAATGACCTTCAGGCTGTGTGTATAAGGTGTATATGAAACATAAATGAATTGTGTGAATGTACACACACTTTGTTTAATGCACAAAGTTATTAAAAATATTGGCTAAATTGACCTTCAGGCTGTGTGTATAAGGTGTATATGAAACATAAATGAATTTTGTGTATGTACACACACTTTGTTTAATGCACAAAGTTATAAAAAATATTGGCTTAAATGACCTTCAGGCTGTGTGTATAAGGTGTATATGAAACATAAATGCATTCTGTGCTTAGACTTGGGTCCCATCACCATGATATCTCATTATGGTATGCAATTATTCAAAAATACGGAAATATCCGATATCCAAAATACTTCTGGTCCCAAGGATAAGGGATACTCAACCTATATTGGTAGTTTAATGGAATCTTCTTGCATAGATTACTGTGAATTGTCAGAGAATCATCTAGTAATGTTTAGATCACATCTTTGCCAAGTTTGCTTTTACAATATGGTCTTGATGGGAGAAAATCAATCACATTTTATTTACCTTTTAATTAATAATTATTGATTTTATTAAATTTTTATCCCAAATTTAGATTTGATAACTATTCTGCCAATGTTATGGTGGATGGAAAGCCAGTAAATTTGGGCTTGTGGGATACAGCTGGACAAGAAGATTACGATAGATTGCGTCCTTTATCTTATCCACAAACGGTAATTATCAGCTTGTGATGTCTGTGTCTGAGATTCTTTAACTGTTTGTGTTGTGCAGTAGATACAAGGTGCTCTAGGGTCTGTATCTCTCGCATGTATCCCAGTGTGAAGCCTTCTCTTGTGTGAAAGCAGTCTGTGATTACTCCCAGGCACACCCTATGTCTTGTATGACTGCAGTCACAATCCTGCTTTTTTGCCTTTCCTCCGAAAATTAATCGGGATTATATTCAATATAAAGAGCAGTCAATATGGTGGCTTGACAGATTAGAAGGTGAGGGGGTGGCCTTTCTTTATACGGTATACCAGCCGTACTTTTCCAGACAGATTAGGAAGCGTGGAGCTAACATTCTACTGTAATATCAGCAGATAAGACTTGGTGACTATTTTACCAATTGAGTCCTTGTCTGAGCAGTAAGTATATGGTTGGACTTTGTCTAATGACTGAAGATCCTATAAATAGTATACAGTAATATCTGGGTTCATAGGAGCAACTGTGTAATCAATAGAAACCGAGTAGCTCTCAAATGACTTAAGAACGTACTCGCTCTGCTTAGCGTCTGCTTTACTTTTCTACAGTGACCCCTTTATTATTAGTACTATTGTGTGTATTAAGTTATAAAGCTGAATACATCGCTTTCATCTCCTCTTCGAGCTGACGCTGATGTCCGGAGGTTTATTTTATGCAAAGGTCTCGATTTTTCGAATACATTGCCTGAAATGTTGTTTAATGGTCTCCCGTCCGAAAATGAAGGGAGCACAGCTACTGTGAAGCGCTATAATCTGCTTTTGAATCTGAATATTTTTTATTAGGCTTTAAGCCCGAGCCCCCCTGCTTCCAATGTTTCGGTGAGTTAGTGAATTACCTGCTGCTGGCAGAGTTGCTGTCCTAATCTGTCAGTGTTGCCACCTTCTGTCGGTGTGGGCTGTAATTTACAGAGCTTATCGCTTGCAAAGCACAATGCTTTTTATGTCCTCCTTGATCTGCAATCTAAAGCACGCTGACTGGGGAAAATAAAAGGATGGAGTAATTTTGGGGTCTATTTATTAAGCCTTGGATGGAGATAAAGTCACTGGAGATAAAGTCCCAGCCAATCGGCTCCTAACTGTCATGCCACAGGCTGTGTTTGAAAAATGACAGTTAGTAGCTGATTGGCTGGTACTTTATCTCCAGCGACTTTATCTCCATCCAAGGCTTAGTAAATAGACCCCTTTATTCCATGTTTTCAATGTGTATGTCCCTTTTCTGATTCTAATTTTGTCTGTCTAAAGTGTACAGTTAAACTGAAACTTACCATTTCCGTGTCTCTCTTTCTAGGATGTGTTCCTAATCTGCTTTTCACTTGTGAGCCCGGCCTCATTTGAAAATGTCCGTGCTAAGGTAAACACTCCTTTCCACTGGCGTTTGTTATATGTACAGGGACGTGGGGATGTTTATACTCGGCGAGCGGGAGGTTTTTGTTCTCTGGGGTGAGAAGTTCAGAGCCTGCTGAAATGAATCAACTTAAATGGTGCACTGACCTAAATAGAGAGAGACTGGAGCCACGTACTGTAGTGTCTGGACTGGCGGACTGACGTTCCGACCTGTATGCGTTAAGCTGCTTTATTGGGTTTTTTTAGGCAGCAGGGGAACTTGTTGGCCCATTTGCTTTGAATTAAGCTCTCGTTTGTAGTTATTTATCTTGTTTGTCTCTTTTAATAGTGGTACCCGGAAGTACGACATCATTGCCCTAACACCCCCATTATCCTCGTGGGCACAAAACTTGATCTGAGAGATGATAAAGACACCATTGAGAAGCTTAAAGAGAAGAAGCTTACACCCATTACCTATCCTCAGGGACTTGCCATGGCAAAGGAGATTGGTATGTGAACACTCAGTGTATAGCAGCTTTACATCTACCAGAACATCGTCTGACTGATTGTCGTGCTGTAGTCATGGTAGTGTGTTCTGTCAGGACAAATGTTATGGTTTACTCACCCTAAAATATTTATACAACCTCATTTCTTAGAGCTAACATATATATTTCCTACTACTGATAGGAGATCCTGTGCCTGTTTTGCATAGACCGCGCTCTAGTTGCGTGTGTGTGTGTTTTTAGCACTTATGCGAAGAACTTACAAAATGTTCTTATTTTTACAGCAGATACAGTCTGATATTTACAGATCTCCACTCCTGCTAAAGTAAACTCAGTAGGAGGAAGTGAAATAAGATCTTAACAGAGAGCTAAACTGTTCTAAAGGCAAATTATGTCACCACACACACCCTATGCTATGAATCAATGGAAAGAAAGTCACCCCTCCACACAATCAAAAACATATATGGGTCTGTAGCGTTATGACAAATTGCACAGTGTTGAAGCACTTAAGGTAATGGAACTACCCTCTTTTCAGCAAAAGGAGGCTCAGATTGCTGTTCTTTCAGGAACAACTTTGTGTATTTTAGTATTTTGTTTACTCCTCTGGTCTGAAGCATGCTCATGCGCAGTGGGTAGCCTAATCAGAGTCTACTCCTATGTGCTTCCGGGTTCACTACGATATGCCGGCGGTCGGGCTCCCGGCGACCAGCATACCGGCGCCGGGAGCCCGACCGCCGGCTTACCGACAGTGTGGCGAGCGCAAATGAGCCCCTTGCGGGCTCGCTGCGCTCGCCACGCTACAGGCACGGTGGCGCGCTACGCGCGCCACACTATTTTATTCTCCCTCCAGGGGGGGTCGTGGACCCCCACGAGGGAGAATAAGTGTCGGGATCCCGGCGCCGGTATACTGTGCGCCGGGATCCCGTCAGTCGGCATACAGAAGACCACCCGTGCTTCCAGTGCTAGGGAAAGTGGTGGTAAAGGTTTGTGTCCAATCCCTTTTGCCTACATAGGCATATATTCAATTCATGTCGGATCCTTTCCAATGGAAAGGATCCGACATGTGAGTATTCAGTGCCGCGGCCAAATCAGACA
Organism: Pseudophryne corroboree; assembly: GCF_028390025.1. Lineage (NCBI taxonomy): Eukaryota > Metazoa > Chordata > Amphibia > Anura > Myobatrachidae > Pseudophryne > Pseudophryne corroboree. The sequence continues at coordinate 359,369,116 of NC_086450.1, read as the reverse complement.
GGTTTTAGCCCCGTTTCTGACAATGCCAATCCAACTTTTCTTAAAGTCGGATTGACATTGTCGGAAACGGGGCTAAAACTTGTTGGGTTTGGCCGCGCTTCCGGCAGAACACGTGGATTCTGTCAATCTATGTGTTTTCCGACAAGTCTGGGATTCCTGACTTGTCGGGGAAAAAACAAGGGGCATTGAATAGGTTGGAACCCCTTCCGAACTAAACATGTCAGAAACTGCCGTCTTTCCGGCAAGAACTGAATACACCCCCCCCCATCCCCCCCCCATAGTGTAGATCACCTCACCGGATTGGTGGAGATGGGTTAAAAAAATCCACGTTTGTATCCCGTTTCCAATTTCCAGTACTAATAAAGGTCTTTTAAAGGCAGCCTACCAAATAATTGTATTTTATTGATTTTGCTCTTAGTGGTGAATCATACAGGGGAAAATGAATGCTTTACATCCTTTACTGCTACCTCTGTACAGGCTTTGAGTGTGCCCAGGGTTAGCCTGTCCTTTAGCTCACATGTAAATTGTTATAGATTACTGGGAAAACCCCCAGAGCATGAGGAAATGACGCACTGGCTTTCTTCCAACAGGTGCAGTGAAATACTTAGAATGCTCAGCACTGACACAGCGGGGGCTGAAGACCGTGTTTGATGAAGCAATAAGAGCTGTCCTCTGCCCACCCCCAGTGAAGAAGGGGAAGAGAAAATGCCTGATTTTGTAATCCTTACACTTCTCATCCCGCTCCCGTCTGAGACTCAAAATGCCAAATCCCAGCCCTGTTTTTAATAATCATTCTCTACCTATAAAATCTTGAATCTATGAAGTACTCCGTTTACTTCATCCCATAAGTGACATGTCTCTTTTCCAGGCTCTACTAAAAATACCCTCCCATATGATAGATCAGTCTACTTAGCCCTATTCTACTGACAACGGTTTTCCTTCAATTTACTAAATGTTGCCAAATCCCCCACTCAGCACGGTTACCTATTCTGTTTCCGTCAGACATGAGCCATCACCTCTAGAAAAACATGACTTTGTACTCGGATTTCATTTCTGGATAGAAAAACAAACTGTACTTATACAAGCTGATACTGTTCATATACTGACTGTAGGGAAGAGACATACTGCATATATTAAATACTTTATTAATCTAATTCACTGTATTGCATTGTAAATCAGAATGGTTATTTAGGAATGTTAGATCTAATATGTATCTTTTTACTGCTTGGGTTAAAAATAAAGTTTTGCTTAAAGGGTACTAATCTGCTCTTTTGGATGAAAACTATAAAGGTGGAAATACATGAACTAGGTTTCAGGGTTTTACTAGTAAACATAAGCAGCAGTATTTAAAGGTGACACTACCGCATTGATACTAGTCAAACAATGTGTTACGAATGGCAGTAGGAAGAGACTACTATACAGTAGGTGAGTATTTGGCATAATGTAATCCCTTTTCCCCATGTCATACACAGGGCATTGGACCCCTCTTGTGAATTGGGGTGGGCAGAACACTTTAGTGGGATATGCTGACATGGTGTTACACGCTGATTTCTGTATTCCAGATTACAGTGCAATACCAGTGCCTATCCAACAAGATTGGATGTAGAAGAGGGGGGGTGGGCGTTAAGGTTTATAGTGCTCATTCCCACAGATTCTAAAATGAACAAGCTTTTCATGTTGGCTTGCCTATATATATTATCTTGTATTCTAATATCTCTTTAATTATTGTAACTTGCTTTTTTTGTAGTTCATGAAATTATGCCCAGTACTGTGTTTTTTTATTTTTTTGTTTATTTTAATATTCCTTGTTTGCTTAACAGCGTCCTCATATTGCCTTTCCTATAACACTAGGTGTACAAATCATGTGAAACTGCTATACAGGCGTTGATTGCTTTCTTTTTCTTACCTAATTTTTTATTTTTCAATGGCTCGTTCACAAATATATTTGATTGCACTTTTCACACGTTAAACAGCGGAAAATCACATGGACAAATAAGTCTATGGTGCTGAGCATACCATGACATTCTAAAATGTACATTGTATTTCAAAGTTTAGAATGCAAAACCTCCTATTTCACATGAATTAATACTGCGCTATTCCTACAATAGATTGTATTGGTTAAAGCGAAATGCGCGGAAATTGCTTTAGGAATGTATCTAAAGCACGTAGTAACTCTCAAGCGATGTCTGTTTTTCTAGCATATATGTGTGAGCGAGCCCCTTACAGCTTACATACAAATGCAGCTGCTATATATTGTAGTCCATATATGTTTTTGTTTTTTTTCATTTGGAAACTTCTTTTTCTATAATTGCATTTATCAGTTCTGTTCTCTAGGGTCTGTGAGGTCTTAATTATAGAGCAAGTGTTAATGATGTGATGCACACCCCTGTCTAAACATTATTTGAAGGGACAAATGACTCAACCTTTCTACAACGTGAACAAATTCAAAGCGCATTTCAGGATGTTGCAGAAAATATTGTGAACAGTGTTTTTACATTGATCTTTTGCTAATGCAATTTAGTGTTTTACATGCATGTTTGAATTAATAAATCCTTAAACTACAACATCTTGTGCACAGCTTTTTACTTTATTGCATGAACGTTTTTCAGTTGACACTGGATTAATTTGGTGACATTTTCCTAATTGCATGGTACCTTTCTTTATTTCACCTTATTTCCACCTTGTAGTTTTGGGGACCACATACGTTTTCTTTATAATTACCTGCATTTTGCAAACCACATAAATACAGGTTATTCTGCATAAGGAACTATCTCTTTGCACATCTACATTGATTAATGCAAACTCGTATTGTTGGCTGTTGCACAACACCTTCTCTCCCACACTCTTTGTGTAGCAAATTGGGGGCTTATCCCCCTGGGTCCTACATTGTTATCAGTAGATTGCGCAGTCTTTGGCATTCACAGGACAGGAGAAGTCTGTCAAGACCAATTTAGGTGATTTAATAGACCCGGATAGAACTTATTTTGATCTGACTAGATGGATTAAGTAGTCTTGCCTTCAGATAGTATGTCCAGTGATCGCAAAAACGCGCTATAGCGCGTTTTTTTACCTGTTTTTGAAGACATGGGACTCAAGTTTACAAAGTGGGCGGGTCCCCGGGGACGGGCTCCTCATTCCGCCAATCTGTAAGGGGGATTTGTTTAACTGACATGCAGGCCCCGTGCTGAATGATATAAAGAGGAGGTGGAGCCAGTTTCCCCTCCTCTTTGGCGCCAGGCTGCTTGCAGAGGAAGGGTGACTCGGTGTCCGTAAGTTTATAGTGCGGATGGGGGACGGGGGTTGCCACAGGGACTCAGAGGTGCTGGCAATTATGTGCAGGGATCGGAGTCCGTGATCTAGTGGGTAAAGCTGGGCAAAGTGCCTGGGGCTTCCCGCTGTGCCGTCTGAGGCAGTGGCCGCGCTACCGCTCTTGCCTTTGATGTGTTCTCTCAAAGCAAGAGCGGTAGCGCAGCCACTGCTTCAGACGGCACCGCGGGAAGCCCCAGGCACTTTGCCCAGCTTTACCCACTAGATCATGGAGGACGCCGATCCCTGCACGTGTGGTGCGTTCCCTGTCTGTGTCCCTGTGTCTGCTACGGCCCGGGGGGGGGGGAGGGAGGAGGAGGACGACGGTGATTACTGCAGTGTGCCTCAGTGCTCTTACCTGGTGCAGTGTGCCTCAGTGCTCTTACCTGGTGCAGTGTGCCTCAGTGCTCTTACCTGGTGCAGTGTGCCTCAGTGCTCTTACCTGGTGCAGTGTGCCTCAGTGCTCTTACCTCTGGTGCAGGGTGCCTCAGTGCTCTTACCTGGTGCAGGGTGCCTCAGTGCTCTTACCTGGTGCAGTGTGCCTCAGTGCTCTTACCTGGTGCAGTGTGCCTCAGTGCTCTTACCTGGTGCAGTGTGCCTCAGTGCTCTTACCTGGTGCAGTGTGCCTCAGTGCTCTTACCTGGTGCAGTGTGCCTCAGTGCTCTTACCTGGTGCAGTGTGCCTCAGTGCTCTTACCTGGTGCAGTGTGCTTCAGTGCTCTTACCTGGTGCAGGGTGCCTCCGTTTTCTTACCTGGTGCAGGGTGCCTCAGTGCTCTTACCTGGTGCAGTGTGCCTCAGTGCTCTTACCTGGTGCAGTGTGCCTCAGTGCTCTTACCTGGTGCAGTGTGCCTCAGTGCTCTTACCTGGTGCAGTGTGCCTCAGTGCTCTTACCTGGTGCAGTGTGCCTCAGTGCTCTTACCTGGTGCAGTGTGCCTCAGTGCTCTTACCTGGTGCAGTGTGCCTCAGTGCTCTTACCTGGTGCAGTGTGCCTCAGTGCTCTTACCTGGTGCAGTGTGCCTCAGTGCTCTTACCTGGTGCAGTGTGCCTCAGTGCTCTTGCCTGGTGCAGTGTGTATAACATGCTCTACCGGGCGCATTGTGTATAACGTGCTTCACCGGGCGCATTGTGTATAACGTGCTTTACTGGGCGCATTGTGTATAACGTGCTTTACTGGGCGCATTGTGTATAACGTGCTTTACTGGGCGCATTGTGTATAACGTGCTTTACCGGGCGCATTTGTATAACGCGCTCTACCGGGCGCAGTGTGTATAACGCGCTCTGCCTGGCGCAGTGTGTATAACGCGCTCTGCCTGGCACAATGTGTATAACGCGCTCTAACTGGAGAAATGTGTATAACGTGCTGTACCTGGTGCAAAGTGTATAACGTGCTGTACCTGGTGCAAAGAGTATAACGTGCTGTACCTGGTGCAAAGTGTATAACGCGCTCTGCCTGGCGCAGTGTGTATAACGCGCTCTGCCTGGCGCAGTGTGTATAACGCGCTCTGCCTGGCACAATGTGTATAACGCGCTCTAACTGGAGAAATGTGTATAACGTGCTGTACCTGGTGCAATTTGTATAAGTCCTCTACCTGGTGCAAAGTGTATAACGTGCTGTACCTGGTGCAAAGAGTATAACGTGCTGTACCTGGTGCAAAGTGTATAACGTGCTGTACCTGGTGCAAAGTGTATAACGTGCTGTACCTGGTGCAAAGAGTATAACGTGCTGTACCTGGTGCAAAGTGTATAACGTGCTGTACCTGGTGCAAAGTGTATAACGTGCTGTACCTGGTGCAAAGTGTATAACGTGCTGTACCTGGTGCAAAGTGTATAACGTGCTGTACCTGGTGCAAAGTGTATAACGTGCTGTACCTGGTGCAAAGTGTATAACGTGCTGTACCTGGTGCAAAGTGTATAACGTGCTGTACCTGGTGCAAAGTGTATAACGTGCTGTACCTGGTGCAAAGTGTATAACGTGCTGTACCTGGTGCAAAGTGTATAACGTGCTGTACCTGGTGCAAAGTGTATAACGTGCTGTACCTGGTGCAAAGTGTATAACGTGCTGTACCTGGTGCAAAGTGTATAACGTGCTGTACCTGGTGCAAAGTGTATAACGTGCTGTACCTGGTGCATTGTGTATAACGTGCTGTACCTGGTGCATTGTGTATAACGTGCTGTACCTGGTGCATTGTGTATAACGTGCTGTACCTGGTGCATTGTGTATAACGTGCTGTACCTGGTGCATTGTGTATAACGTGCTGTACCTGGTGCATTGTGTATAACGTGCTGTACCTGGTGCATTGTGTATAACGTGCTGTACCTGGTGCATTGTGTATAACGTGCTGTACCTGGTGCATTGTGTATAACGTGCTGTACCTGGTGCATTGTGTATAACGTGCTGTACCTGGTGCATTGTGTATAACGTGCTGTACCTGGTGCATTGTGTATAACGTGCTGTACCTGGTGCATTGTGTATAACGTGCTGTACCTGGTGCATTGTGTATAACGTGCTGTACCTGGCGCAATATGTATAAAGTGCTCTACCTGGCGCAGTGTGCATAGGAGGTTCTACCTGGTGCAATGTGTATAAACGGCACTACTGTGTGGTGTAATGTGAATTGGCACTATTATGTGGTCATGCCCCTTCCCCACGAAGCCACGCCCCTAAAATTTTGTGGCGCGCATTCCCTCTGCTTTGCGGTCTGGGAGGTGGGACACCAATTCACTTCCTGCCTAAGGGCACCAAAATGTCTAGTTACACCTCTGGTGCAGGGTGTCCTGCATGCTACACAGCCCAGCAGCATTGTCACCCCCATCACCCCAGCTTGCAACACTTTTGTAGTGTCCAAACAAGATTAAGTTTAAAAGAACCTTCATTCCGATGGGACCAAGAAAAAGACCGGTAGGACCCCAATTTTCAAAAGTGAGGGGTCCCTGGGACCCACTTTTTTTTGGGCTCAGCGCGATCACTGATGTCCAACTTCAGTTAACAGGGGATGACCTCTGACTTTTGCTATGTGACAGGTAGGACATAGGTTGTCAGACAGTGAGTCACTTAGATGACAATAGTGCCACCAAGAGCCTTAATACTGTGTCTTTATTTTTGCTATTAGGCCCTCATTAAAAAAAAAATTACAAAAATAAAATTGGTAAATTGTTTAATATGTAGCTTGTACTTCCGTTTATTTAAAATGTTGGCTTGTTATAACCTGGAATCTCCTTCCTACGGTGTCTTTTGCGGCCAGATATTTCCTTGATGATAAACAGATGTGTTCTGCTCAAGTAACAAGACATAACTAGAATGGAATTCCAGTGTACACTGCATGCAGTCTTCCAGGAGTTGTAGATCAGCATATTGTGAGCCAGACATTCCAGTTTGCAAAAAAAATAATGCAGAAGCGTGTAAGGGTTTGTTACATACCAAATAGTTTTGTGTTCAAACAACATATGAGCACACGATGATTGCAAAGATTTGTGTTGAGAGTTTCGTCCAAAATAAAATGTAAATATACATTTATTGAATATTAAGGAAGGATTTAGATGTGCTCAATTTCAGGTAGTAGTTATATCCATTATTTGTTGCATTTGGTGAAAATACTGGCATTTAAAATGTCGACAGGTCAAAAAGTCGACAAGTTTTTCATAAAAAAATTTTGGGTTGTGTATGTCGACATGGGCACCGTATAAGTGTACTGCGTCCCCTCGCATGGCTCGCTGCGCTCCCCATGCTTTGGGCACGGTGCCTTGCTGCACTCGGTACACTATTATATTCCCCCTCCACGACTACTGGAATGGTAAAGTATGAACAAGTCAGTTTCAATTTAAAAAAAAAATCATGTCGATTTCTGCTGCGGGGTACACTGGGCTCCACAAGTCTGGACAATGGGGTGTAGAGTAGGATCTTGATCCAAGGCACCATCAGGCTCAAAGCTTTGACTGTTCCCAGAATGCACAGCGCCGCCTCCTCTATCACCCCGCCTCCCAGCACAGGAGCTCAGTTTGTCAGTTGGTGCTGCAGTAAGCAGGCACTAAACAGAGGGGCTGCTCCAAACAGCCCTGAGAAAAGCTTTTTATGAGGTAAAAAATGAAGACTTCAAGGGCAGCAGTAGTGGTAAATGTTTTGTGACATTCTCTGCTGCAGCTCCAGCTCTCCCCAGCGGCGCTGTACACTCCTGAGCCCTGGTTGCCGGGTACCTACAGCGGAGGCTCCAGTTTACTTCACGTTAGGCACACACAGCTGGGGCTCTCCAGGATCGCGTGGCCGCGCTTCAGGAGGTGGTAAGTGGGTCCCGCTCGCGGGACCTGGTCTTTATCGCGATCCGGCGCGGTCAGTGGGAGGCGGGCCGCGCGTGCTGGCGGTGGACACTGTGGCAGTACAGGCGATCCCACTAGATCACCAGGGCATGGGCGCAGGTCAGGTTTTCTCTTAAAACCGATTTTAATATCGCCCACAGTACCCGGTGGTTTTTGCCAGCAAGGGGGATAAGGCTTAGACCTGAAGCCCCTCCCCCAGCCCCAGGGCGCCATTTTCAGCAAGTGTTCCCGCTGCATCTGTCTTTCCTCACTCCCTGTAAGTGTCTGCGGCGCCATTACTCCTCAGCTCACTGTTCCTGGGACTGCTTGGGCAAATCCTCCTATGTAAAGCCGCCTGGTTGTCGGCGCTGTGCCTTTACATGACACTTAAGTATTCTACCTGCCTTTTTAGTCGGTGCTAGTTAAGAAAGAGTGCATTTAGTCAGGGGTTTATAGTACAATTACCCTGTGATATACATCCAGTTTCTTACTGTGTACTGTTATATCTCTTGTTATATAGCTGTGTAAGCTAGTCCAGTGCAGTATTATTGTCTGTAATAACCTCTGCATTGTACAAACTGTGACTATTTGTGTGTGCATTGATAGCTGAGTGGTGTCCATCTCGTGTCTTTCACTCAACTTGCTATCCCTATATTCTATAACCTGAGGGGGCTTGGTGCGTCAGGTGATATCTAATATAGGATTTTCACAAAGATATACTGTATTACGTATTTTTCTCTGATTTAGTCACCATATCTCTCCTTTATCTCTGCTGGTGCTGACTACACTGCACAGTGGTTTGGGTTTAGGGATATAGTGCTGCTAATATTTGTACTGTTACCTCATACTGCAAGTTATATCATGTCTGCTTCTGAGGGTAACGGTTCTGCGGCGGAACACACTGCTGGTGTTGCTGAAGCCACAGGCACATATGGGGAGAATATAGCAGCTGTGGGATCTGGTTCTGGGGGCTCCTTGCCCCCCAGTGGGACTGTGGCAACGGAGGCACATACTGACCCTCCGTGGGACGCTTTTTCCACGCTTCTGCATACGCTAGTTCATAAACTAACACCCCCTATGGGACCCCCAATGCCGGTACAACCGTATGTGGTCCCTGCAGCTAACCCGCCGTGGGCGGACGATTTATCTGCTCAATTAATTAAAGAAGTTGAACCAGTCCCTGACTACTAAAAAGTCTGACCAACGCTCGCCTAAGTCCAAGAGGTCCTCTAAGCGAGCGCTCGTCTCCTCACAATCCACTGCTGTCACTGACACCTCGTCTGATGAAGACGGCACATACACTGACCCCACAGGTTCTGACTCGGATACGGCTGATGGGGAGGGTAGTTCACATGTGGATGTTCCTGATCTTTTGGAGGCTATTAAATTAATTCTGCAGATTAAGGATAATCCCGAGCCATCCGTTCCTCCTAAGAAACCAGATAGGTTCAAGCGTCAGAGGGTGATTAAACAAGTTTTACCTCACTCTGACCACCTAGTGGATATACGTCAGGAACCCTGGCAAAGCCCGGATACGAAGTTTGTGCCTCAAAAGATGATGCTGGCTCGCTATCTCCTCGCGCCAGAGCGGTTTAAGAATTGGGAAACGCCTCCTCCAGTAGACTCGTGGCTAGGATGGTGGTTTCCTCAGCTCTACCTGTCACTACCGTCACGTCTCTAAAAGAGCCTACGGATAAACGTGTCGATGGTTGTCTAAAAGCGATTTACATCCTCACGGGTGCTGCACAAAGGCCCACTATTGCAGCTACATGGGCGGCAGAGGCTATTGAAGCATGGGCCTTGGAGTTAGAAGCTGAAATCTCTTCTGACCATGCTAGACAATGCTTGTCATATATTGTCACAGCTTCTCGCTATATTAAAGAGGCGGCTTCTGATGCCGGTATCCTAGCAGCCAAGGCCTCTACTACGTCAGTCCTGGCTCACCGGATATTGTGGCTGAGATCCTGGTCTGTGGATCTGGACTCTAGAAAAACCCTGGAGGTACTCCCTTTCAAGGGGGATATTCTGTTTGGGGAGGACTTAAATAAGATAGTGGCTGACTTGGCTACTGCCAAAACTGCTTGTCTGCCTAATACAGCTCCTTCTGTGTCGAAGGCCAAAGGCACGTCCTTTCGTCCTTCAGGTAAAGCAAAAGGTCAGGCATACCATAAGCAGGCCCGCACTTCCAAACCTGGTAAGCCGAAGCCCAAAAGAGCCTGGGCTGCCCGTCAGCCAGCTGCCAAGACCGATAAGCCTGCCGCATGACTAGGTGGGGATCCCAGGGTGGGGGGCCGGCTTCTAGGGTATACCCAGGAATGGTTCAAGACCACTTCAGATGCCTGGGTACGGGAAGTCGTCACTCGAGGTTACGCCATAGCCTTCAAAAACCGACCCCCCTCATCGATTTTGCCTGACAGATGTCCCGTCGGACCAGACAAAGGCAAACACTCTGCATTCGGTGGTACAGACCCTCCTGGATACAGGAGTCGTAGTACAGGTGCCTCTTGCTCAGAGGGTCGGGGGTACTATTCTCCGCTGTTTCTAGTCCCGAAACCGAATGGGTCCTCCCGGCCCATTCTCAACCTCAAGGCACTGAACAAGTTTGTGAAGGTTTCCAAGTTCCGTATGGAAACCCTTCGCTCTATAGTTCTGGCCTTGGAACCTGGGGACTGCATGGTCTCCCTGGACATACAGGATGCTTACCTGCATATTCCTATAGCAGTGTCACATCAACAATACCTGAGGTTCGCTATTGGCAACCTCCATTACCAGTTTCGGGTGTTACCTTTTGGTTTAACAACGGCTCCGCGAGTCTTCACCAAAGTTATGGCGGTGATGACGGTGGTACTCCGCCGTCAAGGGGTCAGGATACTGCCGTATCTGGACGACTTGTTAATCCTGGCAAATTCCCCAGATCTTCTCCTGCGTCATCTGGATATGACGGTCCGGTTTCTACAAGCCCACGGGTGGCTCATCAACTGGAAGAAATCCTCCCTGGTCCCTGCTCAGAGCATGGTGCATCTGGGAGCGCTGTTGGACACTCACAACCAGAGGTTGTTCTTGTCTCAGGAGAAAGTCCTGAAACTTCAGGACAGGATTTGTTGCTTCCTTTCTCGTCCGCAAGTGTCGATACATTCGGCAATGCAGGTGCTGGGCCTCATGGTTTCAGCATTCGACATGGTAGAGTATGCTCAATCCCATTCTCGTCCCCTCCAGAAGCTGATTCTAGCCAAGTGGGACGGCCTGCCTCACCGGATCAGGTCTCAAATGATCTCTTTGACTCCAGAGGTCCGTCTGTCGCTGCTCTGGTGGCTCCAGGACCGACAATTGTGCAGAGGCCGTCCCTTCTGGATATCCAACTGGGTCCTGTTGACGACAGATGCCAGTCTAAGAGGTTGGGGCACGGTGCTGGAGCAGCACTCCTTGCAGGGTCGGTGGACCAAGGAGGAATCTCTCCTCTCGATCAACATTCTGGAGTTGCGGGCGGTCTTCAATGTGTTGAACCTAGCCCAGCATTTGATTCAGAACCGTCCTGTTCAAGTACAGTCGGACAACGCCACCACAATGGCTTACATAAATCATCAAGGCGGCACTCGAAGTCGTTTGGCAATGAAGGAAGCCACACGGATTCTACGTTGGGCAGAACACCAACTACCGGCAATATCGGCAATATTCATTCCGGGAGTCCTGAATTGGGATGCAGACTTTCTCAGTCGTCAGGACGTGCATGCCGGCGAGTGGGGCCTCCATCCAGAAGTGTTTCAACTCCTCGTGGAAAGGTGGGGTCTTCCAGATGTGGATCTGATGGCGTCTCGACACAATCACAAGGTTCCCGTCTTCGGAGCAAAGACAAGGGATCCTCAAGCAGCATTCGTGGATGCGCTGGCAGTGCCGTGGAGGTTTCGGCTGCCGTACATGTTCCCTCCGGTGTCGCTCCTGCCCAGGGTAATTCGGAAGTTCAAGCAAGAAAAAGGAAATCTGCTTCTCATAGCTCCGGCGTGGCCCAGACGGCACTGGTTCTCAGACCTGCAAGGCCTATCGTCAGAGCGTCCAATTCTACTTCCACAACGCCCAGACCTCCTCATTCAGGGCCCCTGTGTCTACCAGGACCTAGCCCGGCTGTCTTTGACGATGTGGCTCTTGAAGCTTCTGTCTTAAGAGCTAAGGGTTTTTCTGAAGAGGTCATTAAAACTATGTTGCGGGCCCGGAAACCGGCCTCTGCTCGGATTTACCATCGGGTCTGGCATTCCTACTTTGTTTGGTGTGCATCTAACCATTATGACGCTTCCAAGTTTAGTACAGCCAAACTTTTGGCTTTTCTACAGCAGGGCCTAGATTTAGGCCTGCGTCTGGCCTCCCTCAAGGTTCATATTTCTGCCTTGTCGGTGTGGTTTCAGAGAAAAATTGCGACTTTACCTGATGTTCATACTTTCACTCAGGGTGGTTGGATACGCAACACACCCTATGTCCCGCCTGTGGCTCCTTGGGACTTGTCGGTTGTTTTGGAGGCGTTGCAGGAGCCTCCATTTGAACCTCTTGGTTCAGCTGACCTTAAGTGGCTTTCCCTTAAGGTGGTGGTCTTGCTGGCTATTGCCTCTGCTAGAAGAGTGTCGGATTTGGGTGCCTTGTCTTGTAGCTCCCCATATCTGATTTTTCACCGTGACCGGGCGGTTCTTAGGACTCGTCCCGGATATTTACCTAAAGTGGTTTCTTCGTTCCACCTTAATCAGGAGATTGTGGTTCCAGCTTTTGTCTCTCCTGATTTGTCTCCCAAAGAGCAGTCTTTGGATGTGGTACGGGCTCTCCGTATCTATGTTAAGAGAACTGCTTCTATTCGAAAGTCTGATTCTCTCTTTGTTTGGATTTCACAAACGTGGCTGGCCTGCTCACAAGCAGACCCTGGCCAAGTGGATTAGAATGGTGATTGCGCATGCTTATGTGAAGGCTGCTCTGTCAGCTCCTGTTCACATTACGGCCCATTCTACTCGGTCTGTTGGACCTTCTTGGGCGGCCCAACGTGGTGCGACCCTTGTTCAATTGTGCGAGGTGGCTACGTGGTCCTCCAGGAACACTTTCATAAGGTTCTATGCCTTCGATACTGCCGCTTCCCAGGATGCTTCCTTTGGACGCCGGGTTCTTGTGCCCGCTACAGTGCGTCCCCTCTCATAAGGAACTGCTTTAGGACATCCCCATTGTCCAGACTTGTGGAGCCCAGTGTCCCCCGCAGCAGAAAACGAGTTTTATGGTAAGAACTTACCCTTGTTAAAACTCTTTCTGCGAGGTACACTGGGCTCCACAAGGCGCCTACCCTGACGCGCTTAGCTTCTTTGGGTTGATATGGCATTAGCCGCTGACACTTCTCTTGTATTGAGAGTGTGGTGTATGTGGCTACTAACCGTTGTCTCTTTTCCTGCTACTGCATTGGGCTGGTTAACTAAACTGTGCTCCTGTGCTGGGAGGCGGGGTGATATAGGAGGTGGTGCTGTGCATTCTGGGAACAGTCAAAGCTTTGAGCCTGTTGGTGCCTCGGATCAAGATCCTACTCCACACCCCATTGTCCAGACTTGTGGAGCCCAGTGTACCTCGCAGAAAGAGTTTTAACAAGGGTAAGTTCTTACCATAAAACTCGTTTTTTTTGACCGTGTCAACATTTTTAATGTCAGTATTTTGACCTTGTCTGTATTTTGACCATTGGTCAATTGTTGTCGGTATTTTGACTGTTGGTAAATTGACTGCATCCCACGCGTTTCATCACAGCCTAAACAGCCGCCTAGACAGTTACATCTTATAGCCCCCACATGCCTGTTGCACACTAGGGCAGTGGATTCCAAACTCTTGAATCACGGTGCCCTAGAATATCAGAATTTTTTTCACGGCACCCCTAGGCCAAAAAATCTCTTATTATAATATTTCTTTCTAAATTTCTCAATAAGTAGATCGCGTTTATATGTCATCCTTAGGGTCAGTTGTGTGGTGAGGGACAAGATTTTCTTCTGTTTGACCACCCATTTTATGACTGGCAGCCACTAGCACTGGTTTTGCCTATTATATTGACCATGAATAATTTGAATTGGTCCTGGACCACCAACCCAGGACACCCCTGCAAGTGTCCCGAGGTACCCCAGGGAGCCATTTCACACAGTTTGGGAACCTCTGCACTAGGGTGACCTACTCTACCATCTAGAATACCATGTGCCAAGGTAAATGTACAACCAAGGGTTGAATGTGTGTTAAATACAAGATACTGCAGTGTTTACGCCCTTTGTTATATGGCTTGTAATAGACTTCTCAAACACCAGCGTGGTTTACTGCAGCTTACTGAAGTTTATCTAAAAGACCACTTGTTAGCCTGCCTTTAAAAGGGCATTCTGAAAAGTTTTAAAACCTCAGAATAGATAGAGGCTTTTGGACACGAGCTATACACATGGTATCTCATTTCTGCTTGTACCTCCCATATGCTGTAAACGGAAAACCAGCGCATGCCACATCCGGCAAAGCTACTAGTGCCCGTGCCGGCAGATGCTTTGAGTGCTGCTAGAGTTACAATGAGGCATACATTCAAGTAGCCACTTTATTAGGTTCACCCTTGCCACAGCAATACATAAAAGCATGCAGCCATGGTCAAGAGGTTCAGTTCAGAGTGTGATCTGGGATTTTCACGCACAACATAAGGCTACAGTCGGTATGGGCTGCACATATGCAGACTGGAAAAACATTGCCTGATCTGACTCGTCTTGATTTCGACTACAACATACGGATGGTAGTGTCTGAATTTAGTGTAAACTAAATGCATCCATAGTTCCAGCTTTCCTTCTGGCAATGGTTCAGGCTGGTGGTGTAAAGATATGGGGACTGGGCTCTTGGCACATCATTAGGACTCTTAAAAATTGTGCAACGCTTAATGGTAAAAGGCACTAGAGTTTTATTGCGGACCATGTGCATCCCTGTATGGCTACAGTCTAGCCATAGTCGTATGACTTTCCAGCAGCATCATGTGTAATGTTACAAAGCATACAGTGTGTCACCTCATGTTTGTTAAGGAAATGTGACCGTGGGATCACTGCATGTCACCATATCTCACAATATAGCACCTTTGTTATGTAATGGAGCAGGATATCTGGAGCATGAATGTACAGAAGACAGATCTGTGGTAATGGTGTTATCCCATCATGTCACCACAGACTAGAGACGCCAGCCCCTTTTATCAGCCACCAGACCACTCTGAATTCTTTGTGGAACAAAGTGTGGTCATATTCAGCACTAGAAAGGTGCCATTAATAAAGTCCCCACGTTCTAATGAAATGCATGTTGAGAAATAGACCCAGTCTTTTCTTTGTTGTGCTTGTTTATTTTAACATTGATATTTAGAAGATATTTTGACCGTGAACTCTTTAATATTTTTCCACTGCATTTTAACTGTAATGCACCCTATACCAGGTGTAGCCAACCCTGGTCCTCGAGAGCTACCAACAGTTAACGTTTTCCAGGTCTCACAGAATCACAAGTGAATTAATTAGCTCCACCTGTGGAGTTTTAAAAAATGTGTCAGTGAGTAATGACTTAACCTGTGCACTTGGTAGGTGAGCTGGAAAACATGAACTGTTGGTAGCTTTTGGGGACCAGGGTTGGCTACCCCTACCCTATACCTTGTAATCTCTGAAAGTGTAGTAGTTTATGTCTAAAATAGGACTGGCATGGATAAACTGCAAGAAACAAATACTTTTTATTTTCCATAAAACAGGAATGTAACTCACACACCTGAGTTTACAGCAGCAGAGACGTCCGTCACTGGGGTCCCAATACACTAATTACAGTCAGGTGACTCTGACCTTCTACCTGATCTGTTATTGCTGAGAGTGTCTGTTATCTGGAGCATCAGTGGAGGGAGAAGAAGAGAGTACCAAGCCAAGTGAAGACTTCATCTCTAGGACGTTGCTATCTGAGGCAGGGTTCTTCCCTTGTGTCCTAGGAGGAGAGTCAAGTTTTCTCATTTCTGATGTCGCAAGAAAAAAAGGCATTTTGTTTCCCCCAGCACACTGAATGATAACAGTAACTAGATGTAAATCCTACATAATAATAGAATTCAGAGATCTTCGTTACATATATTTGCAAAAAAATGTATGGTTAAGCCCCAAAGCCGCATCAAGGCATCTCTGTATATTTGCGGTCCCTAGCGCTATATCTAGGTGCAGGGTGTGGCACCCCAAAACACCAGCATAAGCCAGAAAGCCCATGGTAGTGCATACCAGTGAAAAAACTATAGTGTTAATAAATTAATGTTAGGAAGCTGAAGCTATGAAGAAGGTGATACAAAAA
This sequence comes from Pseudophryne corroboree, assembly GCF_028390025.1. NCBI lineage: Eukaryota > Metazoa > Chordata > Amphibia > Anura > Myobatrachidae > Pseudophryne > Pseudophryne corroboree. The sequence continues at coordinate 359,353,203 of NC_086450.1, read as the reverse complement.
TGAAATGTAATTTAAAATGGAGAAATAGTGTTAAAGAAATTAGTGTGTGAAAAGTGTTAATAGAATGTAAGGTATGCCACACTAAAGCCATCCAGCTCAGCCAGTCCAGAGGCACCACACCTCACCTCCATTACCCCAATCTGGGTCTAATATTAACCAGCAAGGAGCCACATGATAATGGCTCCTTACTTAAATATATCTAAGCTAAGAGCTACCTACCTTGGAGCAACCCCATAATGCTCCATATGGCATGTCAGGGCCTGCACCTCCTCGTAATGCAGGAACCTCTCTGCCTCTCATAACAGACATATATAGTGTGGAAGATGCTCAATTAGCTTAGTGATATAATTCAGGTGCTTGAAAGGGAGGGGTATTTCTAAGCAAGAAAAAAAGGCATTTTGTTTCCCCCAGCACACTGAATGATAACAGTAACTAGATGTAAATCCTACATAATAATAGAATTCAGAGATCTTCGTTACATATATTTGCGCAAAATGTATGGTTAAGCCCCAAAGCCGCATCAAGGTGTCTCTGTATATTTGGGGTCCCTAGCGCTATATCTAGGTGCAGGTGCTATATTTCTGATGTCTGCAGTTCTAACTGAGAGTAATGTACCATTATAAAGAAATTCCTATTTTTATTCTTTGGTGAGAAATAAAGGTATTATCTATCTTTGTGTGTTGTCTATAAATATGGTCTAGTAGACACGAAGGGGTGAGTTTTTTAGAAGTGGAGATGTTGTCTGTAGCTATTATCTTCTAGATGCAGCTAGATACATGTTAGAATCTGATCTGGTTGCTATGAGCAACATCTCCACTTTTAAAAAACAACTCACACCTTTGTAAATATACCCCTAATGGTTTGATTGCGTTCCTTTATGCTTTGTTTTTTTGCTTTTCCATTTGAGGCCACCTTATTGTTGCACTCTATATTTACAATGTAATTTTGGATCTTAAACATAAATTGCAAAAATTAATAACCTTAAAATTCATAATTTACTCCAGCTCTAAATTAACTAAAGAGGGCAACTAGATAAATTAACAATTACATTTTATTTTATTCATCTCTTTATCTGTAAAGGTAGGTGACAGACAGAATATATGATCATCTAAAGAACATGTAACAGCACCAAACAGTACACAGCCATAAAAATATCAAAGATACCAGACATCACTGGTAACACTATAGCTGTAACACATTGAATAGTATTAGAAAATCCATAGCGTTACAGAACGCAGGCAACGAGATACAATAAAATTGAAAACTAATCTTTGATCATCTAAAATATGGGGCCTAATTCAGACCTGATTGTAGCAGCAAATTTGTTAGCAGATGGGCAAAACCATGTGCACTGCAGGAGGGGGGGATACAACATGTGCAGAGAGTTAGATTTGGGTGGGTTATATTGTTTCTGTGCAGGGTAAATACTGGCTGCTTTATTTTTACACTGCAATTTAGATTTCAGTTTAAACACACCCCACCCAAATCTAACTCTCTCTGCACGAGTTTGCAGGGAGGGTTCCTGACGTCAATTCTGGTCCTGGACAGGCTGAAGTGTTTGCAGCGGCTGAGTAAGTCCTGGGATACTCAGACACTGCACAAAATCTGTTTGTTTGTTTACACATGCGTTCGCACACTTGCAAAGTGAACATGGGTGTCAACTAAGCGAACACAGGACTGCAAAAAAAAACCTAGCGAGCGGACAGGACTGAAATAGGCCCAAGGAACCCTGCATGAAGTCATGGTTTCAGTACTTAACCCAGGTTACACCTGTGTGAAGGACCCAGGTTATTCTCTTCACTCTTCACACAGGACCCGGGTGTTCCGTCTAGCAGTGGGTTCTTGGAGATTATGTAGTCTCCAAGCGCTACTGTGGCTGCTAATAAACTCCTTTTAGGCATGATCTTTTACACATAAGCCAGGGCACTGACCCAGGTTGCAAGTGCTGGGAATTACCCAGGTCCAACCCTTTCAGACATAAGCAGGACTCTAGATGACTTGCTCTGCCCTGGCAGTGTCTGAAAGGGGTGTTAGACTAGCTATTTTAGTACCTGTCCTAGTAGGAGATGCAATGGTGTTAGAATAATGAATATTCAGGGTTTGTTTTTTTGTAACCCACAGTTCTAAAACATAGTGATAGGTCAACTGGCGCACGCGCGTGTGTGTGTGTGTGTGCGTGTGTGTGCGTGCGTGTGTGTGGTTTTTTTTTTAATAAAGAATTTAGAGTGTAAGCCAGGGGTGGGGAACCTTTGGCCCTCCAGCTGTTGTTGAACTACACATCCCAGAATGCCATGCAACAGGTTTAGCATGGCCAAATAGCAATACTGTAGCAGTGCATGCTGTTATGTGTAGTTCAACAGCTGGAGGGCTAAAGGTTCCCCATACCATACCTGGTGTAAGCCAGGGGCGGAACTCCCGGAGGCAACAGAGTCTGCTGCCGCCGGGCTCCAGCCCTAAATGGGGCACTTGGCTCCAACATTGTCTCCCAACCCTGAGCAGATGCGGAGTGTCAATCAGCATCAATTGGGCGCTCCTGCTCTGGGACCTGGAGACTTAGTGTGGGGAAGAGGTCACTAAAAGACCCTCTCTTGCGAGACCCGGAAGCATAGGAGACATGGGACCACGGAAGTAAGCCGCTGTGTATTCAAAACACACCAGGAACCGAGGCACTGAGAGCGGGGACACATAAAAGTCTCGCTGCAATTCAGTGACTGCCAGAGAGCTAATGAGTGCTGCGGAATTCACAAGATACGGGGAGGAACAGAGACTGGGGACACAGGGGAGGAGCTGCCACCATGAACAGCCGCACTGACGAGAGAGGAGAGACACGGTCCAGAGGCCTGAAACAGCGATGCTGGTAGAAGCACCGCAACGGAGACGCTGCAGAAGGCGCTGCGCAGCCCACAGTGGCCGCCAGGTGAACGTGGGTAAGTGTGGAGAAAGTATTCGGCTCTTGTGCAGGGGGCTCCGGGAGTCTCTACTCTGCCAGGAAGTCAACCAACTCTAGGGGTGAGACCACAGCAGCCCAGCCACATTAGGAGAAGCGCAAGTGTATGGCACCCCAGGTGCCCATCTTCATCTCCCAGCGTCCCGCAGAGCAGCAGAAGTTACCGTGCACCTCACCCTCTGCTGTCCCCTCTCTCTCCCTGTCTCTCTCTCCCACTCTCCCTGTCTCTCTCTCCCCCTGTCTCTGCATCTCTCTCCCTGTCTCCCTCCCTTGTCTCTCTCTCAACATCTGTCTCCATCTCCTCACCTATCTCTGCATCTCTCTCCATATCTCTCCCTGTCTCTGCATCTCTCCCTGTCTGTCTGTCTCTCTCTCCCCATCTCTGTCTCTCTCTCCCTGTTTATGCATCTCTCTCCACATTAGGAAAAGCGCCAGTGTGTGGCACCCCAGGTGCCGGTTTTCATCCCCGAGCATCCCGCAGAGCAGCAGTAGTTACCATGCACCTCACACTGTGCTATCCCTTCTCTCTTCCTGTCTCTCTCTCCCCATCTCTGTCTCTCTCCCTGTCTCTGCGTCTCTCTCCCTCTATCTATTTCTCTCTCTGCCTCGTCTCTCTCTCTGTCTCCCTGTCTCTCTCGTGCTCTCCCTGTCTCTGTGTCCCTGCATCTCTCTCCCCATCTCTGACTCTCTCTCTCTCTCTCTACCCCTGTCTATGCATTTCTCTCCCTGTCTCTCTCCCTCCATCTCTGTCTGTCTCTCCCTCGTCTCTCTCCCCCATCTTTATCACCGCTCCCTGTCACTCTCGCACTTCCTGTCTCTCTATCTCTCTCCCTGTTTGTGCGTCTCTCTCCCTCCATCTCTCTCTCTCGTCTCTCTCCCTGTCTTTATCTCCCCTTCCTGTCTCTCTCCCTTTCTTTCTCTCTGTTTCTCTCTCCCTTACCCTGTCTCTGTGTCTCACACAGTGGGAAAGGGTGGGCATAACTCACATAGGGGAAGGGCAGGCATAGTTCACAGAGTGGGAAGGGGGACATGGCTCGCACAGGGGAAGGAGGGCATGGCTCAGATAGGGGAAGGGTGGATATCACTTACACAGAGCAAGGAGTCACTTAAAATACAAATAACTTTTAGGGGGGGGGGGCACACAATTTTTCTTGCCTCCGGGCAACTGGGATGAAGTTACGCCACTGGTGTAAGCTAACATATTATCTATCCAGTGACCAGCAGGGAGGAGCAGATCACGAAGGCCTAAGGATGGCCATCGACCATTGATTATTAAAATTAATTGATGGTTTATGACCGATGTTTCATACTTTACCCATCGATGGTAAAGATCAACCAAATAGCACCCCCCCCCCCCCTTTTACAATGTCTGGACATGGAGAATAGTTCCGCCCCCTGATGCCTGATTGGCCCTCAGTCCACTTCATAATAAAGTAGGGATAACCACTGATGGGTGCAGAGGTGTATCTAGGACACCAGGCGCCCCTGGCAAAGTAAGGTACTGGCTCCCCCCCCCCACATATTTGAAATAGGGAAGGTGCATGTGCAAAAAAGGGGCATGTGGGAAAAGGGCATGACCACACAATAGTACTCCCAATTCAAATCACGTTACACAGTAGTACCCCTTATACACATTATGTCACACACTAGTGCACCTTACACATCATGCCCACACAGTAATCCTTGTCACACTGTGGAGAAATCAGCAGTGCCTGGCGCGGCCATGGAGGGGCACTGCCCAGCGATGCCATACGCAGTCAGGGGGTATAATCAAATATTATTGGCACTACCTAGTAGTGGTGATGTAGTGATATATTAAGAAAAGCATTCTAGTAGTTTATTTTGAGTTTTTTCACTATGGTGCATTGTGGTGTCGAACACCGACGCCAGCTCTTGGCTGCTGTGTGACCCACCAGCCCAAGCACTGCCACTACTAAGTGATTCCACTCCCTGGCCAAGGGTGTCACCACTAGGCAGCGCCCCCTCCTCGGCCAATACACCTGGCAAGTGCCATCCTGGCCAATGGGTAGATAACCTCCTGTCCCAGCACATAGAAGTAGTCTCCACCCCCTCCCAGCACAAAGAAGTAGTCTCCACCCCCTCCCAGCACAAAGAAGTAGTCTCCATTCCACTCCCAGCACATAGCCGTAGTCCCCCTCCTCCTCCCACATAGGTAATCTCCACTCCCTTCCCAGCACAGAGCCATGGTCTCCCTCCTCCCTGCACATGGCCATGGTCTCCCCCCTCCCTGCATATAGTCCTTTCCCCTCCCAGCACAGAGTCTCCCCTCCTCCCTGCATACAGTCTTCTCCCCTTCCAGCAGAGTCTCCCCCCCTGCATATAGTCCTCTTCCCTCCCAGCACAGTGTCCCACCCTCCTGCATATAGTCCTCTTCCTTCCCAGCAGAGTCTCCACCCTGCATATAGTCCTCTCCCCTCCCAGCACAGAGTCTCCCCCTCCCTGCATATAGTCCTCTCCCCTCCCAGCAGAGTCTCCCCTCCTTCCTACATATAGTCCTCTCCCCTCCCAGCACAGAGTCTACCCCCTGCATATAGTCCTCTTCCTTCCCAGCAGAGTCTCCCCCCCCTGCATATAATTCTCTCCCCTCCCAGCACAGAGTCTCCCCCCCTGTATATAGTCCTTTCCCCTCCCAGCACAGAGTCCCCCCTGCATATAGTCCTATCCCCTCCCAGTATATAGTCTCCCCGCTCCCTGCATATAGTCCTCTCCCCTCCCAGCACAGTCTCCCCCCTCCCTGCATATAGTCCTTTCCCCTCTATGCATATAGTCATTCCCTCTCAAAGCACATCTCAATTAATAGGGTTGCAGTACCTAGTGTGATGAGCTGGGCATCGCCTGGGCTGGAGGATTGTACAGTAGGCAGGAACACCACACTTCGGCACTGCACCACTCTTCGTGAAGAAAGTGAAAGTAAACTACAGCTTCCAGCAACCCTTACTGCCAGGAGCTCCCGACAGCAAGGGCTGCTGGGAACTGTAAATTACTTTCACGTACTTCACTATTGCATTGAGGTGCCGAACACCGGCGCCTGTTCCTGCCTACTGTGAGATCCTCCAGCCCAGGTGATGCCACTACTAAGTGATTCCACCCATTGGCCAAGGGTGGCACTGCCAGGCGGCGCCCCCTCCTCGGCTGGCGCCCCTGGCGAGTGCCATCCTGGCCACTGGGTAGATACACCCCTGGATGGGTGAAACTATCGATGGATCCCTAGCAGATAGCTTATACCATCGATGGTTGCCATCAATGATACCATCGATGAATAACCCACCGATGGCCATCCCTATGGAAGCCGGCAGCAAGGGACCAGGGCACCGGGTAAATACAGACCCCTCCCCCTGCACACGCCCACCCCCACACTTGGCCAGCACTTGCATCCGGCAAGCGGGCCCACAGCTATAGCGTCCCCACTGCACCGGCCACCTCAGCTGCGGGCCAGTACCAGCTGAGCTTTTCCACCCTTGGCAGCCAGAGCCTCTCCCCACATGGCAACCTGCATCCCCAGGCAGTGTGTACAGCCTTATGCTGATCCCCACCAGTCCTGTTGGATCATGTGTCCCTTAGCTGCAGGCATCTCTACCCCTGCAGCCACCAGAGCCCAGCCGGCGTGTTGGAAGGATGGGCTGGGGCCTGCTGTGAGTAATGAGCAGGGGCCTGGTAGTGGAAGTGAAGAACTACCAATTATATATAATGGGAGAAGTCAGGACTGGAAGGGGGAGAAATAACTAGGGAGGGGAGGAGTCAGGATTAATTTTGACACCCCCCCCCCCCCCCCCCTTCCTTATAAGAAACATCTACATGCACCCCTGTCTCTATCTACTGCTGTGTAACATGTTTGGTACTTTATAATTAAACCATAATGGACTGCTGACAGTTCATGGGTCCGGGATTACAGTAAATGTTAGAAACTTTATAAATGTGGTTGTTAATAGCAGTGCTATTAAGAGTAATACATGTGACACACAATCTAGTTATGCTAATAAACTCTCCAGGTGATTGGGTTGCGGATGATCAAATAAATCCAAAATTACCATCCTCGTAGAATAGACTGTGATCAAATTGTGCGCATATGCAAATGTAATCAGCAAAAACAATGTGGGGGGAGCTATAGAAAATGCATGAAAGCACAAATCTAAGCAATAAGTTATATTTATCCCTAACACTATATCATGTAAAGGGGAGTAAGGGCCACTGTTATATATGGCCTAGAGGAGCACCTACATGGTATGGGCGAAAACATTAAGACATCCATATAGTGACGTTACCCCTCTTTGGTCTCCTGTACAATTATAAACCACTTGTGGCTGCAAATCAAGAGCTCACATTAGAATACAGTATGCAAAAGCAAGCTTGTGGATAATAACAGCAACAGGGTGTATGCAGTGACAACATGTCCACATCCATATTACAAGGCTGGGGGGAGACCTACAGTACAGTATGGTTAACAACATAAAACGTGAATGTTTTGTATGTAAGGAACATGGTCACCAGGTTTGGAAAGAATGAATCGGCCAAATGAGCAGAGAGAACAACCGAAATAAACAAGTGAAGCAGGAGTCGACAACACTCCAGTTAGTTAGGATATACTGCCATCTCTTATCATTAACCAGAATTATTTTCTCACATTGTCTAACAAAAGTTGTCAAGACTTAACATAGCTAATAGACAATAATTGACCTCAGGAAGAATAGGGGAATGTCACCTTCACTGTCTCCCCTACACCCAACATAATTGAAATACCCCTTAATGGGGGCGTGGCTTAGCAACGGAGGAGAGCAGTTGCAGCTTTCCATAGCTCCTGCTTTTGTGCCACCTTTATCCCTCCTAGCCCGCTCAATCCCGTTTTTTCTGCCTCCCCCGCCCCTCTCCTACCCTCCTCCTGTCCCCCCACTGCTAAACACCTGCAGCCGCTGAGTCGGGGAGCAGCGTGGACGCTCCCGCGGATTGCGGCCTGCATCGTGTGCACAAGCCGGGGCCTCAATTTTGGAACATGCCCGCCAGACCTCCGGGCGCACCGTGTTGGCGGCATCTGGACCCGACCCCTCTCCCTGGACATCCCTGGCCCGGGCCGCTGACCGCAGCTGGCCTCGCTCGGCCCGCGACCACTGCCATCGCGGGAAGACCTGCACTAGGAGGAGGACGCGCTGTGCCTTACCTCCGTGACGACGAGTCCATCTTCCCGCTACTGTTACAGGCGGCTTTGTGGGATCGGAGGGGAGGACGCCACTGCCACATAGCCAGCCTAAGTCCTGGTAAGGTGTTCCTCCCTATCCCACCTCCTACACCTCTAACTACTGGTCATCAGCCTGACCCGTGTGGCGGACACTGGTGGGCACTTCCTGCCTCCCCCTCAGCTGCCCGGAGAGCTCAGCTGCTACATGTATGTATAGACCCCTGGCACCTCGCTCCCTCAGTTGGCCATCTTCCCTCCACTTAGAGACTTCATTGGGGTTCCACGAGGGTGGGAGACGGGAGCCGCACTGTCGCCGCTGAGACCGACCGATAGTGCGGTGAGGAACTCTCCTCCTCTCTCTCTCTCTCTCTCTCTCTCTCTATATATATATATATATATATATAGTTCGACACCCTCATTGCCTCTGACCCCACAGCAACTTACCTCAGAGCACGGGCTCATCGCTCCCGGACTGCACTGGGGTTGCAGTGCCTTCCCAGCAAGACCTCATTAGGCCTACACTACGGTTGGAGGCCCTCTCACTGACCCCCACTGCTGGACACTCGAAGTTACCCTTAGACACCACTGGGCCTCATGGAGGGAGTTATTCCATTCTATAAATGTCCCCTCTTCATAACTGACCCCCTCCGTGGCTGTACCCAACGCTGAGCCTGCTGTGATGTGACGACGTGTTGGCCCGGCGCTTCACATGTGAGACCCGATACTCTCGAGACATATCTTGCTCTCTATACACCTTTAACAACGGTGGCATTTCTACGACTGCATAGAAAAGTTCCTGATTCCTTCATCAATGACCTCTACTGGGGCTCCATTGCCATCCTGTGACAGAACTCCTGGTGGCAATTCCTCAGACTCTGACCGCTCGACCTCGCGCTCTGCATCCCAACGCACACATAGATCCAGACCACCCGCGAAACAGCCAAAGATGAAACACAATGATCTGGTGGCTGTTTTGGGACCCCTGTTGGACGAAAAATTGTCTGGCATCAAGGAGGCCATTGAATCTACGCTGACCCAACTCACCCAACACTCTACTCGCCTGGATGAAGCGGAGCAGCGAATATCCACGCTGGAAGATGATCTATCTACAGCCCAGCGAACCATACAAGCCAATCAATCCGAAATTGCTGACCTATCAGCGAAGATGACCTTGAAAACCGCAGCATGCGTAACAACCTGAGGGTCATTGGCATCCCGGAATCGGTCAAGGGTCATGAACTTATGGATCTCCTCGCATCTGGCATCCCGGAGCAATTAGCAATGGACCTTAAAGGAGTCCCACTGGTTATCGAGAGAGCCCATAGGCTAGGACCGGAGCGAAGGAACCCCAATGGGTGGCCCCGTCCCATCATTATGAGAATTTTGAACTATGCTGACAAGATGAAGTTCCTCGATCATTATCGTAAAACGGCCTCCTTATCTTACAATGGAGATCGTCTCCTCATCTTCCAAGATTTCTCTGCCCTCGTAGCTAACAAACGTAGAGTTTGCTCCCATTTGTAATCACCTTTTCGATACCAAAGTCAAGTTCTCCCTTCTTTACCCAGCCCGCCTCCGAGTCTTTGAGAATGGTAAACCGCTGTTCTTTGACGATCCAGGAGAGGCAAGACTGCATTTCTCCCTACCCGATACTTGACTGTAATTGTTATATGCTTGCTTATCACTCATTACTGCCCCATTCTCTAATTTCGAGTCTCATGTGTGGGGCGCCGTGTTTGTGAAACATGATTACCCCAAGTTCATCCAATTCCTGTTTTATGCTTCTGATGTTTACAGCAATGTTTTTCTGTTTTTTTGATTTGTTGTGTCTGCTTGACCTGGGGACTCATCCCCCTCCTAGGTTGCCTTCCCCCCGCTCGCTGGGATGAGGTGAGGCCCTGTCTTGACTCTTCCGTATTTACTATGTTCTTTCCGACTGTAGGTGTGGGTTGATATGGCTTCTCCAGCCGCCCCACACTCTCATGATACTGGAGTCTCTAACACTGCCCCATTACGCATAATCTCCTGGAATGTAGAGGGACTTAACCATCCCGTTAAAAGAAAGAAAGTAGTCTCACACTTAAAACGTATGAACCCCCAAGTTGTGTTCCTTCAGGAGATACATTGGTTAGACGACCCTCGGAACTCCTTACGAGCTCCTTGGATAGGGGAATGCATCTCGGCCCCATATCACACCAAATCCCGAGGAGTGGCCATTATTTTTCACGCTAGCTTACAACACTCGATTTGCAGGAAGCATATCGACCCAGATGGCAGGTTTGTCTTGCTTGACACATTGATTGACAATACTGTATATACTTTTCTTAATATATATGCCCCCAATGTTTCCCCTGACTCGTTTTTTGCAGCTCTTCTATCGATGCTCCTACAATGGGGCGGCCACAATTTGGTTGTGGGTGGCGATTTCAATTTGATGTTCGAACCATCCATGGACAGATCTCGGGTGAGTACCTCTACCTCCACTTCCACCTCTCAAATACTGACTTCTTTCTGTACACAACTCGATTTACTCGACCCCTGGCGCATCTTCCACCCGACTCAGAAAGACTTTTCCTTTTACTCTCATCCCCACTCGTCCCACTCTCGCATAGACTACATCTTCACCTCAACATCCCTCTTTCCTAGGGTTACACACTCATCTATCGCAGACATTATCATCTCTGATCATGCTCCCATTTCAATAGACATTCGACTGACCCTGCCTCTTCGCACCACCCCAAGCTGGCGCTTCCCTGCATACCTCCGCCACTCCACTGACTTTTTTCTCCACCTCAAACAATCTTGGCTCAATTATACCCTGGACAATACCGACCAGTCATTGGACTTTCCTATATTTTGGGGCGCAGCTAAGGCGGTCCTGAGAGGACATGTCATGTCCTACACACACTCCAAGAGGAAAAAATTTCCTTGCAGCTGCAGGCTTTGAGCACGTCACTAACCTCCTCGTATCAGAATTATAAACGACACGACACTCCAGCCCACAAAGAAGCGTATCTCTCAGCGAAACTCATATACGACACCTTCCTTACTGAATGAGCTCAGCTCTCTTATGATTATCAAAGGAATAAGTTTCATAGATGGGGTAATAAGTCAGATAGATTGTTGGCTAACTTGATTAAGGGACCCAAATCATGCACTTTGATTAATACCATTGCTGTCTCGGGTGAATTGACTTCAGACCCTGGATCTATTAGAAGTGCATAAATTCAGTGCAATCGCTCCCTATACGCCAAAGGCCCTGATAACCCTGTTGTTAACTACTCCTTTCTTGAAGCTGCTGACCTCCCGGTCCTTTCCCGGGAAGAAAGGGAACTACTAGACAGCCCAATCACCGCCGAGGAGGTTATAGATACTATCAAGAGCTTGCCCAACAACAAGAGTCCTGGCCCTGATGGCTTTAGTGCGGAATTCTATAAGATGATGCGTGATGAACTCGCGCTCACACTCATATCCCTCTACAACCACATTATCTCTTCTAAACAAACTCCGATTAGGTTCAATGAAGCTAAGATAATTGTTATAGCGAAGCCTGGCAAAGATCCCTCCCTCCCTGGTTCCTACAGGCCGAAATCCCTCCTGAACTAAGACTTCAAAATTCTGACTAAATTAATGGCCACTCGCCTACAACTTTGTCTCTCTCGAATCATATCACCGGCCCAATTAGGCTTCCTTACAAGTAGACAGTCGGTTAAGGGCAGCCCTGGCCGCCATCACCTATTCTCGCTCCCACAATCTAGTTGATAACATCTTGATTAATCTTGACGCAGAAAAGACCAGAACAAAGAGGGTGGCCCAGACGCGCTGTCACAGCTGCCAGAAGGGATTGTCAGTCCCTAAAAATATTGGAATAAGAAAGTGAAAACTAGCGCTTATGTGTTTCTCCAATAGTAATAAATGACTGTGGATCAATTTCAATAAAAATGACATAAAATTTATTACCTGTACATCACAAACTAAAAACATCAGAAACGTATATATCAGATGTGATCATAAAATTGAGGCATACATGGAGCTGAGAAATATTTGAAGGTGGCTGCTTTTAGTGTCCACAAAGGATCCCGGACTAAGTGCCGTGTGCAAAGTTCTCTGGGGAAAAGAAATAAGTACAGCTGGTATTACCGGTATTGATGGAGACTTCCAGAGGTTTAGAAATTTTTCAGCAAGCAAGCTGTGGCATTTGAACAAACTGGGTCTCTCCAATCAGTGCTGTATAGATGAAATCCCTCAGAGTTCCAAAGGCAAGTTTTAAAAGTCCATATCTGGATCCGTCTTGAAAGTGGAACACTTGTAGTAGTCGTGGCAGCTTCAACAAGTGTTGAAGCTGCCACGACTACTACAAGTGTTCCACTTTCAAGACGGATCCAGATATGGACTTTTAAAACTTGCCTTTGGAACTCTGAGGGATTTCATCTATACAGCACTGATTGGAGAGACCCAGTTTGTTCAAATGCCACAGCTTGCTTGCTGAAAAATTTCTAAACCTCTGGAAGTCTCCATCAATACCGGTAATACCAGCTGTACTTATTTCTTTTCCCCAGAGAACTTTGCACACGGCACTTAGTCCGGGATCCTTTGTGGACACTAAAAGCAGCCACCTTCAAATATTTCTCAGCTCCATGTATGCCTCAATTTTATGATCACATCTGATATATACGTTTCTGATGTTTTTAGTTTGTGATGTATAGGTAATAAATTTTATGTCATTTTTATTGAAATTGATCCACAGTCATTTATTACTATTGGAGAAACACATAAGCGCCAGTTTTCACTTTCTTGACGCAGAAAAGGCCTTTGATAAGATCGCCTGGCCTCACCTTGATAGGGTCTAACGCCATCAACACTTTGGAGATAAATTTTGTGGTCTTGTCAACTCCCTCAATACTAACCCCACCGCGCAGGTGTTGGTTAACAATATCTCCTCCGCCCCCTTTACTCTTGAGAGAGGAACTAGGCAGGGGTGCCCTCTCTCTCCCCTCCTTTTCAATTTAGCCCTAGAACCCTTTATACGATACATTGTAAACTTGAACAGTTTTAAAGGCATTCTAATAGGCACTCAGGAACTAAAAATTATAGCGTTCGTGAACGACATCCTCCTTCTCACTTCAAATCCTAAACAGTCCATCCCGATACTACAGGAAGCTATAACCTGCTTTTCTTCCTTTGCGCGGCTTCTCGATTAATTTTGACAAATCGGAAGCTCTAGCCATATTTCGACAAGCCACAGTAGGCTGGAAACCCCCCTTTCCATTTCCATGGGCCCCCACCCACCTCACTTACCTAGGGATTCAATTACCCGCAGACCCCTCCCTCCTCTACTCCCACAATGTCCAACCTATTCTCACCAAAATTCAGACTGAGCTTGGTCTCTGGCAAAATCTTCCCCTCAACCTCTTAGGACGCTGCAATCTTGTCAAAATGGCAAGCTTTCCCAAATTGCTCTATGTGCTTCAGATGGTCCCCATCTTGCTCACAAAATCGGACTTGTCCCTTCTCAACTCACATATATCCAAGTTTATATGGGCCAATAAACGACCCCGGATAAGTTTCCTCAAATTATCCCAATCAGTACAGAATGGTGGATTAAATTTGCCCAACATAGAGCAGTACAATAGAGCCTGTCTTCTTCGCATAGCCATGGACTGGCTCAGTGCCAGGAACATCTTCACCGACTCACAGCTAGACTCTCAACTGTGCGCCCCTCTATCCCTTAGCTACATCTTGCACGCCAGTAATACCACTCTGAAGGAGCCTCATTTAGACAATACCCTCTTAACCTCTGCTATTCTGGCTTGGAAGAGATCTAGGAAATTACTAAATATACACGGGCTTCACTCTCCGTTTCTCCTTTTTCTGGGAAACCTAGACTTCCACAATGGACATGCTTCCTTTCCTTTTAATAGCTGGCACATGGTGGGTATCACACATGTTCGCGATCTCCTTAACTCCCTACACGAGCCATTCACTTTCACTGAGGCCATGGATAAATATAACATTAGCCCTAGCCACAGGTTCTACTTCTTCCAGGCCTCTCACTATATCCGTTCGGTCCTGACACGACTTGATAAAAAATGATTTCCTTAACCCCCTAGACACGCTTATGCATTCCGGCACATATTACATCTCGACTATTTACACCCGAATCCGCACAGACATTGTCCCCTCTGTTGACCTTTTACAGCTTGAAAAATGGTCATCTCAACTCCCCTCTATGTCCCCAGAAGCAGTGTTGGACTCTTTTAACTTATCTTTGAAGCTTATTCCAGCGAGTATATACCAGGAAATGTCGTACAAGATTTTGCACAGGGATTACATTTCCCCGAAACGAAGTCACTTGATGGGCCTCTCTGAGTCTGCAGCGTGCATCAAATGCTCCGCACCGGTATGCTTCTGGCATTGTCCTCATATACAAAAATTTTGGGGTGAACTACAGGCATACAGCTCCTCTACACTGGGCATTGGCTTTCAATGTACCGTATCTTGGGCCCTCTTTGGTTACCTCCTAGATCAGCCAGACATTCCCTCTCCCAACAAAAAACTAGTGACACTCTTATCAGCTGTGGGGAGGAAGGCTATTCTTCAACAATGGATACACAATGCTCCCCCCTCCCTAGCCATGGCCACCTCTAGGCTGCTCTTTCTCTTTACCATGGACTGGTTGGAGACCACTCTTGACAAGGAGACTCTAACCCCCACATTGTTCCAATGCTGGGAAAAGTTCATACATACTCTGCCCGCACCCACCAAATTTGCCATTCAACAATGCTTCCATCACACCACGTGGTACTGCCTTCAACTTTTAGATCATAGACCCCCCATCTCCCTTCCATAACTCAGTGCTGCAAATACCCTCTCCCTATTCTCCACACCGTCCTCCCTTTTTTCTCTTTTCCTCTCTCTCTCTCGATCTCCTCCACCTCCTTCTACCCCCTCTCTAACTTCTCTTGGACCTCCAGTGCCTGTATCTCTCTCTTTTCTTGGCTCGGATACTCTCTCCATGGATTGATCGGTGGCCCCCTGGCCTTGGTAGACACTGTTCTTGTTATATTTACTTTTTGGTTAATTTTATGTGTTTTAATTTATGTTATGCATCCTCCATGTTGTAGGATGCCTGTAACTACAGCTTTAATATCCTTTCAGACCAGTTACTATTTTTTGTAGAGGTAATCTTTTCTGCCTCTTATTATACTAATTTTTCCGTATAATGTTCTGGTCAATTTTTAGTAACTATGTTATTTGTTTGAAAATGGAAAATGTGAGGTATTTTCGAGATTATGCAGGCACCCAGTTTTAACTCTCTGCTAGTAGGCTTTTATTTCAATATGCCGTGTCCTGTATCTACAGTGTGTATTGTTTATTTGGCTTGTATCTTTACCTCAATAAAATATATTTTGGAAAAAAAGAAATACCCCTTAATGCTAGAAAACATAATTTACAGGATTTGGTAAATGTTTATTTTCTTATCATCCGGGTCATCAAAGTGTAGAGAGTTTTGGGGTTTTTTTTGGAGCGGTGGCAGTACACTATATATAATTATTTATTGTTGTGCCCTTGTATAATAATGTAACCTATTATATAATTCTTAGATTTTGTTACTGTAAACACTGTGCCCACTTAATACTTTGTTATTAAATAATAATGCCTCCCATATTTTTTCCCCCTTCATTTTTTTTTTATAGTGTAGTGGTATCCACCTGCAATCTTCTTTGTGTCTTGACCCAATGTAACATCACAATGATCCGAGACTGCTCAATAAAGTTCTCCAAAACTAACTGAGTTAGCAAAGAGTCGATAATTGAAGGGGTGGAAATCCAGCCATGTGTTTGCAAGCTCTACTCCCTCTTCTTATTGGGTAGTGGCACCAGGATCACTATGCTGCGGCTGCACACACAAGGTCACCCCACCTTCCTAAGGTATGTGTCAGGTCCCTCAAGGCAATGGGGACAACCATACTTCCTACCCTGGGCCAGTCCAACATTCTACAAAAATGGTCAGGCCCGTTTCATTAGACTGAGCATCTTAGAATGTTTTAAGCTTAACGAATATGTTCAACCACTCTATGACGTTTTAGGACTTTAGAGAAGCTAGGTCCAAAAATGGTGCATGTATATGCCCTCCCGCCATTCTCACCTTGTACATCTTGTCACGCTGAGTTAGCAATTAGTCGATAATTGAAGGGGTGGAAATCCAGCCATGTGTTTGCAAGCTCTACTCCCTCTTCTTATTGGGCAGTGGCACCAGGATCACTATGCTGCGACTGCACACACAAGGACACCCCACCTTCCTAAGGTATGTGTCCGGTCCCTCAAGGCAATGGGGACAACCATACTTCCTACCCTGGGCCAGTCCAACATTCTACAATATGGTCAGGCCCATTTCTTTAGACTGAGCATCTTAGAATGTTTTAAGCTTAACGAATATGTTCATTCAACCACTCTATGACGTTTTAGGACTTTAGAGAAGCTAGGTCCAAAAATGGTGCATGTATATGCCCTCCCCGCCATTCTCACCTTGTACATCTTGTCACGTGTGTCCAAGTTTCCAGTCCCAACAGGTTCCTACCTGCTGCAGCTTCCACTTCTGTAGCTCCAAACTTTGAAGGAGCTGTGGGTTAAACAAAGCCCCACCAACACAAAATTATGCCCTCTGTAAGGGTGAACCTAGTGGACTTTCCTGTTGCTCAGAAACCCACCAACATTCAAATCATGTGATCAGCTGAAGTGGCCAATCATGCAGAAAAGTGCCGGTCAGTGGATAAAGCATTCAGCTACATCTTTACTTTATAATAAGTGCTTGTCCTTTATTTATTAAACTAAACTCTATTCTCCATTTCACCATCCTCCTGGAAGCAATCACCAGATACTATTGCTTCCAAATCCCAAAAACCTATACCATAAAGAAAACAAATGAGCTCTCCCAACTTCAGATAGCCATACATCCCAATTGTCGCACTTTCAGTGGAACAGTCCCATTGTTTGGGGTACCGTTCCACCCCCATGGACCACAGTGTTCTTTTTGGGGGGCGAGGGAAATAGATGCCACATGCATGCAAACGGCTTCTGCTCACAGAGTGGAGCAAGCCTAGAGGCAGCCTAGCATCAAGAATGCTGGGTGCACCCCCAGAGTAATGAAAACGGAGGCATAACATTAGATCACGCCCCCTTTTTGGACACACAAAGTCCCAAGTTATAATTTATCCTCACTCTACAGTGTTAAAATTATCTCTGTATTAAATATTAGCTCCAACATTTCTAAATTCTGTCTTTTTACATGTATTTTTCCAAAAGTTTGAACATTTAAGTATGTTCTCTTAAAGTATGTTTAATAAAAACAGCAGGTTCCAATATTTGCTTTGTACAGGCAGCCACTTTGTGCATCATGCCTCTGTTTTGCTACCACCTAGATAGACAATTGGGAGCTAATTCAATGATGGGACTAGGGGCCTAATTCAGACTTGATCGCTGTGCTGCAAATTGCACTATCCTGCGATCAGATAGTCGCCGCCCAGGGGGAGTGAAAATTTGCCCCATGCAAGTGTGCGAATGCATGTGTACGCTGTATGAAAATTCCCCTCAGTCAGTGGACAGCTGCAAAACCGTTCGCATCACAGTCACCATCTAATGTTTTTCCCATTCATAACTTACAGGAAAAAACAATACCTAAATACAGAAATGTTCAGGCCGCTGCGACCCACTAAGCGTGTGTTTGATAACCCTCTATGAAATGCGTACACGTTGCGTATGCACGCCGTCACGCTGTAAGCACAAAGTAGCTACACGTGCGGCCTAATACACTTTAAACCCCTAACAGGAAAGGAATGCGACACTAATTGTATATGTTATGTTGTGGTCCAACGCAGCAACAAATATTTACTTAAAAGGGGGTTCACAGAGAAATACAACAATACAAGAGAAAAGCTACAACCAATGGATACATACGTTTGTTCGCCTGCGCCACCCGAATCCGGTCCTCAGTCAATCTGGAAAGATGACCTTCAGAGAATAGACTGAGGCCAGCCAGGAGGCTTGGTTTTTATACAATAGTCCAAAGCATGAAACAAAGGAAACTCTAATCTCTTCTGCCATAGGTCAAAGGGCTGGTAATTACAGTACATGAGGGGTCATAGGTCAGTTTGAATAGGTGAGCGATTCCTGGTCCAGGTGCACTTGCAGGTGTCCTCCACTGGGTTCCCGCCGAATATCAGGAGTACAGTAAATACAGTGTGATATTAATAATATATTCCTGCGCATATCTATGCGCAGGAACGTGCTACTTTCTGTAAACTGCCATCGGAATATTGCCCTTGAAATACTGTACAACTGGATACCAAACACTACCTCCTAACCTAATTCTGTCCCCTCATGTCCTGTAAAGTTGAATCCCTCTGTTGTTATGCCTCTGAAGCAAATGTAACTTGCTGGTGTGGTGTGTGTAGGCTATGTGTAAATTATGCAGTATGTGGATTAAATATCAGATATGTCTTTGTGGCTTTTCCATGCGACTGCGTATGCTACCATATTTACTCATACCACGCGTTAATACGCAGGGCTTCGCGAGCCAAAATACGCAACGTGCGGGCATGCGCACGCACGGCAGAACAAGCACACGCATGGAGGCCACTCTGTGTGGTGTTTGCACGTGATGCATGTGGGTATAATATTTTAGACTTCGACAGTCCACCATTTGGCAGTAAACAATAACTGCCACACATAACTAATAATACTGAAAATATTACATAATACAATATGTACAAAATTCCGGGTAACAGGGGAAGAGTTTTAGGTGGGAAATGTATAGCCTAGTGGCATAGGAACAAGCGTGTATGTATGAGTAAATGTCTGAGGGGCATGTATCATCGTGCCGTATATGTTCTAAGTAAGCTTCGAGGTACTGCGAAGTATACATTAATTCCTTCTCATCCCATATTAAGGGTCTGTACATGGGCAAACAAACATTACCGAGCTCTTTCCAGGCAAAGGCCATTAGCCCTCACCTTTCCGGCTTGTTATACCAACAAATGGGGAGCACATTTATCTGATGATATATGTGGGGGAGACGTATGTGTATGCTATTATGTGTGGATAACATTTATCGACTATGTGTGTCATTAACTGAAGATTGCAGAGATGAGGGTAAAACACATACAAATACATTTACATAAATTTGGGTATACTGAAGTCTTTTCCGGTTGGATGTCTCTGGGTTAAGGGGAAAACAGAAAGATGGTGAAAGAAACAGGCCATGAAATTCATTTACAATCCTTATCACAACACTGTTTCTACGGATGGGTTATAAATCAAATCTGCCGCTGTTACAACGCCCTCGCTCCTTAGACTCATCAAATTTGTCCTATGTTTGCGGCGCGTCAAAATTCGAACACATCTGAATATCAGACTAATAATTATGACGACACCCAGGATACAGAGGAGAAACTTTCCCACACTTGCAATTACATTTTGGGCCCACTCTCCTAACCCAGAGAACCATTTGAGTGGGTTCAACCATGAGGCCCAGCCGATCAATTCATTACCCACAGCCGTCAAGGTAAGGCTGTGTTTCCTTCTGAACTCCCACTTCAACTGCAAGATCTCGTCCATCGTTTGATCGATAATCTCCGTTGGGTCTTCAGTAGTTTGTAATATACGTGCAGCACTTCACACCATATTGAGTTGCCAGAGTAACACAGTACCCACCTGTCACAGCCGTGACATAATTTAAGACCATCCTGTGCTGGACCAGCTCCTTCTTGTAGGCTTGCAGTTCCCTACCCGTATACCTGAAGGTGTCATCATACATCTCAGTGATATTGTCTATCAAGTTCGCCAGCGCATGGATGTACCTATAATTTATAATTCCTCTTGCAGTACGGGTGATATCTAGTGCGAGAAGAATTAGAATCCCGTTGGATTCATGGATCAAATCAGAGGCTGTGTGCTCTGTCCTATCTATGAGGTGTCTCTTGACAATGTGTTCATAATGTGTATGAGTATAAGGAGTCTGAGCGTTGCGGTGAATGTCTTTAATTTTGTCGTGTGCAATGGTCATAACCTCTGGTAGTACTCTGCCAATATAACACAACCCTTCAGAGCTCGTAGTAAGCCACTTGTACGCTTTCCTTCCACATATGAAGTAGGCATCATCTGGAAGAACATAAGGGACAAAATGCAACAAAACCATATCACAAATTTTACTTATAAAGAAACCGGTCCCCAGTTTTCTCATTTGCTCAGTACAAGTATCGGGCTGGATGATGTGGGCACAATACCCCTGCGACACTTTTCCAGCCCACATGGTTTTGATCCCACGTGTATACCTGTATTGAAAATACCTCCCACTTGTGGCTATCTTACGTACAAGTTCGGAGTTGATGGGTACTTTATCAGCTCTTTGTGAGAAGGTAATTGTCTGGTTATTCCATGTCACTTCCCAATTTCCTGGTTTCCAGAAATTGGACACATTAAAGCACAACAGTGACCTATCTATGTGGTACTGGTGGAGCTTCAAGCTAGGGGGCCTAGATATATTGAATTTCTTGTCCACCGGACTGCATGTGGTATATGGATGGTCAGGTCATGTCTTAACACTACGTCTCCGCTTTTACGTACCAACAAAGCTATGGCTGCAACACTTCGTAGGCAAGTGGGGAAAGACCATGCTACAGTGTCCAACTGTGCACTGTAGTAGGTTACTGGTCTGCTGGCATCACCATGCTTCTGTGTTAAGACTCCTGCCGCGCACCCAGCGCTTCTGGTACCGTACAATTCAAAGGGCTTCTCGTAATCTGGCATCCCCAATGCTGGTGCTTGTGACAAACACTGTTTTAGTCTCTCAAACGCCAGTTCGGACTCTTCTGTATGAGACCCGTTCTGGTTTGTTCGAAGAGACCATTTCTTGCAAAGGTAGTGCCAGAATAGAGAACCCCAGAATCCAATTCCGACAGTACCCACACATTCCTAGAAAAGTGCGGATCTGTTGCTGAGTTTGCAGCAGCATCATGTCGCGGATGGCCTGTATCCTGTCAGTGGTGAGGTGCCTAAGTCCTTGCGTCAAGCAGTGTCCCAAGTATTTAACCCTAGTCCGGCACAACTGCAACTTATCCTTTGAAACCTTGTGTCCTGTCTGGGAGAGATGAAACAGAAGCTGTTTAGTGTCTGTCAGGGACGACTCGAATGAGTCAGAGCACAACAACAAGTCATCAACATATTGTATTAGCACCGACCCACTCTCAGGTTGAAAAGATTGCAAACAGTCATGTAGGGCCTGGGAGAAAATACTTGGGCTGTCAATGAAACCTTGGGGGATATGGGTCCAGGTGTATTGTACTCCCCTGTAGGTTAAAGCAAAGAGGTATTGGCTGTCAGGGTGAAGAGGGACAGAAAAGAATGCAGAACAGAGGTCAATGACAGTGAAGAACTTAGAGGCGGAGGGAATCTGCATGAGGATGATGGCTGGATTGGGCACTACGGGGAATTGGCTCTCAACTATCTTGTTTATACGCCTTAGATCCTGCACTAGCCTGTAACCCCTCCCCCCACTCTTTTTCACAGTGAAGATGGGACTGTTGGCTGTGCTGGACGTCCTGACTAGGATGCCCTGCTGTAGCAGCCGTTCTATGACGGGGTATACACCTAATTCCACCTCCGGTTTCAGAGGGTACTGGGGGATTTTTGGAGCTATCCTGCCACCTATTATTTGTACTACTACTGGGGCTACATTCACCATCAATCCAGAGTCCTGTCCATCTTTGGTCCAAAGAGAACCCGGTATTTGCAAGATCATTTCCTTTACCTGCGATGGACATGTGTCTATAACGGTGGAGTGTAACATTAATCTTTGAGGGGTGTCTAATATATCTTGTACTTCCTGTGCATGGTTCTCAGGGATATCTAAGAACACACCCTCAGGGGTACAGTATATGACACACCACATTTTACACAACAAATCTCTGCCAAGTAGATTAGTCGGATCCGATGCAGCCAACAGGAAAGAATGTTTGGTATGTAACGGCCCTATCGTAATCTCTGCAGGTCTACTCAAAGGGTACTGCTGCACCTTTCCCGTTACTCCCATTGCCGAAATCGTTTTACCCGTGGTTGTTACACCTGTGGTGGAATTTAGCACTGATCTGGCCGCCCCTGTATCTACAAGAAAGGGTAGTAGTATGCCAGCTACATTGACCATGACCTCAGGTTCACTTCCAAGGCCAGCAATCAATTTCACCGGCTGCAGACTACAGGTATGACCTGACCTCTATTGTGTTGTGGGACCCTCCCGCAGGGCATTGGCAGCTACAATATGTGCGGGGGATAACTGTGGGTTTTCGGGGGTCTGCCAGTCCCTCCTCGGTGGGTACCTCCTTGTTTCCCCTCTATGCGGCTCATAATCCCTCCTATGTGTTCCCTGATCCCGTCTATGTGTTTGGTACCGTGGTTCGAATTCTGGTCTAGGGGGTCTATATTTAGTATGTGTCCCATTGCTCCTACAATCCTGAGCAAAGTGTCCTTCCTTTCTACAAATGTAACACAGTCTTGTTTTCTTCCAAACATCAGGGGTCTGGGATTTAGGTTGGTTGGACATCCCTTCCAGTGCCTGTATACTTACCAGCATCAACCTATCCCCTTGTGACTCCCTGTGTTTAATGATATTTCGGTCGTGTTCTATTGCGGACTCTCTGAGTGCAGCTACCGTGATACCTTGGCAGAGAGGTCTGCACTCTGGTCCTCAATGCCTCCTTTAATCTGTCCATTAGTACAGAGACAGCTACCTCCCTGTGGTTGTCATTTTCCTTAATATCCTCTATCCCAGTGAATCTAGCCATTTCCTGTAGAGCTCTGTGGAAATACTCGGATGCCGTTTCACTTTCCTTCTGTCTTATGGAGAAAATTTTGTTCCATTTAACAACAGTAGGGAAATACAATCCTAATTGTATATTAATTTGCCTTACATTCTCCTGGGTATACTCATTAGTGAGAGGCACTTCTACATCTAGTTTGAAATCAGTTATGAATTTTGGGATGTCAATATTAGAGTGTAGACTCGCTCTTAGCACTATCTGCCAATCTTTGTTTGTGGGCTCATGGGCATTGCCCAATTCTTTAATACATTTCTGGCATCTGACTAGATCTTTTCTGGGATCGGGGAATTCTGACATAATTGACCTAAGTTCTGTTCGGGACCAAGGACAATGCATTGCAATATTCCTGATGGGGGTTACTCCCTGATTATCAGTCTTCCCACTGGGGACTGCAATCACCCTGACTGGGTTTAACTGAACCACTTCATTTCTGTTTGTCTCTATAATACGGGGAGCTATTGTCTCTGCATAATAGATGGTTCCATACTTACCGGTGGACATGACCTCACTCACCCCTCCACTGGGGGGCATCGCCACTATTCTCACCAGTTGGGCCGTGCCCATCTGAGTGTCCTGCATGGTAGCTGCTAGGGAGAGTGCTGATATCATGCTAGGCTCGTCGTCTTCCTCACAACCTTGGGGAGAATTCAAAACAGGATACAACTTGCAGGGGTTAGGGTTAACACACTGATTATGCATTTTGCTATCATTTACCGATGTACCATTGGTTGTAGCCGGTTTCTCTCCATCGACATATGGCGGTGGTGGTGCGCTCGCAATCACATTCCTGTTTGGAACTTGGTGTGCGAGCCAGCTCCCTTAGCACATCTCCCTCTTGTTGCCACATATTTAAACAGTCGTTATGTCTGATCCTTAGTATCCTAGACTTGATCAGACATATTCTATTCCTTACATTCTGCAGTACCTCTGGTTTAAAACTACCCATTCTAGGAAATGATGCCTTATCCCCCGCAGTCATACATACCCATTCATCACAAAAAGCCTCTGTGCGTGGACCATACTTACCACACATTACTAACCTTGCGGACCCTTTAGGCCCTGCTTTTTCTTCAGCCTGAACCCTGGCTGCTGAGCGCCTCTCACTTATGCACTTGGCTCCCATTGTGGGCCTTTTATACACAATCCCCAAATGCACAAGGAAAAACGGTGAAAGTTCTTACCGAGTGCTTTCACTCACTCCAATCCCTGCTGGCCTATACTACGAACCACTGTTAATAGTGGGACGCGATGTACCCAACCTTCGGACTGCTATCAGACCCTTCAGCACCGTTTCGGTGGAGGTTCTGTTGGAATATTTTTCCTGAGAGAGACAGCGAAAAAATTCCTTTTTGGTATCTTTCCACTGGAATTTTTGTAGGACGAGATCACCCTTTCCAGTGAATGTCCACCAGGGAAATTTCCTGAAGAGCGAAAAACTCCTTTGTTTACACAATCATGTCTGCTTCTACAAAGCGCATATGATGACGCAATTTGCGCAAAAGATCGCAAATGGTATCACGTTGTGCCTCGTATAACACACGGACATGCGGTCCAATCGCACAGCCTATAGATACTTGTTATCTATAAGCCCTACGATCACTGCTCCTTTACCTTAATCCACTTAGGACACCTAGTTCACTTAGACCACCTAGTTTACTAAGACCACCTAGTCCACTTAGTCAATACGTAAGGTTGCGAACCTTTCACGCCGCGGGCCTCTGCTAACTCAGCGTCTCTCACGAGATCCCGATTTTTCCCGGGGTTCAATACGTCCACTTTCAGCTCACACAAATACACAATGTTTTTCTGTACAGAAAAATTTCACTCTCTTTGATTGATAGCCTATCCCAGAGGTAGTACAGTTTTAAACAAAATATTATAGTAATCTGCTTTTAAATTCAGATAGTTATTAGCTATTGTATGACTACAAATCCTTTACCCCGCCTTAAAGTTGAGCTACTATCGTGTGGTTAAAACGTAATTCTGCGTATGCACGCAACCATGCGGTCACGCGCTAGGTGCGCTTTCCCGTTCGCTAACCGCACACAGCATGCCACGTGTTCACCGTGCATTCGCACTTAAATATACCACACTATATCACGATAAATGTGAACAACAAAATACTACTGCTCACTTACACAACACACAATTGTTCCTTACACTCGCCGGAAGTCACCACCCAAAGGTAATCCTCTTTTGAGTGTTTACCTAAGTGTTTAGGCTGGAACTACGTTTTGTTTTTTTATAATTACTCCCTTAACAAACTAGCTCAAATATATATAGCAAATAAACTTATCCAACTTTATACAGATCTATAATGACTGTCATAACCTATGGCAACAATATGTGAGAATGTATGCAAAGTATCGGTACGCTTTGTGTACGCTTCCATGCCAAAAATTACACACAAATAATAAACAGCTTTTTTCCCCCGTTTGTCCCTTGGTAAAATGCATCTCCAACCTTTGTTGCTAGATCAAAGTCTGTGTGGCTCTGCAAGTCTATAAGTATGTGGTGAACCGGGCGAGCCCTCAATTGTTAAGTTCACTTAACTTACAGGAAAAAGCAATACCTAAATACAGAAATGTTCAGGCCGCTGCGACCCATTAAGCGTGTGTGATAACCCTCTATGAAATGCGTACAAGTTGCGTAAGCACGCCGTCACGCTGTAAGCACAAAGTAGCTACACGTGCGGCCTAATACACTTTAAACCCCTAACAGGAAAGGAATGCAACACTAATTGTATATGTTATGTTGTGGTCCAATGCAGCAACAAATATTTACTTAAAAGGGGGTTCAGAGAAATACAACAATACAATGGATACATACGTTTGTTCGTCTGCGCCACCCGGATCCAGTCCTCAGTCAATCTGGAAAGATGACCTTCAGAGATTAGATTGAGGCCAGCCAGGAGGCTTGGTTTTTATACAATAGTCCAAAGCATGAAACAAAGGAAACTGTAATCTCTTCTTTCATAGGTCAAAGAGCTGGTCATTTACAGTACATGAGGGGTCATAGGTCGGTTTGAATAGGTGGGCGATGTCTGGTCCAGGTGCACTTGCAGGTGTCCTCCACTGGGTTCCCGCCGAATATCAGGAGTACAGTAAATAGTGTGATATTAATAATATATTCCTGCGCATATCTATGCGCAGGAGCGTGCTACTTTCTGCAAACTGCCATCAGAGTATTGCCCTTGAAATACTGTACAACTGGATACCAAACACCACCTCCTAACCTAATTCTATCCCATCATGTCCTGTAAAGTTGAATCCCTCTGTTGTTATGCCTCTGAAGCAAATGTAACTTGCTGGTGTGGTGTGTGTAGGCTATGTGTAAATTATGCAGTATGTGGATTAAATATCAGATATGTCTTTGTGGCTTTTCCATGCGAATGCATATGCTACCGTATTTACTCATACCACGCGTTAATACGTAGGGCTTCGCAAGCCAATATATGCAACGTGCGGGCATGCACACGCGCGGCAGAACAAGCACACGCATGGAGGCCACTCTGTGTGGTGTTTGCACGTGATGCATGTGGGTATAATATTTCCGACTTCGACAGTGTGTAGCTCAATACTTACTCCTCCAGCGCAGAGAAATCAGGCTGATCGGGGCCGGAGCCGACGTCACACACCCGCTCTGAAAACGCTTGGGAATGCCTGCGTTTTCCGGACACACCCAGTAAACGGCGCAGTAGTTTGATAATCGCCCGCTGTGCGAAAACGCAGAGCAGTGATCAGGTCTGAATAGGGACCTAAATAAAATTAAAAAAAGAGCAACTGTGCACCTTGATAAACCACACTGTAATACAAGGTTTGCAGATATATGTATTGTTTTGCATTCAGCATAAATATGGAGATGCTTTATTTTTACAATGCAGTTTAGATCTGCGCATTCTAAATCTGCAAAATTGCCAAATGTATATTACCACAAGATGGCAGCATAGCTCTTTGGGTGCTAAATCCTCTATAAGTGAACTTGTGAAGCACAAAATAAATTAAAATAAATGCCAATAGTGGAGAGCAATTAATGTTTCCCAAACATAAATCACAGAATAGTAGTAATAAATGTATCTGGCTACTTGACAAGATTCTACTTTAAATGATTCTCTTGTTCTTGTATAAATGGTACATACAGACGATCATGTCCGAATCACACTAGAGAGGCAGCAGGCAGGCGCAGTAGGTCACAGGAGGGCAGAATCTGACAAAAGTGCTGGCGCGATGCTGATTTCTGCCCTTAGCACGGCGGAAAAAACATTGCTCCGGGCACTTTAGTCGGAGAATGCCGGTTCTCCCGACAAAACACCCTGTTTAATCAGTGAGAACCTGCCTTCTACGACATAACTGTGAATTGAATAGCACCCAGCGCTATTCAATCTGCGCTGAATTGAATCGAGCTCAGTGGTTGCAATGTGTCAAAATAGATATACAGTGCATCTGGAAAGTATTCACAGCACTTCACTTTTTCCACATTTTGTTATGTTACAGCCTTATTCCAAACTGGACTAAATTAATTTTTTCCCTCAAGATTCTACACACAATACCCCATAATGACAACGTAAAAAAAAGTTTGAGTTTTTTGCAACTCTATTAAAAATAAAATACTAAGAAATCGCATGTACATAAGTATTCACAGTCTTTGCCATGAAGCTCAAAATTGAGCTCAGGTGCATCCTGTTTCCACTGATCATCCTTGAGATGTTCTTACAGCTTAATTAGAGTCCATCCCGTGCAACAGTAAATCATACTGAACCTCCCCTCATCAAGAGTTGTTTAAAATTCTCTACTTACCTCTACTGTGGTGATCCTGCAATGCTGGGTGCTGCTTGTAGATCCTGATGCATACTTACCCCGCATTCAGAGCCAACCTGGCAGAAAGTTGGTATCACTGGAAAGTGGGCAGAACAGTAGGCGTGATATCATGATTGCATCATCATGGCTCCTCCCCCACTGCACATTGCCCCATTAGTATTGTGGGCCATGATGAGCTCAACTCAAATTGCGTTATCTGCAGAGCAGACCGCCCACTCTCACCATGTAAGTGGGTGGCTGTGGGGGGATAGCAACTGCCTCGGGAAAATTACCCAGTTTTTCAGGTGGCTGGAACTCTGTCTCCCCTCATTTCTTTGCAATAACCCACTTTAAGTAAAACAAATTGTGGTATTATTAGCAAGTTACTAGGAACTGAGACTGTTATTAGAATGTTACTGTATTTTTTATCTGCAATATTTGATGCATTAGAAAGTAATAAAACTGTAAATATTAACAAAAAATAACAGTTTTCTTTTATTTCCTTCACCTTATAGCACAGGGTGAAGAGAGGAGCAGTACAATTTGGAAGATTATAATAATATTGTATATTTAAATATTTAATTATATATTAAATATTAAGCTGGAAGCAAGCTATAAAGCTATATGCGCTGATTCTAAGTTGGGAGCAAAGCAAACTGCAATTTGGATTCAAGCCAGGACCCCGACCCCTCCCCACCAAATGTAAATCTCCCTGCACATTACGAGCCTGCCCCACCTGCGGGATCAGTACTAAATGCCGCCGGCCGGAATCCCGGCGGTCGAAATACCGACGCCGGAATCCCGACCACACAATCCCGACAAGGGTGGCGAGCGGAACGCAGCCCCTTGCGGGCTCGCTTCGCTCGCCACACTATTATATTCTCCCTCTATGGGTGTTGTGGACACCCACGGAGGGACAATATGTCGGGATTGTGGCGGTCGGGATTCCGGCGTCGGTATTTCGACCGCCGGGATTCCGGCCGGCGGCATCTTGACCGCATCCCCCACCTGCAGTGCAACATGGATTTGCCACAGTACAAAGGGGGTAATTCCAAGTTGATCGCAGCAGGAATTTTGTTAGCAGTTGGGCAAAACCATGTGCACTGCAGGGGAGGCAGATATAACATGTGCAGAGAGAGTTAGATTTGGGTGGGTTATTTTGTTTCTGTGTAAGGTAAATACTGTCAGCTTTATTTTTACACTGCAAATTAGATTGCAGATTGAACACACCACACCCAAATCTAACTCTCTCTGCACATGTTAAATCTGCCTCCCCTGCAGTTCACATGGTTTTGCCCAACTGTTAACAAAATTCCTGCTGCAATCAACTTGGAATTACCCCCAAAGTTCCATCCTTAAACCAATACTTTGTCTTTCAATATTAATATAAATAAACAATAGTAAAATAATGCTGTGTCAGATGGCGTCTGTTATTTATCCTATATAATAAGTGGCTAATCTTGCTCCTCACCTCTATGGGGGACGGGGGGTAATGCCAGAGTTTTGCATGGCAGTGGCCACTAGATGGCGCTCGACAGAGCAATTCAAGCATTTCTCTGTTTGGGGTGTGCACAGCCACCGGCGCTGGCATTACTGTTATGGTGTTTTGTCATTTTGATGGGCTGGTAACTAGTAAAATAAACTCAACGGTTGTACATCTACATGACGTAGCACTTTCACACCAAATTGAGATGTGACCAAATCCAGGGTATGTCCTTCTCTGTATCATTAATTATAGTACGCATTGTCATGTATGTGACATGCTCCACTGCAGGCAGAGCCAGATTAAGAATCTCTTCCGGGGCATATACCAGTCTGTGCATCTCCACACATCTGACCATGCAAAAATCCCTGGCGCCATGTACCCACTTTCTTACCATATTTCTGATTGCGCAGTCTACTCCTGCAACCAACTTGAGGTATTTAGCGAGCAAGTATTGGAAATTGCAGCAACTGAGATTCAAACATACGTAATACAAGTTTCAGTATTCTCAGGCTATACAAGACGGCCCTCTCACACACACCACTTCCCTATCTGCATCTACTATGTTATGTACTGGGAATGCTACCACAAGGCGTTTGGTTGGGAGACCTGGGAATTGGCAGGTGGGTAAAGACCTGGGGCTGGCTGGCAACCTTCTGCCTGACTTCTCTACCAGCACAATGTGATGTAGACTTCATTTATCTAATGTTAGTGTGGTTTAAATAGCCAATGAAATATATGAAAATAGGAAATTGATTCCTACCGATAATTCCTCTTCTCGTAGTACGTAGTGGATACTGGGGTTCTGTACTCTAGTACCATGGGGTATAGATCAGGTCCACTTGAGCCTGGCACTTTAAAATCTTTAGTGTGTGTGTGTGCTGGCTCCTCCCCTCTATGCCCCTTCTACCAGACTCAGTCTAGGAAAACTGTGCCAGAGGAGACGAACATACCATGAGAGAAGGAATAAAGGCAACAAGCCAACACACAACCATAACCAAAAGGAGGGCGCTAACCAGAACAGAGGGTAGCAACACCAACCCAACCAGGATAGCACAGCTATCCCAACACTATAACGGGACTGCAACCGCAGCCAACCAAATACTCAGGTAAGCAGGAATTGAAGCACTGAGGCGGGCGTCCAGTATCCACTACGGACTACGAGAAAAGGAATTACCGGTAGGTATCAAATTTCTATTTTCTCTAACATCCTAGTGGATACTGGGGTTCTGTACTTTAGTACCATGGGGAAGTCCCAAAGCTTCCAAATGGGTGGGAGAGTGCTGAGACCCCTGTAACACCGCCTGACCAAACTGAAGGTCCTCCTTGGCCAAGGTGTCGAACTGATAAAATTTCACAGAAGTGTTCAAACCAGACCAAGTAGCAGCTCAGCACAACTGTAAGGCTGAGACACCCCGGGCAGCCACCCAGGAAGTGCCCACAGACCTCGTCGAGTGGGCCTGAATAGATGTTAACAAAGGCAGAGCCGCCAAAGTATAGGCCTGTTGAATGGTCAACCTTAGCCAACGAGCAATGAATTGCTTGGAAGCCGGAAGACCAAACTTGGTGGCATCATAAAGGACAAACAGCGAGTCAGACTTCCGATGACAAGCCATCCTCTTTACATAAATCTTCAGAGCCCTCACCACATCTGAGGACTCTGGCCCAATGGAAATGTCAGACAACACCGGAACCACAATGGGTTGATTGACATGAAAAGCTGAAACCACCTTTGGTAAAAACTGAGGACGGGTCCTGAATTCCGCCCTGTCTTCATGAAAAATCAAATAAGGGCTTTTACAGGACAAGGCCCCCAATTCAGCGAAACGTATTGCAGACGCCAATGCCAATAACATCACCGTTTCCCAGGTGAGAAATTTTAACTCCATCCTATGCAAGGGTTCAAACCAGTCCGATTGAAGAAAGGACAAAACCACGTTGAGATCCCATGAAGCCGTGGGAGGTACAAAGGGCGGTTGCATATGAAGAACTCCTTTTAGAAAAGTTTGTACTTCTGGCAGCATGGCAAGTTGTTTCTGGAAGAAAATAGAGAGCGACGAAATCTGGACTTTGATGGAGCCTAAACGTAGGCCCATATCCACTCCCGCTTGGAGGAAAAGTAGAAAACTACCAATTCTAAATTCCACGGGTTACACCTATGTACTTTCACACCAGGAAACATACTTCTTCCAGATAAGATGATAATGTTTTGACGTCATCATCTTCCTGACTTGGACCATGTTGGAAATAACCTGGGAGGGAAGACCTTTTCTTGCTAGAATCTCCCTCTCAACTTCCAAGCCGTCAAACGTAGCCACTGTAAGTCTGGATAGACGAACGGACCTTGTTAAAGAAGATCCTTTTGGAGCGGTAGAGGGCAGGGATCCTTCAGAGCCATGGTTAGGAGGTCCAAGTACCACACCCGTAGAGGCCAATCTGGGGCAATTAGAATTGCTTGAACTCTTTCCCTTCTAAGTCTTTTTAGAACCCTTGGGATTAGTGGTAGAGGAGGGAACAGGTACACAAACTGGTATGTCCATGGTGTCATCAGCGCATCCACTGCTACAGCCTGCGGATCCCTCGTTCTGGAACCATAACGGCATAGCTTCTTGTTGAGACGAGAAGCCATCAGACCTATCTGCGGACAGCCCCACCGGTGAATCAGCTGTTGAAACACTTGGGGATGTAGGCCCCATTTTCCCGGATGAAAGTCGTGTCTGCTGAGGAAGTCCACTTTCCACTTGTCCACTCCTGTAATGAATATGGCTGAGATGGACCTTGCGTTGGCCTCCGCCCAGAGGAGGATTTTTGACACTTCTCGCATTGCTGCTCTGCTTCCTGTTCCCCCTTGTCGGTTTATGTACTCCACCGCCGTGGCGTTGCCCAATTGAACCTGGATCGGCCGATCCCTCAGGAGATGTGAAGCTTGCAGAAGAGCATTGTAAATTACCCTGAGTTCCAGGATGTTTATTGGCAGAGCCGATTCCTGAACGGACCATATCCCCTGGAACTGGGCCCCTTGGGTCACAGCCCCCAACCCTGGCATCCATTGTGAGTAGAATCCATGAGTGGATATTGAAATTCCTGCCTTCGATCAGATGAGGAACTTGCAGCCACCATAATAGAGAAATCCGGGCTTTTGGAGATAAGGTCACTTCCTGATGCATGGGAAGTTGAGACCCTGACCATTTGTCCAGCAGATCCAGCTGAAATGGCCAGGCATGAAATCTTTCATATTGGATTGCCTCGTAAGCCGCAACCATCCTGCCCAGCAAGCGTATGCAAAGATGAATGAACACCTTGCAAGGACGGAGCACTGAGCGGACCAGAGACTGGATAGCCAAGACCTTTTCCATAGGGAGAAACACCTTTTGAGGCACAGTATCCAGTATCTTTCCCAGGAACTGAAGACATTGGGGCGGTTCCAGGTGAGATTTCTGGAAGT
Organism: Pseudophryne corroboree; assembly: GCF_028390025.1. Lineage (NCBI taxonomy): Eukaryota > Metazoa > Chordata > Amphibia > Anura > Myobatrachidae > Pseudophryne > Pseudophryne corroboree. The sequence continues at coordinate 359,320,469 of NC_086450.1, read as the reverse complement.
TTAGGATCCACCCATGATCCGTAAGCAGGCGAGTCGTCAGATTGATGCTGTGCAATAGACGCTCCCTGGACATAGCCTTTATCAGGATATCGTCCAAGTAGGGGACTATGTAGACTCCCATCATGCGCAGTTGCAACATCATCTCCGCCATGACTTTGGTGAATACCCCCGGAGCTGTGGACAGGCCAAAGAGCAAGGCCTGAAACTGGAAATGGTCTTCCAAGATGGCGAACCTGAGGTAAGCCTGATGAGGGGGCCACATGGGAATGTGTAGTTAAGCATCCTTGACATCTAGGGATACCAAGAATTCCCCCTCCTCCAGCCTAGACACCACTACCCGCAGCGATTCCATCTTGAATTTGAACACCAGCAGATACGGGTTTAGGGACTTCAGGTTTAAGATTGGTCACACCACACCATCTGGTTTTGGAACGACAAAAAGACTGGAGTAAAAACCCCTGTTGTGTAATGGAGGAGGTACAGGAACCACCATCCCTTTTCGCAAAAGTTTTTGAATGGCCTCTTGCAAGGTACCTTTTGCTGCGGGCAAAACTGGTAAGCCCGATTTGAAAAATCTGTGAGGAGGAAGTGCTTGAAATTCCAGCCGGTATCCTTGGGAAATGAGGTCCCTTACCTAATGATCCCGGAAGGACTTCGCCCACACATGGCCGAAGTGTTGAAGGCGAGCACCTACCTGAAAATCGCCTTGCTGCTGGGGCCGACCGTTACGCAGAAGGCTTAGCGGCAGGGGATCCGGTGGTCTGGTCCAGGGAGGCAGCAGCTGCAGGTTTACTGGACTTACCACAAGATACTCTTGGAGTGGTGGAAACGCCCCGGCCACTGCCTCTGAATCTCGCCACACGAAAGGACTGCAAGGAGGGTCCTGTGAAAGAACGTCTAGCAGGTGGTGCAGCCGACGGCAGATAGTAGCCATACCCGCCATTGCCTGGGAGATCCATTTATTTAATTTGACCCCAAACAAGGCATCACGTGTAAAGGGAAGATTTTCTATACCCTTTTTGGAATCAACTTCCGCTGACCATTGCCGTAACCATAAAACTCTGTGTACCAAAACAGCCATAGCAGTAGTGCGGCCATTTATCTTGCACAATTCCTTTATAACCTCGCTCATAAAATTAGCAGCATCCTGTATGTGTTGTAGCAGAGTAAAGACCTCATCCCGCGGCAGAGTGTCTAAACCAGGCATGTCCAAACTGCGGCCCTCCAGCTGTTGAGAAACTACACATCGCAGAATGCCCTGACACAGTTTTAGCATTCTCTGACAACAAAACTGTGTCAGGGTATGCTGGGATATGTAGTTTCACAGCAGCTGGAGGGCCGCAGTTTGGACATGCCTGGTCTAAACCATCAATAACAGTATCAGACCACTTTACCATTGCCCTGGAAATCCACCCACAAACTATTGTGGGGTGCTGTGCTAACCCCGCTGCCGTATAAATTGTCATGAGAGTGGTCTCAATTTTATGGTCAGCTGGTTCTTTTCGGGATATAGCCTCTGGTACCGGCAGTACCAATTTCTTACACATCTGGATACAGACGTTTTCCCAGACCTTCCGGTCCTCAGCGGGGAGGGAAAAGTAGTTAAAAATCTCTGAGGAATTTTAAATTTCTTATCCAGATTTAACCATGCTTCCCTGTCCAGGGAGTTTAATTCTTTAGACACAGGAACAGTTGCTGAGGTCTTTGGTCTAACATTACAGTAAAAATCCTCATCCGGTTCTGACGCCTGATCTGGGATGCGAAGAACCTCTCTAACAGCAAAAATTAGAGCCTCCACCCCTGGGGACAGAAAGCTGTCCTCATCCATATCATCATCATCCACATCAGGCTGATCAGAATCCGACTAAAGCACCTGTGGCAGTGAGCGTGTATGTGAAACCAACAGAGGGGGCTTAGAAGCCTTACTGATATCTGCTGCTTTGGCCATAGAATCAATAGACTGCTTCAACACCTGTCTCTCCTTTTTAGCTGCAGCTAAATCTGAATTGACATTCTGAATCATGCATATAAAATTGTCTAACCAGTCAGGTGCCTGTGAACTGTGCCCCTGTGGCGATAAGGAGCATTGTTCATACATGAGGGACCCTGCTGATGAAGGGGTAGAGTTACAAGCAGCACACATAACCATGTCTACAGACATATTGACACAAGTGAAAATACAGCTCAGCTCACTGAAAACGCCTCCACACAGACCATAAAGAACCCCTGGAGTGACACTGAGGAAATGGAGACCAGCACACAAACACAGCCCCAATGTGTGAATGTAAGTGTATATCTGATATAAGTGCAGCGGCGCTGCCGCTGGAGAGCTGCCCCCCCTGCTATGACCCCCTGGTACCAGGACAGAAGTCTGTAACCGTGTGGGTCAGCGTACATGCAGCGTTGACCTGCAGCAGCAAGAATTGGCGCCTTCCCGCCTCTGGTACAGCTCCAGGAAGCCCCGCCCCTTCCAATGGCACACAGTCCCTGTGATATGAATTTTTTATACTGGCTCCGTTATACATACTAAAAATGTGACAGTGCCGACAAAGCCTTTCATGACAGTGAGCACGGTTGAGGAGAGCCAGTTCTGTCCGTGGCGGGCACCGCAGCTCGTTGTCCGTGACCGCCGCGAGACCAGCCGCCAACTGCACCGGGACCTGCTAACCGGAGTGTAACACTCACCGCACCTTGAACTTCGGCATCTGTTAGAGGGTGGCGCAAACTGCCAGCGTGGGCACACATACTAACAATGTGTGATCAGTACCTCAGGAGCTCAGTGTCCTGTCAGCTGGGATTACGAACCATTAACCCTGAGGAGGTTGGTTTGGTCCCCCTTCTAAGTCCCACGAAGCAGGTAGCCTGGTTGCCAACCAGGGCTACCTAAAAATAACGAACTAAAAAAATAAAATAAAGAAACTCTCTGGAGCTCCAGAGAAATGCACCCGGCTCCTTGGGCACATTTTTCTAAACGGAGTCTGGTAGGAGGGGCATAGAGGGGAGGAGCCAGCACACACATACACACACTAAAGGTTTTAAAGTGCCAGGCTCCAGTGGACCCGATCTATAGCCCATGGTACTAAAGTACAGAACTCCAGTATCCACTAGGACGTTAAGAGAAAAATAGATATACAAATACAATACCTACCAGCCCCAACTGACAAAGCAGAGTTCAGATATTTAAAAAAAAAACCATCACAGTGGTTTCTATACAATACAGGTAGTGATCAATATACAAGACAGGAATTTAATTTATGATTGCCGGCACTTGTTTATCCATTAACCTGTTTGAAAACGTTAATGGATTAAAAAAGATGTTTCAGCATAGATGATGGCAATCGTAAATTAAGAGGGAAGTCCAGGAGCAGAGCATTCTGTCCCTCCTGGAGAGGGTCATGTTGGGAGGTATGGTATATGTGCTTGGGTTACACCAGGAGAGAATAGTAGTATTTGCGCCTGAGTTACACCAGAAGAGAGCAGTAGTATATGCGCCTAGATTGTAAATGTAAGTGTGGGCAGCAGACAAGGAAAAGGCAGATTGATTATTTCATGTGTTTGCTACTGAGTGAGCATATAATTAAATTATAAATAGAATATATACACACACACACACACACACACACACACACACACACAGTTCAATATAAGTAAGGTAACTAGACCTCTCGCGTGTAATGTTCTCTATGTCATTGTAATTTACCGCCAAGCCAGAGCACCAAACCCAAACCTGTTTCCGTGACATGACGTTATCACTGTACAACTCCACATGTTGGCAATGCATTTCAGCTGTTGATGGATCCCTTACAGATCGTTTTATACCATCAAGGTTATCCATGCATGGATAACCCGATGGCCATCCCTAGTATGATCAAAAATTGGGACCTCTGGTTCTATTATATGATCACACAGATAGATAAGTAGCTCTATTGCATGATCACAGAGATAGATAATGTAACTAAGCAGCAGATATATGGTATATGATGCAGGTTGTGCTCAGATGATTAGTGTAATGAGGCTCTGAGCGCCTCCAGGGCAGCTTCCCATATGGTTCACTGCGTTTCAGTATTAAAGATACTTCTTCTGTCTGCTAGGAATGTCTATATGGATATTTATGGTCTAATTCCCGCATAACCTGATGGTGCCTGACTCCTCATATTGTCCCGATATGGATCATGGGTATACTGTATTCCCTTAGTGGATGACACACCGATCAAATTACATATAACTTGCAATTAATAACAAGCAGTAGACTATGGTGCCAGAAAGCCGTAGAGAAATAATAGCAGACTGTGATGAATGGGCTTCCGGATTTACTTCTGCTCCATATGATCACATGCTGAGGACCTCCCAGCATGGCAAGTACTGCCCAGCATTGCGATCGCAATCTACTGTAATTACGATTGCATCGCTGAACTGGGAATTGCAGATGCCCCCAGCATGGCTGCATATGCAGGTGCATTGCCACTATTTTCTTCATCAGAGCGGCTGCGTGTGATGTCACGCAACCGCCCCAAAAACGTATCGGCTACACCTGCGTTGGCCGAACCACTCCGCCACAACGCCCACACCGCTGACAATCAAAATGAGATTGCACCAGACCGGGATTCGATCGCATTTTGTCCCCAATCTGCACACACGCATAAGCACTGCTGCACATGCGCAGATGTATGAAATCGGATGAACTGCATGTGCGTAGCAGCAGCAACTCCTGCTGAATGACCTCCAGTGTGTGGTGTTTAGAAATGGGAAAGCTGCTAGAAAGCGATCTGGGCAATCAGAAGGGGATGCGTTTGGCTGGAATCCAGATTCCTCTCAGGAGACCGGCACTGGAACACTGACAGCTGACATCCCAAAGGTGAGTATCGAGGTGGGTGTTAGGGTCAGGGCCCGTGGCGGGTTAGGCACTGGGGGGAGAAGGGGTTAGCCCTTGCCGACATCCTCAGATGGATAAGATTGGGGAGGCGAGAAGGGTAAAATACCCCTGTCCAGTGTCAGGATGTCGGGGTCGGTCATGTGACTGCCGGCATCTCATACCCAACCCAATCAGAAGATGTAGCAGCACAATATATATATTTTTATGTGGGCAATCATTATCTATTGAATAAGGTGGAAAAAGCTTAATTGTTTTATGGCAGAAGGCATATTTAAAATCAATAAATAGACCAATATTAATGAATATTTTTATAATACTATAAGTTGCCAATATGAAATAATAAAAGGGACATTCATTTATGAAAGATGGAAACTATTAATATTCTGTGTCACTATAAATGGTGCCCACATTATAAAATACTGTTTCCCCTGTACAACATCTGCAGATAATTAGCCTACACACCAAGACTTTGTCTGTGCCATCTACTGTATTATAGTAGGACTTTGGTAAACCACGACACTTTGATGTTATTCTTTAGCTACAATCAGTTTCTGCTGCTAGTTACTAACCCTTAAGCTTGTATATAGTCATTTGTGCTCCCCCAATGCCTCTCATACTAGATCATGCAATCCCCAGAACGTCTCCCATGTAATAAACTATACAGGGCAGCTGGGGAACGTCTGTAATGACAAACATAAGCTACGGCAACAGACATTCCTGGCTTTACTCATTTTTCAGCATGAAGGGGTGTCCTGGCCTGTCAGGATCTCGGTTGGGATTCCCACCCTGCACAGACAAGGACTAAAATTCTCTATTGTATGGTGTGAGTGGTGGCGGTATGTAAGAGTACTGCTCCTGTGCGCCAGGTAATGTCCTTTTGAATGTAATAAGACAGATGACCCCAGGGAAATTATATCATAGGGCCAATTAGATTCATAGATATTTTCGCAAGAGTATCTCTGTAATGGGAACAGGACAAAGGGACTCGGAAAAAATAAGAATTTACTTACCGATAATTCTATTTCTCATAGTCCGTAGTGGATGCTGGGACTCCGTAAGGACCATGGGGAATAGCGGCTCCGCAGGAGACTGGGCACAAAAGTAAAAGCTTGAACTACCTGGTTTGCACTGGCTCCTCCCCCTATGACCCTCCTCCAAGCATCCGTTAGGATACTGTGCCCGGACGAGCGTACATAATAAGGAAGGATATTGAATCCCGGGTAAGACTCATACCAGCCACACCAATCACACTGTACAACCTGTGATCTGAACCCAGTTAACAGTATGACAAACGAAGGAGCCTCTGAAAAGATGGCTCACAACAATAATAACCCGAATTTTGTAACAATAACTATGTACCAGTATTGCAGACAATCCGCACTTGGGATGGGCGCCCAGCATCCACTACGGACTACGAGAAATAGAATTATCGGTAAGTAAATTCTTATTTTCTCTAACGTCCTAAGTGGATGCTGGGACTCCGTAAGGACCATGGGGATTATACCAAAGCTCCCAAACGGGCGGGAGAGTGCGGATGACTCTGCAGCACCGAATGAGAGAACTCCAGGTCCTCCTCAGCCAGGGTATCAAATTTGTAGAATTTTGCAAACGTGTTTGCCCCTGACCAAGTAGCTGCTCGGCAAAGTTGTAAAGCCGAGACCCCTCGGGCAGCCGCCCAAGATGAGCCCACCTTCCTTGTGGAATGGGCTTTTACAGATTTTGGCTGTGGCAGGCCTGCCACAGAATGTGCAAGCTGAATTGTACTACAAATCCAACGAGCAATCGTCTGCTTAGAAGCAAGAGCACCCAGCTTGTTGGGTGCATACAGGATAAACAGCGAGTCAGATTTCCTGACTCCAGCCGTCCTGGAAATATATATTTTCAGGGCCCAGACTACGTCCAGTAACTTGGAGTCCTCCAAGTCCCTAGTAGCCGCAGGCACCACAATAGGCTGGTTCACGTGAAACGCTGAAACCACCTTTGGGAGAAATTGAGGACGAGTCCTCAATTCTGCCCTATCCGTGTGAAAAATCAGGTAAGGGCTTTTATAAGATAAAGCCGCCAATTCTGAGACACGCCTGGCTGAAGCCAGGGCTAACAGCATTACCACCTTCCATGTGAGATATTTTAATTCCACAGTGGTGAGTGGTTCAAACCAATGTGATTTTAGGAACCCCAAAACCACATTGAGATCCCAAGGTGCCACCGGGGGCACAAAAGGAGGCTGTATATGCAGTACCCCTTTGACAAACGTCTGGACTTCAGGCACTGAAGCCAGTTCTTTTTGGAAGAAAATCGACAGGGACGAAATTTGAACCTTAATGGACCCTAATTTTAGGCCCATAGACAGTCCTGTTTGCAGGAAATGTAGGAAGCGACCCAGTTGAAATTCCTCTGTAGGGGCCTCTTTGGCCTCACACCACGCAACATATTTTCGCCAAATGCGGTGATAATGTTTCGCGGTTACATCCTTCCTGGCCTTTATCAGGGTAGGGATGACTTCTTCTGGAATGCCTTTTTCCTTCAGGATCCGGCGTTCAACCGCCATGCCGTCAAACGCAGCCGCGGTAAGTCTTGGAACAGACAAGGTCCCTGCTGGAGCAGGTCCTTTCTTAGAGGTAGAGGCCACGGGTCCTCCGTGAGCATCTCTTGAAGTTCCGGGTACCAAGTCCTTCTTGGCCAATCCGGAACTACGAGTATAGTTCTTACTCCTCTCCTTTTTATGATTCTCAGTACTTTTGGTATGAGAGGCAGAGGAGGGAACACATACACTGACTGGTACACCCATGGTGTTACCAGAGCGTCCACCGCTATTGCCTGAGGGTCCCTTGACCTGGCGCAATATCTGCCTAGTTTTTTGTTGAGACGGGACGCCATCATGTCCACCTTTGGTTTTTCCCAACGGTTTACCATCTCTTGGAAGACTTCTGGATGAAGTCCCCACTCCCCCGGGTGAAGGTCGTGTCTGCTGAGGAAGTCCGCTTCCCAGTTGTCCACTCCCGGAATGAACACTGCTGACAGTGCTATCACATGATTCTCCGCCCAGCGAAGAATCCTTGCAGCTTCTGCCATCGCCCTCCTGCTTCTCGTGCCGCCCTGTCTGTTTACGTGGGCGACTGACGTGATGTTGTCCGATTGGATCAATACCGCCTGACCCTGAAGCAGGGGTTTTGCTTGACTTAGGGCATTGTAAATGGCCCTTAGTTCCAGAATGTTTATATGAAGAGATGTTTCCATGCTTGACCACAAGCCCTGGAAATTTTGTCCCTGTGTGACTGCTCCCCAGCCTCTCAGGCTGGCATCTGTGGTCACCAGGATCCAATCCTGAATGCCGAATCTGCGGCCCTCTAGTAGATGAGCACTCTGCAGCCACCACAGAAGAGACACCCTTGTCCTTGGCGACAGGGTTATCCGCTGATGCATCTGAAGATGCGATCCGGACCATTTGTCCAGAAGATCCCACTGAAACGTTCTTGCATGGAATCTTCCGAATGGAATCGCTTCGTAAGAAGCCACCATTTTTCCCAGGACCCTCGTGCACTGATGCACTGACACCTGGCCTGGTTTTAGGAGATTCCTGACTAGCACGGATAACTCCCTGGCCTTCTCCTCTGGGAGAAACACCTTTTTCTGGACTGTGTCCAGAATCATTCCTAGGAACAGGAGACGTGTCGTTGGAATCAGCTGCGATTTTGGAATATTTAGAATCCACCCGTGCTGACGTAACACTAACTGAGATAGTGCTACTCCGACTTCTAACTGTTCCCTGGACCTTGCCCTTATCAGGAGATCGTCCAAGTAAGGGATAATTAAAACGCCTTTTCTTCGAAGAAGAATCATCATTTCGGCCATTACCTTGGTAAAGACCCGAGGTGCCGTGGACAATCCAAACGGCAGCGTCTGAAACTGATAATGACAGTTTTGTACTACAAACCTGAGGTACCCTTGGTGAGAAGGGTAGATTGGGACGTGGAGATAAGCATCTTTGATGTCCAGAGACACCATATAGTCCCCTTCTTCCAGGTTTGCTATCACTGCTCTGAGTGACTCCATCTTGAATTTGAACCTCTTTATGTAAGTGTTCAAGGATTTTAAATTTAAAATTGGTCTCACCGAGCCGTCCGGCTTCGGTACCACAAACAGCGTGGAATAATACCCCTTTCCCTGTTGTAGGAGAGGTACCTTGATTATCACCTGCTGGGAATACAGCTTGTGAATGGCTTCCAAAACTGCCTCCCTGTCGGAGGGAGACTTTGGTAGAGCAGACTTCAGGAACCGGCGAGGGGGAGACGTCTCGAATTCCAGTTTGTACCCCTGTGATACTACCTGCAGAATCCAGGGGTCCACTTGCGAGTGAGCCCACTGCACGTTGAAATTTTTGAGACGGGCCCCCACCGTGTCCGAGTCCGCTTGTAAAGCCCCAGCGTCATGCTGAAGACTTGGCAGAAGCAGAGGAGGGCTTCTGCTCCTGGGAAGAGGCTGCCTGGTGCAGTCTTTTTCCTCTTCCTCTGCCCCGGGGCAGAAATGAGTGGCCTTTTGCCCGCCTGTACTTATGGGAACGAAAGGACTGAGTTTGAAAAGACGGTGTCTTTTTCTGCTGAGAGGTGACCTGGGGTAAAAAGGTGGACTTTCCGGCCGTTGCCGTGGCCACCAGGTCCGATAGACCGGCCCCAAATAACTCCTCCCCTTTAAACGGCAATACTTCCATATGTCGTTTGGAATCCGCATCCCCTGACCACTGTCGCGTCCATAACGCTCTTCTGGCAGAAATGGACATAGCACTCACTCTTGATGCCAGGGTGCAAATATCCCTCTGTGCATCACGCATATATAGTAATGCATCCTTCAAATGCTCTATAGTTAGTAATATACTGTCCCTATCCAGGTTATCAATATTTTCAGTCAGGGAATCCGACCACGCAACTCCAGCACTGCACATCCAGGCTGATGCGATTGCTGGTCGCAGTATAACACCAGTATGTGTGTATATACCCTTCAGGATATTTTCCAGCCTTCTATCCGCTGGTTCTTTGAGGGCGGCCGTATCAGGAGACGGTAACGCTACTTGTTTAGATAAACGTGTGAGCGCTTTATCTACTCTAGGGGGTGTTTCCCAACGCGCCCTAACCTCTGGCGGGAAAGGGTATAGTGCCAATAATTTATTAGAAATTAGCACTTTTTTATCGGGGGAAACCCACGCTTTATCACACACCTCATTTAATTCATCTGACTCAGGAAAAGCTACTGGTAGTTTTTTCACTCCCCACATAATACCCTTCTTTGTGGTACTTGTAGTGTCAGAAATGTTCAATGCCTCCTTCATTGCCGTGATCATGTAACGTGTGGCCCTACTGGACATTACGTTTGTCTCCTCACCGTCGACACTGGACTCAGTATCCGTGTCTGGGTCTGTGTCGACCCACTGAGGTAACGGGCGTTTTATCGCCCCTGACGGTGTCTGAGACGCCTGGACAGGCACTAATTGATTTGTCGGCTGTCTCATGTCGTCAACAGTTTTTTGTAAAGTGCTGACATTGTCACGTAGTTCTTTAAATACAACCATCCAGTCAGGTGTCGACTCCCTAGGGGGTGACATCACTAATACAGGCAATTGCTCTGCTTCCACATCATTTTCCTCCTCATACATGTCGACACAATCGTACCGACACCCAGCACACACACAGGGAATGCTCTGATAGAGGACAGGACCCCACTAGCCCTTTGGGGAGACAGAGGGAGAGTTTGCCAGCACACACCAGAGCGCTATATAGATCTATAGGGATAACCTTATATAAGTGTTACTCCCTTTTATAGCTGCTGTTTATAATTTAGCTGCCAATAGTGCCCCCCCTCTCTCGTTTTTACCCTGATTCTGTAGGGACTGCAGGGGAGAGTCAGGGAGCCGTCCTTCCAGCGGAACTGTGAGGGAAAATGGCGCTTGTGTGCTGAGGAGATAGGCTCCGCCCCTTCACGACGGCCTTATCTCCCGCTTTTTTCTGGAAAACTGGCAGGGGTTAAATACATCCATATAGCCCAGGAGCTATATGTGATGTATTTCTTTTGCCATCCTAAGGTATTTCTGTTTTTATTGCGTCTCAGGGCGCTCCCCCCCAGCGCCCTGCACCCTCAGTGACCGGAGTGTGAAGTGTGCTGAGAGCAATGGCGCACAGCTGCAGTGCTGTGCGCTACCTTAGTTGAAGACAGGAACGTCTTCTGCCGCCGATTTCACCGGACCTCTTCGTTCTTCTGGCTCTGTAAGGGGGCCGGCGGCGCGGCTCCGGGACCCATCCAGGCTGAACCTGTGATCGTCCCTCTGGAGCTAATGTCCAGTAGCCTAAGAAACCCAATCCACTCTGCACGCAGGTGAGTTCGTTTCTTCTCCCCTTAGTCCCACGATGCAGTGAGCCTGTTGCCAGCAGGACTCACTGAAAATAAAAAACCTAAAATAAACTTTTACTCTAAGCAGCTCAGGAGAGCCACCTAGCATGCACCCTTCTCGTTCGGGCACAAAAATCTAACTGAGGCTTGGAGGAGGGTCATAGGGGGAGGAGCCAGTGCACACCAGCTAGTTCAAGCTTTTACTTTTGTGCCCAGTCTCCTGCGGAGCCGCTATTCCCCATGGTCCTTACGGAGTCCCAGCATCCACTTAGGACGTTAGAGAAACATGGCCTGTGCGCCCTGTACTCAGACTCTGCATCCTGCACTACACTCAGGTACATACCGCTAGCTATAAAGAGCACTCAGAGGTTTTCTCTACCCCTAGATGGCCTCGCAGTATGGGGGCAGGTTCAGAGTCTGGAGCAAACAAACAAGTAACTTTGCTCATCTAACTAAACATGTAAAGTGTCCTCTTCACTAATCTAGTCTTCAGCCCACGCCAAACAGAGAAAAGCAATGTTCCCCAGCTTAGAGGTCAGTGGTCTCGCTATCTCTCTAATGCAAACCTATACCTTACACCTGATTTTCCAAAGGCAACGGGAGAAAGCTAGAAGCCCGAACCTTTTATTTCTGCACCACTGCTGGAGTCTGATCATCAGCTGGTTACAGGACTGCGTAACCTGTCCACTCTCCTCCATTCTCTCCAGGGACCCTGAACACCAGCTACTGAATACACTGCAGCGATGATACATTTACACACCATTGAGAGAACCTCGTGTTACAAGGCAACGGGATAGTTACTGAATGATTTTTCTCTACACCCATAATGCCCAATTTTAAACCCCTTCTAATAAAATACACCACTAGCCAAGCTGTACAGAGAAGCTGTGACCATTATTGTGCTTTTCTCCAATTTCCCGCACCCAGAACGGTCTATACCTTAGAGGTGACGCTTCCAGAGGACTAACTCGCCGCTGTCAGTTGCGCAAAGCAAACGCCAGTAGTAACGGGGTGTCTGACATGAGGAGAGACTTGCCAAAACACTTTATTTAGAGTTCTTAGCAATGTATGAAAGGTTTACACAGTAAAAGCAGAACAGTCACAATTTATATACATGTGCATTTAGTCTCTTGTACCAAACAAACGCCAATATTTCCAATTCACAAATAAAATGGACAAAACACATCCAAAAAACAAACACACAGCAAAACATTTGGAAATCAAGGATAATAAAAATGTTTGTAAAATCTCAGACATTTTTAGTCTATGGAAAACCATGTTCCTTTAATAGTACAGTCTACCGGTATGTTAGGCAGGTTATATGTCTGATACTTGCTGGCCGCCAGCTGTATTTAGGATGCATCATACAGAATGATCATCGATATGGAAATGCTGTTCAGTGGTCGTCACAGTACATACAGCCCCCAAAATATTACCTGTCTAATTGCGACATAACATGTGCTTATTAACATTATATTTAAAACGAAAATTAAATGTTATTTTTTTTCCAAATTAGGACATAACTATGTTTGCTGCCAGAAATGTGTGATCCTCAATGAAGCAGAAGGAGCCTGAGTGTGCAGATCAGCTGCTCATGTTATCTGTGTGATACAGAATTTAATCGCCATTAGGCCTGTCTCCCCTTGTCACCATCACACATACTGTCCCGCTCACTCTCTGGGAACTAATCTAATGGCACCCCTGTTTGCTTCTCCAGTCGTGTGGCTCCCGGAGACTGTGTGCCCCAAAACCCCTTCCCCCTCTTAAATGGAAAGCAAATAATATTGAGCTATTCAGTGTTTTAGTATATTTTTTAATAGTGCAAAAACTGATCTAACAATCACCGGATACACCCTCCCATATATAAATACTCATTTTTGTCTTATAAAAATAAATAAAAAGAAATTATGAAAAAAAAATTGTATGTATAAAATAATATATATAATAATTTGTGTATATACGTATCATACAGAGATCACATTTCTTAAATAGGGTAACATAGTACTATACATTTGAATGCACTTATTTTGGGAAGATCTTATGAGGTGGTAAGTGAGAGAGGTGTCATACAAGGGAGCACTGTATGTATGTATGTATGTATGTACATAATAATTGCAATAAGTAGTACTGGACATTTCGTGTGTGTATCCTCCTATAGAGTATACATGACCCAACAAACACTCCCTAATTACATACATGGTGTATAATGGTTACTATACAGTTGTTCGGTCAGGCAGCCTTTTTCTATTATTACTGATGTGTATGAAAGGGAGATTACTTATTGCAGGAAGCACAGATGACTGGGAGACCTATTAGAGGGCAATCCAATGAAATGTGATGGCTGCCATGTGCTTTTTCAGCAACATCACTTTTTTCCTCGTACCCCGTAGTGATACATTGGAGCAATGTTGAGCCTACTATATATGGTGGATTGTGTGCATCCCACAGAACTGAACTGCCCCTTAGTGATGGGTGTGTTAGACCCCAAAGCAGCAGCAGCAGGTGAGTGGTGCAGGCACTGAAAGCTCATATTACAGAACTGCAGAGTAATGGCCGATCCAAGTTTACGCTTAGAACAATAATCTCTGCATTCCGTTCCTTACAGACAATACTCAAAGACCCAACACACTTATGAAACCTGATGCATAAGAAAAAGATCTCTATGACAACCGTCTGTTTCCTTTCATTTTCTAAGTACTAATAGAAAAAATAAACCAAAACAGATGGGGTTACTGTGAATTACAGCACCTCTTACACTCGCACCACTTTTAATAAATGCGCCACACTTTACACAGCAGCAAAACCCTGTCACACTTATTCTTACACACAGATAAATCACTAAAGAGACACAATAACCTGCATTGCAGACATGGATAGACCCCATATAGTCTCCTTAAATTACATAAGGACATATATCATTTAATGGGGAATTTTAATGGTTTACTTTTGTTGCTTTTCTTCAAATCTTCCATTAAACGAAAAAGAAAAAGATATTGGCTTGTCTGACACAGGAAGGATAGCGCAAGAGCTAACAGATGTCCGTCCTTTCCTCTCCACCCAGATTGCTTCACAGCAGCTGCTTCATCCTCATGTTGGGAAAGGAAGGTTCCCAATATAAAAACACTTTCAATGTTTTCTGCAGATCCACAAAGGTAGGAAGGTGCGCAGCATGCAAGAGCAGTCTGGGCTAGATCCGATTGGTGTGTAGAACGCCTTGCGGAGACTGACAGGGAACACAAGTGGCCCTCTCCTGACACAGGCTCTGTAGGGCATTCAGTACAATGTCCGGCATGTGGTCTGTGATCATTCTGGGGCTGATGTAAATGCTGCTGAATGAAGTCTCCTTTGACCATGCTGCATTGTATTTCACATCAGAAAAACACAGCCTGCAAAAGAAGCATACCCACAGCAATTAGGGGAGAACCTGCCCACAAGAAACTGCTACCTGTCCTTGGAAGGTTACTAATGTTTTACTTAATATGTGTACAGTGTATTTAGGGAATACACAAAGAGCAGGGCAACCGTGACATGCTAACTTGTAATTATGGTCCATAATCTCTCCACCTCTCTACATATCTCCACCTCTCTACAGAACTTCAAATGGGCTCTTAAGACCCACTTCTTTACCAAACCCAGCCAAAAGCTCATCCTAACCCTCTGTCCCACGCTCGATCTACCCCATCAGTGTCACCCCTGTCTGTCTGTCTGCCCCTCCCCTTTAGAATGAAAGCTCTGACGAGTATGGCCTTCTTCCCTCATGTGCTTATCCTTTTCTTACTTTACTAATCCTCAACTGCCCAAATCCTGCAGTTCTCGGCCACCTTGATACTTATCTCAGTGTCGTCTACTGATGTAGTTATGCCTAGTTACCCTGTACTTGTCCTATATTGTCTTCAACTGTAAGTCACTGTTTTGTGTATATGTATTCTGTAATTGGGCGCTGCGGAACCCCTGTGGCGTCATATAAATAAAAGATAATAATAATAAATAATGAAAATAGTTCTGCCGCTGGAAACAATAAGAAATGTGCAATGAATGGGGTCTGCTTACCACCCCGATCTGCTGTCTTCTGTAATGTGGATGATTTTTCCAGGCAGATACAGGTGAGGGTGTCGAGGGGAATCTGCAGGAGACCCATCTGTCAGGGTATTGTATGAGGAGGACTTCTGAACCAGGAGGCTCTGTTCCGCCAGCAGTGGCTGTGACAAAGACGCCAGATTTCGTCCATCCAGTTCGGTAGGGAAATCATCTGGATTGCCACCAAATATTTCATACCAACAGCCACGCAGCAAGATCTGGTACTGTGTACGCAGCAGAGGAAAAAAGAGTTTAGTAAACTAATGGAGGTTTTCTGACTCGTATGGCTTAATAATCAACAGCCTTTACTGCTCTATTGGTATACATAAAAAATACACATACAAAAGGTTAATTCCATACACAGATCTAGAGCCTTCAATATGTATAATTCCATTTAATTGAAAGGACGCAGAATTGTAACCAGCACACTGAGAACAGATGCGTGGATCATTGATTAATATTGTGATGTTCCTTGTCTAGAGAGTAAAGGACCATACACACTTGCCAATAAAATGAGCGAATTGCTCATTTTCTCCCTCCCTGAGCGACGTTGCTCATTTTAATCGGCAAGTGTGTATGCCGCCAGTGACGACCAATGCGCGGCCCCGCGGGTCGGCAACAATCGTAGCTGTCGGCAGTGCATGCATGCACTATCTGGACAGTCGTCCAGGAGCTGCATGCACTGCCGGCGGAGGCGTGAAGTGACTGAGCGATATGAGCGGTCATATCGCTCAGTGTATACAGGCGGTCGCCGACCGGCCGGCCCGGGAGCGGGAAACACTAGACGACGTCGCTCACAGAGCAACATAGTCAAATGTGTATGGACCTTAAGATACAATAATTACAATTCTACTTTGGCTCTTTATTGCTTATTGCGCTTAACTCCGCTGTCTTATTTGTTTAGCTGCTAGCTTATGACCTGCTCTCTACAGGCCTGAATCGCCTACTGGGACGTACCAAGATTATAAACATCCAATATGGACCCCGATAAAAACTTTATAAATTCATACAAATACCATGACATAGGGTCACAGTGAAGCCGTGGAAGGGGTGCATGTTACACTAAGGAGCCATGTTGCAATAATCTACACTCTTGCCATGGATTCTGATGACACAACGATAAAACGCATGTTATAGGTTTCAGCTGCTCTTAGTCCACAGTCACACACCTTGGGCCGGATGCAGTTGACTACCATCCTTAATATTCGGCTTTTCAGGTCTTCCATGTTGGGTAAGCTCAACCTGTGCAGGACAAATATTCATTAGTAGTGAGGGTCTGAGACAGTCAGTAGGCAGTGCAGCGAGATACACATTCCAATCATGGGTCCTTACCTTGGCACGAGATCTTTCCCCACTATTATGGAGACGATGAAACTTTTTGAATAATCAGCGAGAGCTTTGCTGAAAGAGGAAATACAAGGTGAAGACACCAGTTTTTCGCACCACTATTCTATAACTAGACCAGGATACAATAGCTCTGTAAGATCTAACAATGCTGAAACCTCATATCTTAGTAATATCCCTTTGTCTACAAAGCAAATCATTTTTACAAAAGGTACATTTAAGGATCAAGGATACTTTTTTATTATGAATCTTGAAATTGTCAAAGTCAGAAAAATATCACTATGCACACTGCCATATTTGCACCTCATACATGTCCGCGCTGCGCATGCGTGAGCTCTCCCGTGCGTGCGCATACTCGCTGTTGCGTGCACCCGCAGGCGCACGGTATGCGCATTTACGGTAGAGTTTGTGTTCATAGCGTGCGACTCAATCGTTACATAATTTAACCATATAATGTATTTTATAAGTTAATATTCCCCTGAGTCCAGCAGGTATCAGTGGGTCTCAAATGGCTCTTTGACCTTAGAGATTCCCCAAACAATAGTTTGCATGTTGGGAGGGCTTCACATCTTCATATGCATAGTTAAGCACAGGAATAGTAATTGAAGATTAATTGTATTCCGAATCAGTATCTTTCCCGCAGACGGAGTACAATAGCCTTTAATTACACTGAGCTTTGAGACTCAATGAGGAGGGCCAACACCTGTGTTTACGAAATGGGGCTGGATTTGTCTCCAGAAGAATGATTGCTGAGATGTCATTGTCTCAACTGAAAGTGGACATCATGAATATCGAACAAAACCCAGAGACAGGGTTTTGTTTTGTATTCGCCAAACAATAGCTCTCCAGAAGACAGGAATGTGTTAGTCACCACCCAACATTTTGCATAACCAAGCTCACATGCTCAGCTCCATGATACAAGAAAGACACACTTCCTGTGGTTAACACACCGCCACAGCTGGAATGCAGGTATGATATTATCCACTGGAAATCACAGGGCTCAGACTCTCACACAGCTACCTGGCACCCAGCAGCATGACGGCTACATCCCCAGGACTGATCTCCAAGCTAAAGGCTAAGTATTGAATTCACATGGCTAGATAAGGAAATATAGACAGATTGCTTTAAGGTCAATGGTGCTGGTTTAAATAGGATATTGTAACTTGTTTGTGTGATAGATCTGGGAATCTGTGATGGTAGCTGGGACATTAGACAACCTGTAGCATAGCATTTGTGGTATTTGTTTGCCTATGGTGATTTAAAATAGATTGTGCTGGTTTGTTATAATATATCTTGTTAATCATGAATACCACCATGCAGTTACATTTGAATATGTGCTTGTAGCAATGGCAGGCTGATACTTGTGGGTACCTGGTGGTCTGGTCTTGTGATAGCTCATATGCTCTGGTTATTGAGATACTGTGTTTGCTTGAAATTGTGAAAGGTGATTTAGATGGTTTGGAATTGTAAAATCAGAACATATGCATTGTTTTGAGGCTTGGACATTTTGGAATAAAATGGAGTCTTGTGTCTTCTGCTATGTGATTGTGGTGTAGCAGAGAGTGCCATGTGTTTGGACCTGCAAATCTAAAATGGCTGCTAGCATCCCCCTTTCAACCATGTGTTGCAGTCCTTGGAATCATGGGAGGTTTCCCAAAATGGAGTCTAGCTTCTGTCCCATGCGGTATTGTAGGGTTGTGTATATAGGGACAGCCAGTATGGGTAAGCTCAAGTATTTTCTCCACAAAGATTCTCAGCATTGACTAACATGCGCAGCGATTGTTCCTCACATGTGTAAGCTTCTCTGCAACCATATTGTCTTTATAGTTATTGTGAGCCATATCTCTCTCTCTCTCTTCTCCTCTTTCTCCCTCATTTTTTCCCTTAAACGTAATAGTATTGTATTGTATTTCCTGTGTAGTTACCTGGTTAGTTAGTCTATGTTATATTGTAGTGTATGACTTGTACTGTATTATTCCTTTTGCAAGTATAACATTCATATAAGGCGTTAGACCCTAAGCCCGGTAGTTGTGTATTTATTATAGTGTTAAGTATTCACAGAGCGTCGGTGACGCTCAAACAGCTTTTAAGTTAATAAGGTTACACTGCATTACATCTACACATTGTCACTGCACAAATGTTTACAGTATAAGTACATTCCTTAAGGTATAGTTAAGGGAGTACCCTTGCGGTACTTTTTGCGCCAATTGCGTACTGTGTTCTTTAACCTTTAACGTGTTTTTAATAGGACAAATATTATAGACATTGTCAAAATGCTCATATGTATCAAACAAGGTTCAGTTCAACAGATCAACACACCCTCAAAGCAGACCCTTTTTTTTTTTTTTTACATTTTATTCAACTTTCTGTAACGTCCTAGGGGATACTGAGATGGTAATAGTTACCATGGAGTACAGATGGGGTCCATTGGTGCCATGGCACTTTAAAAATTATTCAGTGTGCTGGCTCCTCCCCTCTATGCCCCTCCTACAGACTCAGTTTAGAAAAATGTGCCCAAGGAGTCGTGTGCATTCTCTGGAGCTCCAGAGAGATTTCTTCAAAACTTTTTTTTATTGGATTACTTTCAGGCAGCACTGGCTGGAACCAGTTTGCCTGCGTCGTTGGACTTAGGGGGGGTACCAAACCAACCTCTTGATGGGATGGTCCGGATCCCCGCTGACAGGACATAGCTCCTGAGGTGTTGTTTCGCATTACCCCCAGGGTGTGTGCGCGCACTCCAACAGCATGCTGCCACCCCTCGGCGCTGGATTGTGAATCTAATGTAATGTATCACCTTCTACACAGCAATCTAAATCTGTGCGGGCTTTAGTGATGGACTCCCAAGGGTTTCCTAGTGCACTTCATATGGTCAATTGAAAACACACTTACAATAGAACCCCCTTGGTTTGTGCATGTAAAGGTATCTTTCTTGGCAGCGGGATCTCTCTTCTATCTACCACTTGATCCTTTTGACCACAACGCTGGCAGTCCAACACCTTCTGTGTCTTGTGGATATCCTCCTCTAATAAGTATATCCTTACGTGTCAACCCCGCTGGTTCTCATCCATAGATATGGCACATGCAAAGTTGAAAACGGAGGTTGTATTTAAAACAAGTAATTTATTCTTCAGGCCAGGCTTACCAGCTTCACCCGTGTCCAAAGTTACCTTGCTAGAGGCCATCCAACGACTGCAACAAATGGAGATTATTGTTCCAGTTCCCTCTCTACTCTGAAGCAAGGGCTTTTATTTCAGCCTGCCACGGTACCGAAGCCGGACGGTTCGGCCAATCTTGAACCTCAAATCTCTGAACACATACCTAAGGATATTCAAGTTCAAGATGGAATCCCTCAGAGCGGTGATTTCAGGCCTGGAAGGATGCGTACCTTCACATCCCAATATGGCTGCCTCATCAGGCTTACCTCAGGTTTGCACTGAAGGAAGATCACTTACAGTTCCAGGCCCTACCCTTTGGCCTATCCACTGCTCCACAGGTGTTCACAAAGGTGATGGCAGAGATGCTACAACTCCGCGTAAGGGGTGTGAACATCGTTCCATACTTGGACGATCTCCTCATAATGGCTGTGTCCGAAGCTCGGTTGTTAGAAAGCATTGCCCTGACTACACTGCTTCTGACGGATCATGGGTGGATTCTCAATCTGCAGAAATCACACCTGGTACCATCACAAAGACTGCAGTTCTTGGGGATGATCCTGGTCCTGGTGTCTCAGAAGGTGTTCCTTCCTATGGACAAGGCCTTGACAATCCAAACGATGATGCGCTCAGTTCTGAAACCTCTGCAAATCTCGATGCATCTCTGTATCCGGCTGTTGGGCAAGATGGTAGTCTCTTGCCCAACAGCCGGTGCATCTTTGTATCTAGCTGTTGAGCAGGGGCGGAGCTCAGGACTCGCCCGCAGTTTCTGCCTAAGGTTGTGTCGGCATTTCACATCAACCAGCCGATAGTGGTTCCTGTGTTGTCTCACACGTCAGTTTCCTCTAAAACCTTGGATGTTGTTCGGGCTTTGAAGGTGTATGTCAAGAGAACTGCTCAATATCGGAAATCTGATTCCGTTTGTTCTCTATGATGCTACGAGTCATTTGCTCGTTGGAACTGGATGACTATCCAACAGGTTTACTCCTTGGCAGCCTTGCCGCTGCAGAGTTTTGTTCAGGCCCACTCCACAAGGTCGGTAGGTTCTTCCTGGGCGGCTGCCCGTGGTGTCTCAGCTTTGCAGTTATGCCGAGCTGCTACTTGGTCTGGTTCGAACACTTTTGTAAAGTTTACAGGTTCGATACCTTGGCTACTGAGGACCTTCAGTTTGGTTGCTCGGTTTTGCAGGGGTCTCAGCACTCTCCCACCCATTCTGGGAGCTTTGGGACATCCCCATGGTAACTATTACCATCCCAGTATCCCCTAGGATGTTAGACAAAATAGGAATTTAATACCTACCGGTAATTACTTTTCTCCTAGTCTGTAGGGGATACTGGGTGCCCACCTCAGTGCTTCAAGTTTTCCTGCAAGAGTTGTTCTTGTGTTTGTTGTTTGGTCTGCTGTTGTTGTCCCTGTTTTCAAGTTTTGGATAGTGTTGCTTTCCGCTTGTTATGTGGTGTGCTGGTTTGTATCTCATCGCTTTTTCTTATCGGTTTTCCTCTTCTCAAAGTATGTCCGTCTCCTCGGACACAGTTTTTCTAGATGGAGTCTGCAGAAGGAGCATAGAGGGGAGGAGCCAGCACACTGAGGAATTTTTGAAGTGACATGGCTCCAATGGACACCATCTATACCCCATGGTAACTATTACCATCCCAGTATCCCCTACGGATTAGGAGAAAAGGAATTACCGGTATGTATTAAATTCCTATTTTTTCATACTTTACCATCCATGTGGACAACGATTGGTAATAGTAAGCTGTGCAGAGCACAACAGTAGCTGAGCGAGGAACCTTGCCCGAAGCAAGGCGAGCAAAGTGAGCCATGCGAGGGGACGCAGGATACTAATAGGGCTTGTTTGTGGCAGAGAGGAGGATTTTGGTACTTACCGATAAATCCCTTTTTCGGACACTGGCACAACTTCAAGACCGTCGGTGATGATGGTGGATTTACAGGGAGCTGGCACTTTAAAAAAATCTAAGAAGTGACACCGGCTCCTCCCTATCCCCTATAATTCCTCAGTTATGAATTAGCTGAGAGGAGACGAGAACAGGATAACAGAACTATACGAGGGAAGAGAGCTCATAACAATTAAACACAACAGAACAACAATGAAGGAAAGAGAACAGCGATGGGTGGGCGGCCAGTGTACCCTATGGCTTTCAAAAAAGGGATTTAATTGGTAAGTACCAAAATCCTCCTTTTTCTGTCAGCCACTAGGGAACACTGGCACAACCTTCAAGACCGTGGGGACGTCCCAAAGTTTCCCCCCCTGGGCGGGAGATCGCTGAGGAACTTGCAAAACAAG
The DNA here is from genome assembly GCF_028390025.1 of Pseudophryne corroboree. Lineage (NCBI taxonomy): Eukaryota > Metazoa > Chordata > Amphibia > Anura > Myobatrachidae > Pseudophryne > Pseudophryne corroboree. Next base: position 359,298,340 of record NC_086450.1, on the reverse strand, counting down.
ACGGCCAAACCGTGAAGATGAAGCCACAAAAGTATCGAACTTGCAGAATTTAGTGAACGTATGAATACATGGAACAAGTGGCTGGTCGATAGAGCTGAGACATTGTAGCCCCCCTACTAGTAGCCCACAATGACCCAACTGAGCGTGTAGTCGGCAGCAATGGATAATGGAGGTCGTCTAAACTGGTGGAGATAGGCTTGACGAATTGTCAACCAAATCCAGCGGGCTATGGTCTGTTTAGTAGCAGGCCACCCCCGAAGTGGGAGATCATAAAGTACGAAGAAAGCATCAGACTTCCATAAAGATGCTGTACGATCTATGTAAATCTTCAAAGTTCCCACTACATCCAGAGTAGAAGGAGTTGCAGAATCTTCCTGTAAGGATGGTACCACTATAGGACGATATGAAAAACCCACACGACCTTAGGAAGAAAGGAAGCATCTGTTCATAACTCCGCCCTATCAGGATGAAAAATCAAGTAGGGAGGTTTGAAATACAAGGCACTCAATTCAGATACCCTCCAGGCTGAAGCTATGGCTAGTAGAAAAAACATTTTCCAAGTAAGATATTTAATGTCTGCTTCATCCAAGAACTCAAAATAGGATGACTGAAGAAAATCCAGCACAAGATTTAAATCCCCAGGAGCTGTAGGTGGAACAAACGGAGGCTGTACTCGCAAAACAGCTTGTAGAAAAGTTTAGCACATCCGGCAGGAGTACTAGGCGTTTCTGAAAGAAAATCGATAAAGCAGATACCTGAACTTTCAGGATCCTAGACGGAGTCCGGAATCCAAACCTGCTTAAAGAAATAGCAAGAATTGTGAGAGACGAACGGAATCAATGGAAACCCCTTTCGGTCACAGAAAGAGATATAAGACCACCAGATGTGATGATAGTGGGCTGCGTCACTAGTTTCTGTGCCCGCAACATTGTAGGAATCACACCTTCTGGAACCCCTTTGCGTTTTAGGATGTCTGCCTCAATAGCCATCCTGTTAAACATAGTCGTGGTAAGTCTGGATGCACGAAGGGTCGTTGTTGCAGTAGATCTGGATGCAGAGGAAGAGGCCAGGGATCGTCCACTAGAAGAGAGCGCGGGTCTGAAAACCAACTCCTCCGAGGCCAATCTGGTGCCACCAGGATCACCATGAGTGGCTCTCATTTGATTGTCTTGAAGATCCGAGACAAAAGAGGGAATGGAGGAAACACGTATACTAGCTCGTACGGCCAAGGCACGGCCAAAGTGTCCACAGCATCTGCTTGAGGATCCCGTGTTCCGGAAACGTGTAGAGGAAGCGGATGATTCAGTCGAGACGCCATGAGATCCACCTCTGGACAGCCCCAGCGTTGTATCAGGGCTTCGAACACCGCTGGGTAAAGTGCTCATTCTCTTGGAATAGTCGGCTTCCCAATTGTCCACTCGGCTGAGTCAGTCGGCTTCCCAATTGTCCACTCCTGGAATGAACACTGCAGAGTGAATGACTCATTGCGTTCTGCCCACTGGATAATGCGTGTCACCTCTCGCATCGCTATGCGACTGCGAGTTCTGCCTTGTTTGTTTACGTACGCTACAGCAGTCGTGTTGTCTGATTGAACCTTTAGCGCAGTGGACCAAAGAATGTGTGCAGCTTGTACTAGCGCATTGTAGATTGCTCTCAGTTCATGTGTGCAGCTTGTACTAGCGCATTGTAGATTGCTCTCATTTATTGGCAACAGTGATTCTTGAGGAGCACAGTGGCACTGAATATGGAAGTCCAACACAACCACGCCCCATCCTCTGAGGCTGGCGTCCGTCGTTAGAAGCGTCCAGTCCCATATACCGAACCGCCTGTCCGCAGTGAGATTGTGCAGTTGGAGCCACTAAAGAAGAGATATTCGTGTCTCTGGTTTTAGACGTACCAACAGTTAAAGGTGCAGATTCGACTCCGACCATTGACGTAAAAGGTCCAGCTGGAAGGGATGTGAATGGAAACGGCCGAACTCCAGAGTTTCAAAGGCCGCTACCCTTTTCCCCAGCATATGAATGCATAAATGGACTGATACCAGCCGTGGCTTGAGAACAGCCTGGACTAATCTTTGTATACTCAGAGCTTTGTCTTGCAGTAAGAAGACTCTCTGTAAAGTTGGTGTTTAAGATCACACCGAGACACTGGATACGTTTTTGACGGCTGACGGTCAGATTTCCGAAAATTAACTATCCATCCGTGCTCTACCAACACATTGGATGTTAATAGAGCATGCTCCTGTAGAATGTGATCGAATGGAGCTTTGAGGAAGTATGGTATTATTGTGACTCCTAACGATCTGAGGTGAGCAATCATCACTGACATGACCTTGGTAAATACTCTGGGTGCTGTGGACAGTCCGAATGGTAAGGCTCTGAACTAAAAATGATCTTGTTTAATCGCAACCTGAGAAATGCTTGGTGAGGATCCCAGATCGGAATATGGAGTTACGCATCCTTGATGTCTGAGATATCATAAATTCCTTGCATTCCAGGCTTGAAATCACCAAGTTGAGCGATTCTATTTTGAACCGGTAAGAAGTCAGAAACGGATTTAACGATTGGAATAGTAACCCTTCTTTCTTTGAAGCAGTGGTACAGGCATTAGCACTGCCGTTTCCACTAAGGTCTGTATTGCACCTTGAAGGGCAAAACGTTTGTCCAGAAGAATTCAAAGACACCTTGTAAAATATTACTTTGGCAGCAAAGCTTCGAAATCTAGGGAGACATCCTCAATGCTGCTGCCCGGCTCATTTTCCTCACCAAACGCACTACATCCACCTCTCCTCTCTTACTAGACCTTCATTGGCTCCCCTTCCCTTTCAGAATCCATTTGAAGCTTCTCACACTTGCTTACAAAGCCCTCACCCACTCCTCTCCCATCTACATCTCTGACCTTATCTCCCTTTACACTCCCACACGTCCTCTTCGCTCTGCTAATGCACGCCGACTCTCCTGCCTACGGATTACTTCCTCCCACTCCTACCTCCAAGATTTTTCACGTGCTGCACCACTTCTCTGGAATTCCCTACCTCTCCCCCTCAGACTCTCCACCTCTCTACAAAACTTCAAACGGGCTCTCAAGACCCACTTCTTCACCAAACCCAGCCAAATCTCATCCTAAACCTCTGTTCCATGCTCTCTATGTCCCCATCTGTATCACCCCTGTCTGTCTACCCCTCCCTTTTAGAATGTAAGCTCTCACGAGCAGGGCCCTCTTCCCTCATGTGCTTATCCTTTTCTTACTCTAATAATATTCAACTGCACCAAATCCAGCAGTCTTCTGCCACCTGATACTTATTCCAGTGTCATCTGCTGATGTAGCGATATTTACCCTGTACTTGTCCTATATTGTCGTCAACTGTAAGTTGCTGTTTTCCTGCCTTGAATATTTGTTTATGTACTCTGTATGTAATTGGGCGCTGTGGAACCCTTGTGGCGCCATATAAATAAAGGATAATAATAATAATAATAAATAATAATAATAATAATAATAATAGGAATCCACGCGTTGTCGTAAATTTTGAACCAGGCATCTTGAAATTTTCGAAGCCATGCACCCACCATACTTGGGCCCTGGGGGGAAGGGAGACCGTCATGCCATGGTCTTTTCTGTAGACTTTGGGTCTTGATGACAAGAAACAGCTGGTTGCTTGCCATGACCTCTACCTCGGAAGTGTGTAGTTCTTCTGCGTTCTCTAAAAAATCGAGAGGAACGAAAGGACCTAAAGGAAGTTCCAGCATAAGAGCGTTTAGGAGGTGGTGGAAGGGTTGACAAGAAAGTAGATTTACCACCCGTAGCCTGTAAAATTAACGTGTGTAGTTCTTTTCCAAAAAGAATGTCACCTGTAAACGGAAGTGCTTCCTTCGCTCTCTTAGACTCCATGTCTACCTGCCATGACCTTAGCCAAAGGGCTCTTCTGGCTGCAAAACTTGATGCAGAGATCCTCGAATTCACATGGCCGATATCTCTAGCCGCTTCCCCTAAATATATAACCGATTCCTTAATATGTTCCGCTAGGATCACTACCTTGTGAGTCCTTCCAAAGCTGGTCTAAGTGAGACACCTGCGGCCGAATATATAGATTTCAGCATGGTGTCCAATTTCCGGTCCAACGGGTCTTTCAAGGAAGTTGCACCCGGGACAGCTAATGCAGTCTTCTTTGACGGCCTGGAGAGGAGTCCACCTGAGGTGACTTTCCTCATTTATCCGTCATACTCAAAGGAAATGGATAAATACTTAGGAATCTCTTAGGCATCTGAAACAGTTTGTCCGGGTTTTTCCAGAGCTCCGACAGCTGATCATCCAGCTTGTTTGAAAAGGAGTAAGTGACCGATGACCGCTGTTTTCTACCAAATAAGGCAATATCTCCATAATCCGTGTAGTTTTAGAAATATTTAAAAAATGTCTTATTGTCAAGTAAAAGGTTCAACCCCCTGAGAAGATTCTGGAGAAACTTAGTCCTCCGCGTCAGTGATTTCATCACGACCATCCCTTTCAGCTCCATTCTGAGAGAGAAGTTAATCTCCTGGTTCATCCGACTGAAGATTTGGCGGTACAGGACATGCTTTACTCTTATAAACTGTCTGTGGTGCTTACTGGACGTACCCAAACGTTTTGTGTGACCCTCAACTGACTTGGTTAGTCCTGCTACCCAATATGTTTTGTAGAAATAGAAAGGGGAGTTAAATCATTTTGAGGGGTCTACCTCAGTGTCTCTGGAGTCCTTCGTAAGCAACCACCTCAGTATCTTGTGGCTCTGCCACCCAGGGGGGAAAAATAGCGTCTTGGGACGAGTTAATTGAGACAACCTCCTAAGCGCATGCTTCACACAGGGAGGAATCAACTGTGTGAGAGTTTTTTTTTTTTTTTTTATATTTCACACAGATAATAATTTTTGTGACGCCTTATACACTGGTCCCTTGCCTGCCATTGTGACGGACAGAGTAGAGACACATACAATTCACACGGGCATTCGCAATAGTACAAACAGGGAGAGAAAGAGAGAGAGAGAAATATCAGAAGGATAGATATTTGTAGTATTCCCCTATTCTAAACCCTCTAAGCCACCAGCCTGTATTTTATGTGCAGGCTTTCAAGTTTCTGGCAGTGTGGAGGAACGTGTACCTGTCTTGTAAACACTGCTGATTCCTGAGGAAATAGATAACGATGTTACCAGTTAAAAATCTGCCTAGCTGAGAAAGGCACATTATGAAGTAATTGACAGGCTGAAAGGACCGCCAACTCCACCCCCCTCCATGTACTGGCACCCAAACTCAACTATTATTTATTACCAGTTATTTATATAGCGCACACATATTCCGCAGCGCCTTACAGAGAATATTTTGCTCATTCACATCAGTCTCTGCCCCAGTGGAGCCTAGGTCTATAAACACCATCTTGAGTGGGTGCCTGAAATCTTTTAATGAGCTGCTGCTGTGTTTTGAGCTTAGCGTGTATACTGAAGCTCAGCAGCATTGCGCCTCCGCCGCTGCCAGCTGTACTGCAGTATCCGAGCCCCTGCTGTGTTCCACGTGACTGCGATAGCGCTATCAATGCTGTATATGGTAGAATGGTAGTGGAGGATTTCACTACGCCGCGACTGTGTGTACACCAGTGTGTGGTCCCGGCAGGGAGCCTGTGGGCGCCCCTGTGCCGGGACTTGATGTCTATAGCAGCACTACTGAATACTGCAAGGCAGGAGGTGGGGAGTGCTGGCCGCTGTGCCCAGGATGCAGGCGCTGAGTAGGAGAGTGGATACTGCAAGGCAGTAGGGAGGGGGGCTGGTCGCTGTGTAGGAGAGTGATCACACTCACCTGTCTTCTGGAGCCTCAGGAGGATGTGGCTACTGTGGAAGGACAGTGCTTCTTCATTAGGCGCTGTACTCCTATGCAGCGTGAAGCTGCTCCTGGAAAACCCGGACACCACTTCTCAAATTTAAGTGGCGAAGGGTCTCCTGAGGCCGAGGGAAAGACCCTTGTAGAATAAAATCAGGAAATTAAAATTAAAAAAAGGAAAGTCGATACTGAGCTGGAGCTCAGTTAGTGTGACCGGTTCCCTTGGCACAAATTCAAAACTGGGGGATGATGGGGGATAGAGGGGGAGGAGCCGGTTTCACGTCTTTGATTATTTAAACTGCCAGCTCCCTGTAAAGCCATCATCACCCACGGTCTTGAAGTTGTGCCAGTGTCCTCCAGTGGCTGACAGAAATAAGTGACCCCCCCCCCCCACAAAAAAAAAAAAGGGTCTGCCTTTTTTTGTGTCGATCATTTCCATGTCCTAACTATTCTATGTCGACCTTTGGACCCTGTCGACCATTAGTGGCAGACCTATTGACTGTAGACCTTTTTAGTGTAGATCTAATAATCCACACCCCAGAACACCTTACTTTAAATGGATGAAAACCAGTTAGAGCATTGGATTAATGTTTGAGGGAGGCTAAATCTGCGGTTGTGTATATAGCCTGGCCCAACATAATTTAGGGCATGGAATAAAGCAGTAAAGTGGATACGGCTACCACGCTTTATCCCTTTGTATAAAAGGTGTATTGGTACGCATTACTGCCTCACAGCACTGAGGTCTCCTTGTGCTTGCGTGGGTTTCCTCAGGGTACTCTGGTTTCCTCCAACCATTTTAAAATAAACCGGTAAGTTAATTGACTACCAATAAAAAATAACCCTAGTGTGTGAGTATACTGTATGTACATGAGCAGAGTAGATGGGCCAAGCGGTTTTTAGCTACCGTCAGATACTATGTTTCAACGCCCCCCTTCCCCCAATCACAAGCAATGTGTGTGTCTCACTTCTGCTCTTGACTCTGTTGCTCCACCAACCACTATTCACCCTCGCAAATTAACACCTCAACCCTGGCACACCAAATGCACCAGATATCTGCAAAAATGCTCACGTACTGCTGAGTGTCACTGGAGGAAATCACGCTCTAAGGCAGACTTCCTCCATTTCAAACTTATGCTCTCATCCTTCAGTGCTGCCCTTTCTCTTGCTAAACAGTCATACTTCAAGAACCCCATCTCCTCCCAGTCTTCCAACCCCCGACGCCTCTTTGCCACTCTCAACTCACTCCTCTGCCCACCTCCACCTCGTCTCCCTTCCTCACTCTATGCTCTTGACTTTACCACTTACTTCACATCCAAAATTGACTCCATACGTAAGGACATCACATCACACCAGACCATCAGTAACCAGCTTTCTCTCATCCCTTAACACCCCCTCCCCATCCCTCCAACCAACTCTGACATCTTTCTCCCATGCATCTGGAGAGGAAGTCATGGCCCTCATTCATTCCTGTCCCCTCACCACCTCCCCACTTGACCCTATCCCTTCCCGCCTCCTCCGCTACCTCTCTCCTTCTGCTTGTTCCCATCTCTCCCTCTCATCAGGCACTGTCCCCTCTGCCTTCAAGCATGCACTCATCTCTCCTATTCTTAAAAAAACCTACCCTTGATCCAAACACTCTCTCCAACTACCGACCCATCTCTCTCCTCCCTTTTGCCTCCAAACTCCTTGGCGTATTGTCTACAACCACCTTATTTCCTTTCTTTCCTCACACTCACTACTTGACCCATTCCAGTCTGGCTTCCGTCCTCTCCACTCCACTGAAACTGCCCTTACAAAAGTATGCAATGACCTCCATGCTGCTAAATCTAAGGGGCACTACTCTATACTTATTCTACTTGATCTCTCTGCTGCTTTTGACACTGTGGACCATCCTCTCCTACTGCAAATCCTTCACTCCATTGGTCTGCGTGACACTGCCCTCTCTTGGCTGTCTTCCTACCTCTCTGACCGTTCATTCTCTGTCTCCTCTCATGACTCCACCTCCGCCTCACTTCCACTAACTGTAGGTGTACTCCAAGGTTCTGTCCTTGGTCCTCTTCTCTTCTCTCTCTATACATCCTCACTAGGTAAGCTCATTAGTTCTTTTGGCTTCCAATATCATCTCTATGCTGATGACACCCAAATCTATCTTTCCTCTCCAGACCTCTCCCCTGCTCTCCTCACTCGTATCTTCAACTGTCTCTCTGCTACCTCTTCCTGGATGTCCCAGCGCTTTCTTAAACTTAACATGTCTAAGACCGAGCTGATCATCTTCCCTCCCTCCCGCATAACCTCACCTCCTACAATCTCATTATCTATTGATGGCACTACTATCTCCTCTAGCCCCCAAGTGCGCTGTCTTGGAGTAATCCTTGACTCCTCCCTCTCCTTCAAACCACAAATTCAGCACCTCTCACAAACCTGCCGTTTTCATCTAAAAAATATTTTCAGGATCAGACCCTTTCTGACCCAGGATGCTACTAAGACTCTTATCCACTCACTGGTCATCTCCAGACTGGACTACTGTAATCTCCTCCTGACTGGCATTCCTGAGAAACACCTCTCTCCACTCCAATCTGTCCTCAATGCTGCTGCCCGGCTCATTTTCCTCACCAAACGCACTACGTCTACCTCTCCTCTCCTACTAGACCTTCACTGGCTCCCCTTCCCTTTCAGAATCCATTTCAAGCTTCTCACACTCGCTTACAAAGCCCTCACCCACTCCTCTCCCATCTACATCTCTGACCTTATCTCCCTTTACACTCCCACCTGTCCTCTTCGCTCTGCTAATGCACGACGACTCTCCTGCCTACGGATTACTTCCTCCCACTCCTACCTCCAAGACTTTTTACGTGCTGCACCACTTCTCTGGAATTCCCTACCTCTCCCCCTCAGACTCTCCACCTCTCTACAAAACTTCAAACGGGCTCTCAAGACCCACTTCTTCACCAAACCCAGTCAAATCTCATCCTAAGCCTCTGTTCCACATTCTCTATGTACCCCATCTGTATCACCCCTGTCTGTCTACCCCTCCCCTTTAGATTGTAAGCTCTCACGAGCAGGGCCCTTTTCCCTCATGTGCTTATCCTTTGTCTTACTTTAAAGATCTTCAACTATACCACATCCAGCAGTCTTCTGCCACCTGATAGTTACATCAGCAGATGACACTGGAATAAGTATGTTTATTTACCCTGTACTTGTCCTATACTGTCATCAACTGTAAGTTGCTGTTTTCCTGTTTGATTATTTATGTACTCTGTAATTGGGCGCTGCGGAACCCTTGTGGCACCATATAAATAGAGAATAATAATAATAATAATGACCCCTCCACCCCCAATCACCAGCAGAGTGGGTGCATGTCTCCATTCCAACTCCTTTCCCCAATCACCAGCAGTTGTATGCATTTCTCCATGACCCCCCCCCTTCCCCCAAACACCAGCAGTTGTGTGCATTTCTCCAAGACCCCCTCCTTCCCCCAAACACCAGCAGTTGTGTATATGTCTCCATGTCCCCCCCTTCCCCCAATCACCAGTAGTGTGTGTGCATGTCTCCATGTCCCCCCTTCCCCTAATCCCCAGCAGTGTGTGTGGGTCTCCATGTCCCCTCTTTCCCTTCAATCACCCAATCCCCAGTGGTGTGTGTGTATTGTGTCCCCCCCCCCTTCCCCCAATCACCAGCAGTGTATATGTCTCCATGTCCCCCCCTTCCCCCCAATTACCTGCAGTGTATATGTCTCCTTGTCTCCCCCTTCCCTCAATCACTAGTGTGTGTATGTCTCCATGTCTCCCCCTTCCCTCAATCACCAGCAGTGTGTGTGCATGTCTCCATGTCCCCCCTTCCCCTAATCCCCAGCAGTGTGTGTGTGTGTATGTCTCCATGTCCCCCCTTCCCCTAATCCCCAGCAGTGTGTGTGTGTGTGTGTGTGTGTGTGTATGTCTCCATGTCCCCCCTTCCCCTAATCTCCAGCAGTGTGTGTGTATGTCTCCATGTCCTCCCTTCCCCTAATCCCCAGCAGTGTGTGTGTGTGTGTATGTCTCCATGTCCCCTCTTTCCTCAATACCCAGCAGTGTTTGTCTCATGTCCCCCCCTTCCCCCCAATCACAAGCAGTGTATATGTCTCCATGTCCCCCCTTCCCCTAATCCCCAACAGAGTGTGTGTGTGTGTGTGTATTTCTCCATGTCCCCTCTTTTCCTCAAACCCCAGCAGTGTGTGTGTATATGTCTCCATGTCCCCACTTCCTCCAATCCCCAGCAGTGTGTGTGTGCGCGCATGTCTCCATGTCCCCCCTTCCTCTAATCCCCAGCAGTGTGTGTGTGTATGTCTCCATGTCCCCTCTTTCCCCAATCCCCAGCAGTGTGTGTGTGTGTGTATGTCTCCATGTCCCCTCTTTCCCCAATCCCCAGCAGTGTGTGTGTCCCATGTCCCCCCCTTCCCCCCAATCACCAGCAGTGTATATGTCTCCATGTCCCCCCTTCCCCTAATCCCCAACAGAGAGTGTGTGTGTGTGTGTGTGTGTGTGTGTGTGTGTGTATGTCTCCATGTCCCCTCTTTCCCTCAATCCCCAGCTGTGTGTGTATGTCTCCATGTGCCCACTTCCCCCAATCCCTAGCAGTGTGTGTGCGCGCATGTCTCCATGTCCCCCCTTCCCCTAATCCCCTGCAGTGTGTATGTCTCCATGTCCCCCCCTTCCCCTAATCCCCAACAGAGTGTGTGTGTGTGTATGTCTCCATGTCCCCTCTTTTCCTCAATCCCCAGCAGTGTGTGTGTGTATATGTCTCCATGTCCCCACTTCCTCCAATCCCCAGCAGTGTGTATATGTCTCCATGCCCCCCTTCCCCTAATCCCCAGCAGTGTGTATGTCTCCATGTCCCCTCAATCCTCAGCAGTGTGTGTGTGTGTGTGTGTATATATATATATATATATATATATATATAAAATATATGTCTCCATGTCCCCACTTCTCCCAATCACCAGCAGTGTGTATGTTTCCATGTCCCCTCTTGTCCCTCAATCCCCAGCAGTGTGCGTCTCATGCCCCCCCTTCCCCCATTCACCAACAGTGTATATGTCTCCATGTCCCCCCCTTCGTCCAATCACCAGTAGTGTCTGTGTATGTCTCCATGTCCCCTCTTTCCCTCAATCACCAGCAGTGTGTATGTCTCCATGTCTCCCCCTTCCCTCAATCACCAGCAGTGTACCTCTTACTATACCTAACCCCTAACCTAATTCTAACATTTATCCCCCAGCACCCATCTTTCCCCTGCACCCTTCACAACCACTTTCAAGGGAAAAAGTGCTCTGCTTCATTTGTTACAACCACAGCATAACATAAATCAGACAGCTTACCTCAGAAGGCCCCCTGGTGGTGAAAATGCATAGCATTTGAGTGTAGGGAATGAGTTCCGAAGTTGGATAGCCAACACAGATGCTGCCCCAGCACCCAGGCTATGCCCTACTATGACAAGCTTGTATTCCTGCAAGACAGAGAAGGCTCTCAGAAATGCTCATGAGGAATGAAAGACCACCAGCAGCAGCAGGAATAGACTCCAGTAAGACTGCAGAAAACATGGCATGCTAGGTGCAACATAGGTGATGGAATATTACACTTACATGACTGGTCCAGCTTTCTGATAAAAAGACACGGCTTATGCTTGCTAGGAATAGTGACTTTTTCTTACTGTACAAAATATGCGTTATAGTGCAATGGCTTCTGTACATTATCTGCATAAAATAAGCCACCAAGGCATGATTTCATATGGTCTTGCTGTATTTCAGCAATCAGGATGCTCCTAGTGGGTGGTACTGTGCACAGCATACATACACATGATCAAACATACACACAGTAATATATATATATATATATATATATATATATATATATATATATATATATATATATATATATATAAAATAAGATTTTACTCACCGGTAAATCTATTTCTCGTAGTCCGTAGTGGATGCTGGGACTCCGTAAGGACCATGGGGAATAGCGGCTCCGCAGGAGACTGGGCACAACTAAAGAAAGCTTTAGGACTACCTGGTGTGCACTGGCTCCTCCCACTATGGCCCTCCTCCAGACCTCAGTTAGGATACTGTGCCCGGAAGAGCTGACACAATAAGGAAGGATTTTGAATCATGGGTAAGACTCATACCAGCCACACCAATCACACCGTATAACTCGTGATAGTATACCCAGTTAACAGTATGAAATATAACTGAGCCTCTCAACAGATGGCTCAACAATAACCCTTTAGTTAGGCAATAACTATAAACAAGTATTGCAGACAATCCGCACACTTGGGATGGGCGCCCAGCATCCACTACGGACTACGAGAAATAGATTTACCGGTGAGTAAAATCTTATTTTCTCTGACGTCCTAATTGGATGCTGTGACTCCGTAAGGACCATGGGGAATATACCAAAGCTCCCAAACGGGCGGGAGAGTGCGGATGACTCTGCAGCACCGAATGAGCAAACTCTAGGTCCTCCTCAGCCAGGGTATCAAACTTGTAGACTCTTGCAAAAATGTTTGAACCCGACCAAGTAACAGCTCGGCAAAGTTGTAAAGCCGAGACCCCTCGGGCAGCCGCCCAAGAAGAGCCCACTTTCCTCGTGGAATGGGCTTTTACAGATTTAGGGTGCGGCAGTCCAGCCGCAGAATGTGCAAGTTGAATCGTGCTACAGATCCAGCGAGCAATAGTCTGCTTAGAAGCAGGAGCACCCAGCTTGTTGGGTGCATACAGGATAAATAGCGAGTCAGTTTTCCTGACTCCAGCCGTCCTGGAAACATATACTTTTCAGGGCCCTGAATACGTCCAGAAAACGTGGAATCCTCCAAGTCCCAAGTAGCCGCAGGCACCACAATAGGTTGGTTCACATGAAAAACTGATACCACCTTAGGAAGGATTAGGGAACGAGTCCTCAATTCCGCCTTATCCATATAAAATACAGATAAGGGCTTTTGTATGACAAAGCCGACAATTCTGATACACGCCTGGCCGACGCCAAGGCCCACAGCATGACCACTTTCCACGTGAGGTATTGTAGCTCCACGGATTTAAGTGGTTCAACCCAATGCGACTTCAGGAAATCCAACACCACGTTGAGATCCCACGGTGCCACTGGAGGCACAAACGGGGGCTGACTATGCAGCACTCCCTTAACAAAAGTCTGAACTTCAGGCAGTGAAGCCAGTTCTATTTTGGAAGAAAATCGATAGAGCCGAAATCTGGACCTTAATGGAACCCAATTTTAGGCCCATAGTCACCTCTGACTGTAGGAAGTGCAGAAATCGACCTAGCTGAAATTCCTCCTTTGGGGCCTTCCTGGCCTCACAGCACGCAACATATTTCCGCCATATGCGGTGATAATGGTTTGCGTTCACTTCTTTCCTAGCTTTAAATAGCGTAGGGATAACTTCCTCCGGGATGCCCTGTTCCTTCAGGATCCGGCGTTCAACCGCCATGCCGACAAACGCAGCCGCGGTACGTCTTGGAACAGACAGGCCCCCTGCTGCAGCAGGTCCTGTCTGAGCGGCAGAGGCCATGGGTCCTCTGAGATCATTTCTTGGAGTTCTGGGTACCAAGCTCTTCTTGGCCAACCCGGAACAATGAGTATAGTTCTTACTCCTCTCCTTCTTATTATTCTCATTACCCTGGGTAAGAGAGGCAGAGAAGGGAACACATACACCGACTGGTACACCCACGGTGTTACCAGAGCGTCCACAGCTATCGCCTGAGGGTCCCTTGACCTGGCGCAATATCTTTGTAGCTTTTTGTTGAGGCGGGACGCCATCATGTCCACCTGTGGCCTTTCCCAACGGTGTACAATCATTTGGAAGACTTCTGGATGAAGTCCCCACTCTCCCGGGTGGAGGTCGTGTCTTCTGAGAAAGTCTGCTTGTCAGTTGTCCACTCCGGGAATGAACACTGCTGACAGTGCTAACACATGATTTTCCGCCCATCGGAGAATCCTTGTGGCTTCTGCCATCGCCATCCTGCTTCTTGTGCCGCCCTGTCGGTTTACATGAGCGACCGCCGTGATGTTGTCTGACTGGATCAGCACCGGCCGGTGTTGAAGCAGGGGCCTAGCCTGACTTAGGGCATTGTAAATGGCCCTTAGTTCCAGAATATGTATGTGTAGGGAAGTCTCCTGACTTTTCCATAGCCTTGGAAGTTTCTTCCCTGTGTGACTGCCCCCCAGCCTCGAAGGCTGGCATCCGTGGTCACCAGGACCCAGTCCTGTATGCCGAATCTGCGGCCCCCTAGAAGATGAGCACTCTGCAGCCACCACAACAGCGACACCCTGGCCCTTGGAGACAGGGTTATCCGCCGATGCATCTGAAGATGCGACCCGGACCACTTGTCCGACAGATCCCACTGGAAGATCCTTGCATGGGACCTGGCGAATGGAATTTCTTCGTAAGAAGCTACCATCTTTCCCAGGGCTCGCGTGCATTGATGCACCGACACCTGTATTTGTATTAGGAGGTCTCTGTCTAGAGACGACAACTCCTTGGACTTCTCCTCCGGGAGAAACCCTTTTTATCCTGTTCTGTGTCCAGAACCATACCCAGGAACAGTACACGCGTCGTAGGAACCAGCTGCGACTTTGGAATATTCAGAATCCAGCCGTGCTGTTGTAGCACTTCCCGAGATAGTGCTACTCCGACGAACAACTGCTCCCTGGACCTCGCCTTTATAAGGAGATCGTCCAAGCACGGGATAATTATTTCGCCCATTACCTTGGTAAATACCTCGGTGCCGGGGACAGACCAACGGCAACATCTGGAATTGGTAATGACAATCCTGTACCACAATTTTGAGGTACTCCTGGTGAAGAGGGTAAATAGGGACATGCAGGTAAGCATCCTTGATGTCCAGTGATACCATGAAATTCTCCAGGCTTGCAATAATCGCCCTGAGCGATTCCATTTTGAACTTGAACCTTCGTATATAAGTGTTCAAGGATTTCAATTTTAGAATGGGTCTCACCGAACAGTCTGGTTTCGGTACCACAACATTTTGGAATAGTAACCCCGGCCTTGTTGAAGGAGGGGTACCTTGATTTCACCTGCTGGAAGTACAGCTTGTGAATTGCCACCAGTACTACCTTTCTCCGAGGGCAGCAGGCAAGGCTGATGTGAGGTAACGGCGAGGGGGAGTCGCCTCGAACTCCAGCCTGTATCCCTGTGATACTACTTGCAGAACCTAGGGATCCACCTGAAGTTCCCGAGACGCGCCCCCACCGCACCTGTCTCCACCTGTGGAGCCCCAGCGTCATGCGGTGGACTCAGAGGAAGCGGGGGAAGATTTTTGATCCTGGGAACTGGCTGTCTGGTGCAGCTTTTTCCTTCTTCCCTTGTCTCTGTGCAGAAAGGAAGCGCCTTTGACCCGCTTGCTTTTCTGAAGCCGAAAGGACTGTACCTGAAAATACGGTGCTTTCTTAGGCTGTGAGGAAACCTGAGGTAAAAATTTTTCTTCCCAGCTGTTGCTGTGGATACGAGGTCCCAGAGACCATCGCCAAACAATTCCTCACCCTTATAAGGCAGAAACTCCATGTGCCTTTTAAAGGCAGCATCACCTGTCCACTGCCGGGTTTCTAATACCCTCCTGGCAGAATGGACATTGCATTAATTCTGGATGCCAGCCGGCAAATATCCCTCTGTGCATCCTTCATATATAAGACGACGTCTTTAATATGCTCTATGTTAGCAAAATATTATCCCTGTCTAGGGTATTAATATTATCTGACAGGGTATCAGACCACGCTGCAGCAGCACTATTTATGCTGAGGCAATTGGAGGTCTCAGTATAGAACCTGGGTGTGTATATACAGACTTCAGGATAGCCTCCTGCTTTTTATTAGCAGGCTCCTTCAAGGTGGCCGTATCCTAAGACGGCAGTGCCACCTTTTTTGACAAACGTGTGAGCGCCTTATCCACCCTAGGGGATATCTCCCAGCGTAACTTATCCTCTGGCGGGAAAGGGTACGCCATCAGTAACTTTTTAGAAATTACCAGTTTCTTATCGGGGGAACCCACGCTTCTTTACACACTTCATTCACTCATCTGATGGGGGAACAAAACACTGGCTGCTTTTTCTCCCCAAAAATAAAACCCCTTTTATGTGGTACTTGGGTTCATGTCAGAAATGTGTAACACATTTTTCATTGCCGAGATCATGTAACGGATGTTCCTAGTGGATTGTGTATATATCTCAACCTCGTCGACAATGGAGTCAGACTCCGTGTCGACATCTGTGTCTGCCATCTGAGGTAACGGGCGTTTTTTGAGCCCCTGATGGCCTTTGAGACGCCTGGGCAGGCGCGGGCTGAGAAGCCGGCTGTCCCACAGCTGTTACGTCATCCAGCCTTTTATGTAAGGAGTTGACATTGTCGGTTAATACCTTCCACCTATCCATCCACTCTGGTGTCGGCCCCACAGGGGGCGACATCCCATTTATCGGCCTCTGCTCCGCCTCCACGTAACCTTCCTCATCCAACATGTCGACACAGCCGTACCGACACACCGCACACACACAGGGAATGCTCTGACTGAGGACAGGACCCCACAAAGTCCTTTGGGGAGACAGAGAGAGAGTATGCCAGCACACACCAGAGCGCTATATAATGCAGGGATTAACACTATAACTGAGTGATTTTTCCCCCAATAGCTGCTTGTATACATATATTGCACCTAAATTTAGTGCCCCCCCCTCTCTTTTTAACCCTTTGAGCCTGAAAACTACAGGGGAGAGCCTGGGAAACTGTCTTCCAGCTGCACTGTGAAGAAAAAATGGCGCCAGTGTGCTGAGGGAGATAGCCCCGCCCCTTTTTCAGCTGACTTTTCTCCCGCTTTTTTATGGATTCTGGCAGGGGTAATTTATCACATATATAGCCCTGGGACTATATATTGTGATGATTTGCCAGCCGAGGTGTCTTATATTGCCCTCAGGGCGCCCCCCCCTCCAGCGACCTGCACCCATCAGTGACCGGAGTGTGAGGTGTGCATGAGGAGCAATGGCGCACAGCTGCAGTGCTGTGCGCTACCTTGTTGAAGACAGAAGTCTTCTGCCGCAGATTTTCCGGAACACTTCTTGCTTCTGGCTCTGTAAGGGGGCCGGCGGCGCGGCTCCGGGAACGAACACCAAGGTCGGGTCCTGCGGTCGATCCCTCTGGAGCTAATGGTGTCCAGTAGCCTAAGAAGCCCAAACTACCACCTGTTAGGTAGGTTCGCTTCTTCTCCCCTTAGTCCCTCGCTGCAGTGAGTCTGTTGCCAGCAGATCTCACTGTAAAATAAAAAACCTAAATATACTTTCTTTCTAGGAGCTCAGGTGAGCCCCTAGTGTGCATCCAGCTCAGCTGGGCACAAGATTCTAACTGAGGTCTGGAGGAGGGTCATAGTGGGAGGAGCCAGTGCACACCAGGTAGTCCTAAAGCTTTCTTTAGTTGTGCCCAGTCTCCTGCGGAGCCGCTATTCCCCATGGTCCTTACGGAGTCCCAGCATCCACTTAGGACATCAGAGAAATTATATATATATATATATATATATAAAACAACAGAATTCAATCCCTGCGCTGCATGTCCGTGTTTTCCAGAGTCTCTTTGAAACTATTGTCCCAGTGCTGCTCAATCCAGCTCCCAGCCAGGGAGCAAACGGTATTGGTGCTAGAAACAAATCAGGAGAGCGCACTGGTAAATGTAAAATCATTCACTTTATATAGAAAAAAGCAATATCCACATACATTGCAGTAAAAACTTCCAAGCTCCGTGAAATTCACAAGACCGTCAGTGTTGTGCTCAGTCGAGCTGGAACTGTCTCGTCGGCTCCGGACCCGGCGGGTGACGTCACAACGTCCTCAGCAAGTAGCCACGCCCAATGCGTTTCGACCAATCACAGTCTTCGTCAGTGGTGCAACATGGCGTTGGTGGATGGAGCAAGACATGATGTCCCATATGTGCTCAATTGGATTCAGGTCTGGGGAACGGGCGGGCCAGTCCATAGCATCAATGCCTTCGTCTTGCAGGAACTGCTGACACACTCCAGCCACATGAGGTCTAGCATTGTCTTGCATTAGGAGGAACCCAGGGCCAACCGCACCAGCATATGGTCTCACAAGGGGTCTGAGGATCTCATCTCGGTACCTAATGGCAGTCAGGCTACCTCTGGCGAGCACATGGAGGGCTATGCGGCCCCCCCAAAGAAATGCCACCCCACACCATTACTGACCCACTGCCAAACCGGTCATGCTGGAGGAAGTTGCAGGCAGCAGAACTTTCTCCTTGGCGTCTCCAGACTCTGTCACATGTGCTCAGTGAGAACCCGCTTTTATCTGTGAAGAGCACAGGGCGACAGTGGCGAATTTGCCAATCTTGGTGTTCTCTGGCAAATGCCAAACGTCCTGTACGGTGTTGGGCTGTAAGCACAACCCCCACCTGTGGACGTCGGGCTCTCATACCACCCTCATGGAGTCTGTTTCTGATCGTTTGAGTAGACACATGCACATTTTTGGCTTGCTGGAGGTCATTTTGCAGGGCTCTGGCAGTGCTCCTCCTGTTCCTCCTTGCACAAAGGCTGCTGCTGGGTTGTTGCCCTCCTATGGCCTCCTCCACGTCTCCTGATGTACTGGCCTGTCTCCTGGTAGCGCCTACATGCTCTGGACACTACGCTGACAGACACAGCAAACCTTCTTGCCACAGCTCGCATTGATGTGCTATCCTGGATGAGCTGCACTACCTGAGCCACTTGTGTGGTTTGTAGAGTCAGTCTCATGCTACCACTAGAGTGAAAGCACCGCCAGCTTTCAAAAGTGACCAAAACATCAGCCAGAAAGCATAGGAGCTGAGAAGTGGTCTGTGGTCACCACCTGCAGAACAACTCCTTTATTGGGGATGTCTTGCTAATTGCCTATAATTTCCACCTGTTGTCTATTCCATTTGCACAACAGCATGTGAAATTGATTGTCAATCAGTGTTGCTTCCTAAGTGGAAGGTTTGATTTCACAGAAGTGTGATTGACTTGGAGTTACATTGTGTTGTTTAAGTGTTCCCTTTATTTTTTTGAGCAGTGTATAATTTCACACACACACACACACACACACACACACGCCTGCATGCATACATACAACTTGTGTTAGAAGCACGTAAGTAAAGAGAGCATTACAGATGTGCAATAATGTATAGCTGCAGACCTTAATTTAGAACACTATGGGTGGTATTCAAGTGATATATCACGCCCAATCTCCTTTCTAAAGTGATCACCGTTATCGTGCATATCGCGCCCATAGTAATCAGGTTTAGCTGTGTAAAGGGTTAGGGCACCTCGCTACCCCGGAGATAGCAAGCTGAAATTATGATACCACGCCTGTCAGCAGAAGCAAAAAGAGTGTGGAAGGGGGTGAAAAGAATTGAATACCGCCTTATAAGTTGCATAGGACCATAGGCTGATTTATGCTTTTTGCAAGAACCTACATGCAAGTCCCTCTGTCTGCTAGCGCTGATGGTGCCTTCACTGGCAGACTAGGCCGTATAGTGAAACAGTCTGTAAACCACTGGACACATGCACAGGCATTTTTACACAATGTTTTGGGTGAACACTTACGGGTGCTATGGTGAAAGCCTGATTCAATATCCCATCATTTATAAGTCTTCTGTAAATGTAGTTTGCAGTTTGAGTTATTCCCTAAAAAAGTAAAAAAAAAGTAAAGGATTATCAGATAACCTACCACACAGAAACGGTGCCCAGTTCCCTGTGAGTCGTGTGATATAAAAGGGATACGATTCCTTTGTACAGAGTATATAAGGACATGGAGAAGGCTCAGGAAAGTGACTTATGGCTTTTGGAAAAATAACTGAAAGTGAATGGGTGCCCAGTAGATAACTGTGGACCTCAGAGCTGCATACACAACATGCATTGTAAAAATATGACTGAGGCAGTCTCTTGCTCAGATATACTACTGCATCGCCTTACTAAACAAGAGAGAGACAGTCTTATCTGCTTGTAAGATCCAATAATGAGGTAGATATCTGTGTGTCGTGCTCAGGAGCAGCTGGAGCAGTGCACAGAGAATGAGTATTATCGGCATGACTACATGTTGATTCACATGATACCGTGTGTGAACATAGTAGATTGTAGCAAGGCCTTTCCTAGACACGCCTGGGCATGAAGATGGAATGCTATGCAGTCATTACACCAACAAGAGCAGGGGCGGACTAACAGAGGAGGGGGGCCCATGTGCAGACTCCATGTGGACTCTCTCTCTACGGCACCAATTATGGATTTGCCAGTGCATAGGGAATGTAGATGCTTACACTGGGATGCAGTCAATTTACCTACAATCAAAATCCCGACAACCATTGACCGATGGTCAAAATCCTGACAAGGTCAAAATAACGACATTTAAAATACCGACAAGGTCAAAATACCGACAGATCAAAAAGTCAACATTAGTTTTTCATGATTTTTTTATTGAAACCAACTTGTTCATACGTTATGGAGGGGGAATATAATCGTGTGCCGAGCGCAGCGAGGCACCGTGCCCGAAGCAAAAAAAGGCAATGAAAAACTTTTGTTGACTTTTTGACCTGTCGACATTTTAAATGTCGGTATTATGACCTCGTCAGTATTTTAAATGTCGGTATTTTGACCTTGTCGGGATTTTGATTGTAGGTATTTCATACTGATCCCCTTACAGTAATATCCCATACGGTCCAGAATAACCCAAATATTTCAACAAGTTCTTTATTGTATTAATCGGTTTTCAACTTATTCATCTGCTACAAAATATTAGTTACTAGACCAGATCTTAACTTATCAAATAAAGACTGTATAACAGCTAGTGCCCAGTAATACCCTGCAGAACTGAAGGGCAGCTGGATACACTTCAGGGCCCCTACAGGCGTCACACTGACCTTCAATCCGAACGCACATTATCTTATCAGTAATAAGTCAAAACAATGAATCAGAAACACCTGTGTGCACTAGCATATCTGTATTTAGGGCATGATTCAGTGTTGTACAGTAATGCATTCACAGCTGCAATCCCATGTGCAGCAGATACTCTAATATATGCAGATTACACAGATGCCTGGATTGCTATTGAGACTGCCACAAACACCTTTGCAGAGTCTCTATCAGGCAGCCGATAGTCTGTAAAGATCAGCATTATCTACAACTCTGAATTAGGCCCTTACACACAATTACATAGAACGGGCTGGTCTTCAGTTTGCCGGTGGCCGGGCTCCCGACGACCAGCATACCGACGACCAGCATACCGGCGCCGGAATCCCGGCTGCCGGCATACTGACAGCTTTTCTCCCTCTTGGGGGTCCATGCCCCCCCCCCCTGCAGGGAGAATAGAAAGCGCGGTGCGCCACCATGCCCGCAGTGTGGCAAGCGCAGCGAGCCCGCAAGGGGCTCATTTGCGCTCGCCCAGCTGTCGGTATGCCGGCGGTCGGGATTCCGGCGCCGGTATGCTGGCCGCCGGAAGCCCGACCACCGGCATAACATACTACACCCATGTATTACCAGTAGTGACAGAAGTGGCTCAGAGTCAAACATGGAAAAAGACATCTGCAAGAAGCGCTACGTCACAGATCTGACACATCTGGTGTAGACCTTGTTCGGCTTTTAAATTAAGAAAAGAAAACCAGACAGTTTGGGGTTAAACCACTTAATTCACTACTGAACTTGATCTCAGACTAAGAACGACTGAAGGTCGCAGTCAGCTGCCATAAATGAGATGAGCTACTGATTACACTACAACTTTCAGCAACATAATCTAGCAAAGCAACTGTTTTAAAACGTTTAATTAAAATAAGAATTTTTTTTTTTTAAATTAGTAGAAGTGAGGATTTTAAATGACATAACATGAACAACATATAGGAGTTGTTATTGTGTATTGCTCTCTTTAACATAGACCATAGTACACAATGCAATCTTATTGCTTGATTATTAACTACAGGCTAACTGCAGACAGGTCAGGTAGATGCACCCAGACAGCACATGCCTCCTAAATGGAAACTAATGAATACAATAGAACACAGGTTCTCAAACTCGGTCCTCAGGACCCCACACGGTGCATGTTTTGCAGGTCTCCTCACAGAATCACCAGTGACATAATTAGCTCCACCTGCAGACCTTTTAAAATGTGTCAGTGAGTAATTAATACACCTGTGCACTTGCTGGGTTACCTGCAAAACATGCACTGTGTGGGGTCCTGAGGACCGAGTTTGAGAACCACTGCAATAGAATAATATGGTGGCAATAAAAAACAATCACTGCCTTGCCATTTTAGTTACATTTTACATAACACAAATTCTTTGCAATATGAGGACAAACATAACACCCCTAATGTTTTATCGAGAATTACCCTGACAATATTCATCCCCTTTGTCAGGATAAACCCTGGTGCAACAACTGTGCTCAGAGAACACATAAAATAAATACACGTCTGTGAGCGGTCACATAACTGGGGTGTGCAAGTCATCCCAGAGTCATCAAGAGTCAAAGTTATAAAGCTGGAGACACAGCGGGCAATTTAGGAAGCTTCACAGATCTCCCCTATAAGCTCTTATTGCCACATATTGCAGGAATACGAAATAGTTAGTCAGAGCCGGCCCTAACCAATATGATGCCCTAGGCAAGATTTTGGCTGGTGCCCCCTAGCACCACCCCTGGTTCCGCCTCTGACCTTGCACTTCTTTCCCAGAACCATCACCCCTCAGCCATAACAGTCCTTATTTTGGTGTTTTTACCCCCTATATTTTAAATAGGAACAGTTCGCACATTTGGCGCACAGCCCAAAAAGGGTTGTGTTTTTGCTGGCAAGGGGCATGGCCACACAATAGTAACCCCAATTCCAAATACGCCACACAGTACTGCACTTTATTCACATTTGATCATGCGATAGTTTCCATAATTAATATTACATCCTACAGTAGTATCACTTTACCTTATAAACGTTACTCCTCACAGTAGAGCCCCTTATTCACATTACATCACACTGAATTGCTCCTTATTCACATTACACTACACCCTATTGCTCTTTATTCACATTAGACGACACAGTAGTGCCCTTTCTATACGCAACACCACATAGAAGAGCACCTGAAACACATAATTCCACACAGTAATGCCCCTAACACATATGAGACACATTATTAATGTCCTTCTAAACATAATGTGCTTACACATTATGACAACCTTTATTAATGCCCTTTTACACATAATGTCCCTTACACATATGCCGCACATTATTAATGCCCTAATACACATAATGACACACATAGTGCCCCCTACACATTTGCTGCACATTGTTAGTGCCACTATACACATAATGACATACATACAGTAGTACCCTGTTACACATATGCCACACATTATTAATGCCCTTATACACATAATGACACACATAGTGCCCCTTATACATATGTTGCACATTAATGCATTTTTACATGACACACATAATGCTCCTTACACATATTCCGAACACTACTGCACAACCAACCCACTCACATGCACACAGCACTCACACTACCGCTAACACTGTGACCTCTGCCTCTGTTTGGATACAGATGTGTCCTCATAAATCTTGCCTCAGTGCTAACGTCTGGCACATTTTTTAATGAAAATGCATCTTATTTGCATTGTTATGTGGCTAGGATGCACAAGCACCTTCTGCTGATTAAAATGATATACAGCATGCCTTTATACTGTGTGAGACTGTATCTGCATATGAAATGCTACACACAGAATATAGGCATGCCGCATATCATTTTAATCAGCAGAAGCTGCTGATGCCCCTGGGCATATCAAATGCCCTAGGCAATTGCCTAGTTTGCCTATAGCTATGGCCGGCTCTGTAGTTAGTCAGACACATAAGTGTACCCTCTCTTGTCAGGACAGTGACTCCAATAACAGCCCATCGCAGCAATGAGTATACAGTACCGTGAAAGCTTACGCTATTACCTTACAGCCGGGTTCAGACCCTACTAGCCTACTGCGCACGCATGGCCATCAGGCAGCATATATGCAGCAGTATGGTGCAGGGTTGCAAAATCAATGCAATATAGGCAACCATGGTATCAGCTAATGGATGGTATTAGCTAACGGGGGCAAGCTCTGAACAGTCAAGCTTGTAAATTGAACATAGAAAGCAATGGGGACTGCTTCAACAACCGAAAACACAGGGTGTGGTGCACATATCTATTATCTGTTGTGATATCACCGTTAAATAGCCTCAATAATATATAAATATGTACATTCTTCATTATTGGAGGACTGACTACAACATTTAGCTTAATATACAGGCCCCCATAATGTCTTCCGCATTCCAAGCTCCCCATTTGTCAGTGCAAGGACATGTAGCCAGCCTCTGCCCATCATCTCCTGCATCGTTCACAAGATTAGATAAAGCAAGTGGGCCAAAGAGCCAACATTTCTCTGAAAGCCAAGACGCTTGTGTCACAGGTAGGCCCTGCAGTGCCAACCATTCCATGAACAGATAGCTTACCTTATGAGAATAGCAATCTCCTTCCACCTCATCCTTGTGCAGATTCTCACAGTCTGCGGAGAGGTCAGTCAAGACATCCTGCACAGAGGACAGATATAGTTAGCTGTCAGGAAGAACTCAGTAATAGTTATTTTACATATATGGAAGGAGTGTGAAGCAGGGACCAGAGCAATACAGAAGAACACTCCTGGTATATACAGCAAGGCTGGGGAGGTCTTCTTTGTGTTCTTTTGTAGCATCTAATTACAGTGACACCACAGCCGTATAAAGAAACATAGCAGAGGTGGGATGTAGCAATGACACAGTCGCACATACACAGGTATTTAGTACTAGTCAGTGTAGGTACCTCAAGAGACAATGTTCCTCTGACCGCTACCAAGATGGCTTCAGTCTTGTGATCAAGGGCTACAAAAAATGGTATTTCATAGATCTAAAATAGAAATTCAGAAGGAAATGTTATTGGAAGAATCCCATAGATCCAGCTTCTATGGCGATGAAGCAATGCAACTGATATCTGCCTCACTTTGTTATGAAAGGTGATATGGATGAAATCTCGGTACTGGAGTCCTGTTGTCTGCAAAATGGAGCCAAAGTGACAGTTTAGGTGATCGCCGCCTACGATATCTCGCTGGGCCCTCCGGTTGGGACAACTGAATAGAAGAATGGAAAGGACATAAATCACTGAAAAGTATAGACAAATCAAAAAGCCTCCTTGTCTTTCTAACGCACTTTGAATAGAATTGATTTTTTTGCCCAAATTGTAACTTCAGTTTTCATAAATGTGCCTGCGAATCGCTCTAACAGGCGTGCTAGACAAGTGGGAGGTACAGGTTTGCACACCTGCTGCCAAGAGGAGCCCGTGCATGTGTAAATACTTCAAATTATTATTATAATATTTATATAGCGCCGGTATATTCCATTGCGCTTTACAAATAATAAAATAAAAGGAGTATATTGTATACGCTCTGTGTAAAAGCTCACCCTGATGAAAGAACACACAGGATACATCACTGTGATACAGACCAAACTATGGCTAGAATAAGAGAGCAGACCACTCACCATTCTCCACACAGCTTGCACAGTCCAGTGAGGGGGTTGCGGTATACATAGAGGGGCCACCCATAGGCTGCGGCTGCAAACTGCATGTAGTGGGCTGCCTTATCCAACTCCATTTCCAGATCCTCTCTCTGAAACAACAGATCTTATGACATCAGCAGACGCTATGCCTGCAAATGCTAACATACAAAAACTTAATAAATAACAAAGAGACCAATAGAAATCTCTCTAGAAAGCTGATAGAATTAAGTTAGCCTTTTGCACACACACACAAAAAAAAAGTCGTCGTTTTGGAAACACTTGGAATAACTTAATTTTTTTTTTTTTTTATCCATTTAGCAATTTATTTTATTCTGCACATTTCAGTGACACTTCTTCAGGTCATACCTACACATGTGGGGTTTATACTATTAGCCGCATGGTGTGCAATCTCACTTTGTATTATAAACTTTTTTGTTACCATAATAGCTAAATAACTAATATTTTTTATGCTAAAATTTAAATTAACTACAGTATTTGGTTTCAACAATTCTTTCTCTGTTAATATTACAGCCTCTGGATTGAAAATAAAATAAAATTGGCACTGAAAAATTGGACACCACAGACTAAATATTTGGTGGCACTGCCTCTAGTCAAAAACAGGATTTTAATACCTACCGGTAAATTATTTTCTTGTAGTTCATAAGGGATATTGGGGGAAACTAGTACGATGGGGTATAGACGGGGTATAGACGGGGTCCAAAGGAGCTAGTGCACTTTAAATATCTTCAACCGGGGTTGCTGGCTCCTCCCCTCTATGCCCCCTCCCACAGGCAGTTATAGGTAAAAACGTGCCCGAAGCAGAAAGGACATATATGAAAGAAGGAACATATAACAGAAAAGGTGGCGAGATTTACACACCTGCACACCACTAACATACAACAACCAGCAACAGCTGGTAATAACAGCAGCAACAGCTGAACAAGTACCTGCAGAAAAGTCCACGCACTGAGGCGGGCGCCCAATATCCCTTATGGACTAAAAGAAAAGTATTTACCGGTAGGTATTAAAATCCTATTTTCTCTAGCATCCATAAGGGATATTGGGGGAAACTAGTACGAGGACAACGTCCCAAAGCTTCCAGAAAGGGCGGGAACGTGCGGAGACAGCTGCAGTACCGCTTGCCCAAACTGGGTATCCTCTTTGGCCAGGGAATCAAATTTGTAGAACTTCACAAAAGTGTTCTTCCACCGACCAGGTAGCAGCTCGGCATAGTTGCAAGGCCGAGACTCCACGGGCAGCCGCCCAGGAAGAGCCCACTGATCTAGTAGAGTGAGCGTTCAGAGACTTAGGAACAGGTAAGGCTGCCGACACATGGGCCTGTTGGATAGTAAGCCTAATCCAATGGACTTCTTTGAAGCAGGGTAACCCTTCTTCTGTGCATCATAGAGCACGAACAAGGAATCAGTCTTTCTGACCCGAGCTGTACACTTGACATATCTTCAAGGCACGCACAGCATCCAATGCCTCCGGAGGAGCAGAAGCGTCAGAAATGGACGGAACCACAATAGGTCGATGCAGATGAAACGCAGAGACAACCTTCGTCAGGAACTGCTGTCTGGTCCGGAGCTCCGCTCTGTCCTCGTAAAAGACCAAGTACGGACTTTTACACGATACGGCCCCCAATTCTGAAACACGTAGAGCAGAAGCCGGTGCCAGTAACATCACAGTCTTCCACGTGAGGTACTTGTCTTCTACAGTAATCAGAGGTTCAAACCATGGCAGCACAAAGGGAGGTTGGATGTGGAGTACCCCTTGCAAGAAGGTCTGAACTTCTGGCAACACGGTCAATTTTTTCTGAAAGAAAATGGAGAGAGCTGAAATCTGGACCTTAATGGAACCAAGACGTAAGCCCTTATCCACACCAGCCTGCAGGAAATGTCCCAAGTGAAACTCTGCAGGTGGATACGTGCATTCCTTGCACCAAGAGACATATCTCCTCCAGATATGATGATAGTGTTTTGACGTCACAGGTTTCCTGGCCTGAACCATGGTTGCAATAACCTTCTTGGAAAGGCCCTTGTGAGCTCGGATGTTCCGTTCAACCTCCATGCCGTCAAACGAAGTAGCCGTAAGTCCGGGTAGACGAACGGTCCTTGTTGAAGAAGATCTCTTCTGAGTGGTAGATGCCAACAGTCTTCGACGGACATGTCCAGAAGGTCCGCATGCCACACCCTCTGAGGCCAATCCGGGGTAATTAGAATTACCTTGACACCTTGATTCCCGATTCGCTTTAGCACTCTTGGTAGCAATGGGATCGGAGGAAACAGGTAGACTAGCCGGTACGGCCAAGGCGACGACAGTGCGTCCACTGCCCTCGTCTGAGGGTCCCTGGTCCGCGAGCAATACCAGGGAAATTTCTTGTTGAGACGAGTAGCCATCATGTCTATTTGTAGACAACCCCACCGGTCGATTATCTGCTGGAACACCAGATGGTGGAGCCCTCACTCCCCCGGGTGGAGATAGTGACGATTCAGGAAGTCCGCCTCCCAGTTGTCAACACCCGGAATTAAGATTGCTGACCTGGCTCTTGCATTTCTTTTCGCCCAGAGGAGTATCTTTGACACCTCTCGCATGCAGGCTCTGCTTTTTGTCCCTCCTTGTCGATTGATATATGCCACCGCCGTGGCGTTGTCCGACTGTACATGGATAATGTGATCCTTGAGCAGAGGAGAGGCTTGAAGTAGGGCATTGTAGATTACCCGAAGTTCCAGAAGGTTGATTGGAAGGAGGTTTTCGTGGGCTGACCACCTGCCCTGGAACTGCGCCCCTTGGGTGACAGCTCCCCATTCTCTCAGACTGGCATCCGTCGTGAGAAGGGTCCAATCCTGAAATTCCTGCCCTCCAGGAGATTAGAGGACTGTAGCCACCACAGGAGGGAAATCCTGGCCTGAGGCGACAGCTGAATCATCCGGTGCATCTGGAGATGCGATCCGGACTACTTGCTCAGAAGATCCAACTGAAACGTTCTGGCGTGGAACCTCCCATACTGGATTGCCTCGTATGAGGCAACCATCTTTCCCAACAATCTTATGCAGAGACGTACGAACACTTGAGTAGGTCGGAGCACCATGCGGACCATCTCCTGAAGTGTTTTCACCTTGTCCTCTGGTAAAACACCTTCTGGGCCACAGTATCCAGCAACATCCCCAGGAACAGGAGCCTCTGAGTTGGCACCAGGTGGGACTTCTGTAAGTTGAGGATCCACCCATGGTCGGACAGAAGACGAATGGTGCGGTCGATATGGAGCAAAAAAAGCTCCCTGGATCTTGCCTTTATCAGAAGATCATCCAGATAAGGGACCACATTGATCCCCTGGACCCGAAGTTGAAGCATCATCTCCGCCATCACCTTCGTGTATACCCTCGGTGCTGTTGACAGGCCGAAGGGCAGTGCCTGGAATTGATCGTCCAGCAGGGCAAACCGCAGGTACGCCTGGTGAGGAGGCCAAATTGGAATATGGAGATAGGCGTCCTTGATATCCAAAGAGGCCATAAATTCCTGTTCTTCCAGGCCCGCAATCACTGCTCGCAGGGATTCCATTTTGAACTTGAACACCCTCAAATAAGGATTCAAGGATTTCAGATGCAGAATGGGTCTGACCGAACCATCCGGCTCCGGCACCACAAACAGGTTTGAGTAAAACCCCTTGCTGCGTTGTGGTAGCGGTACTGGAACAATGACGTGGTACTGGACCAACTTTCGGATAGCCTGTTGCAACGTAACTTGCATATCCTCCAAAGCTGGTAAGCTTGATTTGAAAAATCATTTGGGGGGGGGGGGGGGGGGGGGTGTCGGGTTACTGCAGGTGGTCTCCCAGACGGTGGGCACCATCATGCTGAGGACTGTTCCTGAGAACTGGTACTTGCAGGTTTTCTGGACTTACCTCTGGTGCCCCTAGCCGCATTATTGGAGGCACCTCTGGCCTTCGATCGAAATGTGCGAGACCGAAAGGACTGGACAGACAGTCCCGGATAGGAGCGTCTCGCCAGCGCGGCCCCAGAGGGGAGAAACGTGGATTTCCCAGCCATAACTTTGGAAATCCATGCATCTAGTTCAACCCCAAAAAGCCATTCCCCAGAAAAGGGAAGGGATTCCACATTACGTTTGGATTCTGCGTCCGCAATCCACTGACGCAACCACAAGGCCCTGCGCGCCGACACCACCATGGCAGACGTCCGAGCATTAATGTTCCCATCTCCTTGAGGGAATCACTGAAGACACGGGTAGTGTCCTGAATGTGCTTCAGGAGTGTTACCATAGTAACTAAGGGCATATCCCCCGAGAGGGCCCCCTGAATTTGCATGGCCCAAGAAAAAAATAAGAATTTACTTACCGATAATTCTATTTCTCGTAGTCCGTAGTGGATGCTGGGGACTCCGTCAGGACCATGGGGTTTAGCGGCTCCGCAGGAGACAGGGCACAATAATAAAAGCTTTAGGATCAGGTGGTGTGCACTGGCTCCTCCCCCTATGACCCTCCTCCAAGCCTCAGTTAGGATACTGTGCCCGGACGAGCGTGCATAATAAGGAAGGATATTGAATCCCGGGTAAGACTCATACCAGCCACACCAATCACACCGTACAACCTGTGATCTGGACCCAGTTAACAGTATGATAACAACGAAGGAGCCTCTGAAAAGATGGCTCACAACAAGAATAACCCGATTTTTGTAACAATAACTATGTACAAGTATTGCAGACAATCCGCACTTGGGATGGGCGCCCAGCATCCACTACGGACTACGAGAAATAGAATTATCGGTAAGTAAATTCTTATTTTCTCTAACGTCCTAAGTGGATGCTAGGGACTCCGTCAGGACCATGGGGATTATACCAAAGCTCCCAAACGGGCGGGAGAGTGCGGATGACTCTGCAGCACCGAATGAGAGAACTCCAGGTCCTCCTCAGTCAGGGTGTGCCCCTGACCAAGTAGCAGCTCGGCAAAGTTGTAAAGCCGAGACCCCTCGGGCAGCCGCCCAAGATGAGCCCACTTCCTTGTGGAATGGGCTTTTACTGATTTTGGCTGTGGCAAGCCTGCCACAGAATGTGCAAGCTGAATTGTACTACAAATCCAGCGAGCAATCGTCTGCTTAGAAGCAGGAACACCCATCTTGTTGGGTGCATACAGGCTAAACAGCGAGTCAGATTTTCTGACTCCAGTCGTCCTGGAAACATATATTTTCAGGGCCCTGACAACGTCAAGTAACTTGGAGTCCTCCAAGTCCCTAGTAGCCGCAGGTACCACAATAGGTTGGTTCATGTGAAAAACAGAAAACACCTTAAGGAGAAATTGAGGACGAGTCCTCAATTCTGCCCTGTCAGAATGAAAAATTAAGTAAGGGCTTTTATATGATAAAGCCGCCCATTCTGACACACGCCTGGCTGAAGCCAGGGCTAATAGAATCTTCACCTTCCATGTGAAATAATAAGATTTTACTTACCGATAAATCTATTTCTCATAGTCCGTAGTGGATGCTGGGGACTCCGTAAGGACCATGGGGAATAGCGGCTCCGCAGGAGACAGGGCACAAAAGCAAGCTTTTAGGATCACATGGTGTGTACTGGCTCCTCCCCCTATGACCCTCCTCCAAGCCTCAGTTAGGTACTGTGCCCGGACGAGCTTACACAATAAGGAAGGATCTTGAATCCCGGGTAAGACTCATACCAGCCACACCAATCACACCGTACAACTTGTGATTTGAACCCAGTTAACAGTATGATAACAATGAAGTAGCCTCTAAAAAAGATGGCTCACAACAATAATAACCCGATTTTTTGTAACAATAACTATGTACAAGTAATGCAGACAATCCGCACTTGGGATGGGCGCCCAGCATCCACTACGGACTATGAGAAATAGATTTATCGGTAAGTAAAATCTTATTTTCTCTAACGTCCTAGTGGATGCTGGGGACTCCGTCAGGACCATGGGGATTATACCAAAGCTCCCAAACGGGCGGGAGAGTGCGGATGACTCTGCAGCACCGAATGAGAGAACTCCAGGTCCTCCTCAGCCAGGGTATCAAATTTGTAGAATTTAGCAAACGTGTTTGCCCCTGACCAAGTAGCTGCTCGGCAAAGTTGTAAAGCCGAGACCCCTCGGGCAGCCGCCCAAGATGAGCCCACCTTCCTTGTGGAATGGGCATTTACAGATTTTGGCTGTGGCAGGCCTGCCACAGAATGTGCAAGCTGGATTGTACTACAAATCCAACGAGCAATAGTCTGCTTAGAAGCAGGAGCACCCAGCTTTTTGGGTGCCTACAATATAAACAGCAAGTCAGACTTTCTGACTCCAGCCGTCCTGGAATTATATATATATATATATATATTTTCAGGGCCCTGACAACGTCTAGCAACTTGGAGTCCTCCAAGTCCCTAGTAGCCGCAGGCACCACAATAGGTTGTTTCAGGTGAAACGCTGACACCACCTTAGGAAGAAACTGGGGACGAGTCCGCAGTTCTGCCCTGTCCGAATGGAAAATCAAATATGGGCTTTTGTAAGACAAAGCCGCCAATTTTAACAATCGCCTGGCCCAGGCCAGGGCCAACAGCATGGTCACTTTCCATGTGAGATATTTCAAATCCACAGATTTGAATGGTTCAAACCAATATGATTTGAGGAATCCCAACACTACGTTGAGATCCCACGGTGCCACTGGAGGCACACAAGGGCTGTATATGCAATACTCCCTTGACAAACGTCTGGACTTCAGGAACTGAAGCCAATTCTTTTTGGAAGAAAATCTATAGGGCCGAAACTTGAACCTTAATGGACCCCAATTTGAGGCTCATAGACACTCCTGTTTGCAGGAAGTGCAGAAAACGACCTAGTTGAAATTTTTTCGTGGGGCCTTCCTGGCCTCACCCACGCAACATATTTTCACCACATGTGGTGATAACGTTGTGCGGTCACCTCCTTCCTGGCTTTGACCAGGGTAGGTATGACCTCTTCCGGAATGCCTTTTCCCTTAGGATCCGGCGTTCAAACCGCCATGCCGTCAAACGCAGTCGCGGTAAGTCTTGGAACAGACAAGGTCCCTGCTGGAGCAGGTCCTTTCTTAAAGGCCGATGCCACGGTTCCTCTTGGAACAGACATGGTACTTGCTGAAAGCAAATCCCTTCTTAGCTCCCGAGGCCATTAGTCCTCTGTGAGCATCTCTTGAAGTTCCGGTTACCAAGTCCCTCTTGGCCAATCCGGAGCCACGAGTATAGTTCTTACTCCTCTATGTCTTATAATTCTCAATACCTTGGTTATGAGAAGCAGAGGAGGGAACACATACACCGACTGTTACACCCACGGTGTTACCAGGACGTCCACAGCTATCGCCTGAAGGTCTCGTGACCTGGCGCAATACCTGTCCCATTTTTTGTTCGGGCGGGACGCCATCATGTCCACCTTTGGTCTTTCCCAACGGTTCACAATCATGCGGAAAACTTCCCGATGAAGTTCCCACTCTCCCGGGTGGAGGTCGTGCCTGCTGAGGAAGTCTGCTTCCCAGTCGTCCACTCCCGGAATGAACACTGCTGACAGTGCTATCACATGATTTTCCGCCTAGCGAAAAATCCTTGCAGTTTTGCCACTGCCCTCCTGCTTCTTGTGCCGCCCTTTCTGTTTACGTGGGCGACTGCCGTGATGTTATCCCACTGGAACAATACCGGCTGACCTTGAAGCAGAGGTCTTGCTAAGCTTAGAGCATTATAAATTTGCTCTTAGCTCCAGTATATTTATGTGGAGAGAATTCTCCAGACTTGATCACACTCCTTGTGTGACTGCTCCCCAGCCTCTCAGGCTGGCCTCCGTGGTCACCAGCATCCAATCCTGAATGCCGAATCTGCAGCCCTCTAGAAGATGAGCACTCTGTAATCACCACAGGAGAGACACCCTTGTCCTTGGATATAGGGTTATCCGCTGATGCATCTGAAGATGCGATCCGGACCATTTGTCCAGCAGATCCCACTGAAGAGTTCTTGCGTGAAATCTGCCGAATGGAAGCGCTTCGTAATAAGCCACCATTTTTACCAGGACTCTTGTGCAATGATGAACTGACACTTTTCCTGGTTTTAGGAGGATCCCGATTAGCTCGGATAACTCCCTGGCTTTCTCCTCTGGGAGAAACACCTTTTCCTGGACTGTGTCCAGAATCATCTCTAGGACCAGCAGACGTGTCGTCGGAAAAACTGCGGTTTTGGAATATTTAGAATCCACCCGTGCTGTCGTAGAACTACTTGAGATAGTGCTACTCCGACCTCCAACTGTTCTCTGGACCTTGTTCTTATCAGGAGGTCGTCCATTTTCTTTGAAGACGAATCCTCCTTTCGGTCATTACCTTGGTAAGGACCCGGGGTGCCTTGGACAATCCAACGGCATCGTCTTGAAACTGATAGTGACAGTTCTGTACCACGAACCTGAGGTACCCTTGGTGAGAAAAGGCAAATTTTGGGACATGGAGGTAAGCATCCCTGATGTCCCGGGACACCATATAGTCCCCTTGTTCTTTGCTATCACTGCTCTGAGTGACTCCATCTGGATTTGAACCCTTGTAAGTGTTCAAATTTTCCAGATTTAGAATAGGTCTCACCTAGCCTTCAGTACCACCATATAGTGTGGAGTAATATCCCTTTCCTTGTTGTCGGAGGGGTAATTTTATTATCACCTGCTGGGAATACAGCTTGTGAATTGTTTTCAATACTGCCTCCCTGTCGGAGGGAGACATTGGTACAGCAGACTACAGGAACCTGCGAGGGGGGAAACCTCTCGACATTCCAATCTGTACCCCTTGGATACTACTTGTAGGATCCAGGGGTCCTGTACGGTCCCAGCGTCATGCTGAGAACTTGGTAGAAGCGGTGGAGGGCTTCTGTTCCTGGGAATGGGCTGCCTGCTGCAGTCTTCTTCCCTTTCCTCTATCCCTGGGCAGATATGACTCTTATAGGGACTAAAGGACTGAGGCTGAAAAGACGGTGTCTTTTTCTGCAGAGATGTGACTTAGGGTAAAAAACGGTGGATTTTCCAGCAGTTGCCCTGGCCACCAGGTCCCATGGACCGACCCCAAATAACTCCTCCCCTTTATACGGCAATACATCTTTGTGCCGTTTGGAATCTGCATCACCTGACCACTGTCGTGTCCATAAACATCTTCTTGCAGATATGGACATCGCATTTACTCTTGATGCCAGAGTGCAAATATCCCTCTGCGCATCTCGCATATATAGAAATGCATCCTTTAAATGCTCTATAGTCAATAAAATACTGTCCCTGTCAA
The DNA here is from genome assembly GCF_028390025.1 of Pseudophryne corroboree. Classification (NCBI taxonomy): domain Eukaryota; kingdom Metazoa; phylum Chordata; class Amphibia; order Anura; family Myobatrachidae; genus Pseudophryne; species Pseudophryne corroboree. Next base: position 359,263,626 of record NC_086450.1, on the reverse strand, counting down.
AGGTATCAATATTTTTAGTCAGGGAATCCGACCAAGCCACCTCAGCTCTGCACATCCAGGCTGAGGCGATCGCTGGTCGCAGTATAACACCAGCATGTGTGTGTATACTTTTTAGGATATTTTTCAGCCTCCTATCAGCTGGCTCCTTAAGTACGGCCCTATCCGTAGATGGTACCGCCACTTGTTCTGATAAGCGTGTGAGCGCCTTATCCACCCTGAGGGGTGTTTCCCACCGCGCCTTAACTTCTGGCGGGAAAGGGTATACCGCCAATAATTTTCTATCGGGGGAAACCCACGCATCATCACACACTTCATTTAATTTATCTGATTCAGGAAAAACTACAGGTAGTTTTTTCACCTCACACATAATACCCTTTTTTGTGGTACTTGGAGTATCAGAAATATGTAACACCTCCTTCATTGCCCTTAACGTGTGGCCCTAAAAGAAAATACGTTTGTTTCTTCACCGTCGACACTGAAATCAGTGTCCGTGTCTGGGTCTGTGTCGACCGACTGAGGTAAATGGGCATTTTACAGCCCCTGACGGTGTTTGAGACGCCTGGACAGATATTAATTTGTTCGCCGGCCCTCTCATGTCGTCAACCGGCTTGCAGCGTGTTGACATTGTCACGTAATTCCATAAATAAGCCATCCATTCCGGTGTCGACTCCCTAGAGAGTGACATCACCATTACAGGCAATTTGCTCCGCCTCCTCACCAATATTTTCCTCATACATGTCGACACACACGTACCGACATACAGCACACACATAGGGAATGCTCTGATAGAGGACAGGACCCACTAGCCCTTTGGGGAGACAGAGGGAGAGTTTGCCAGCACACACCAAAACGCTATAATTATCCAGGGACAACCTTTATATAAGTGTTCCTCCCTTATAGCATTTTAATATATATACATATCGCCAAATCAGTGCCCCCCCTCTCTGTTTTAACCCTGTTTCTGTAGTGCAGTGCAGGGGAGAGCATGGGAGCCTTCCCACCAGCCTTTCTGTGAGGGAAAATGGCGCTGTGTGCTGAGGAGAATAGGCCCCGCCCCCTTTTCGGCGGGCTTCTTCTCCGGAGTTTTAGATATCTGGCAGGGGTTAAATACATCCATATAGCCTCAAGGGCTATATGTGATGTATTTTTCGCCATACAGGTATTATACATTGCTGCCCAGGGCGCCCCCCCCCCAGCGCCCTGCACCCTCCGTGACCGCTGTGTGAAGTGTGCTGACAACAATGGCGCACAGCTGCAGTGCTGTGCGCTACCTGATGAAGACTGAGAGTCTTCTGCCGCCTGGTTCCGGACCTCTTCAATCTTCAGCATCTGCAAGGGGGGTCGGCGGCGCGGCTCCGGGACGAACCCCAGGGCGAGACCTGTGTTCCGACTCCCTCTGGAGCTAATGGTGTCCAGTAGCCTAAGAAGCCAATCCATCCTGCACGCAGGTGAGTTCACTTCTCTCCCCTAAGTCCCTCGATGCAGTGAGCCTGTTGCCAGCAGGACTCACTGAAAATAAAGAACCTAAAAACTTTTTCTAAGCAACTCTTTAAGAGAGCCACCTAGATTGCACCCTTCTCGGCCGGGCACAAAAACCTAACTGAGGCTTGGAGGAGGGTCATAGGGGGAGGAGCCAGTACACACCATGTGATCCTAAAAGCTTGCTTTTGTGCCCTGTCTCCTGCGGAGCCGCTATTCCCCATGGTCCTGACGGAGTCCCCAGCATCCACTAGGACGTTAGAGAAATTTTAATTCCACAGTGGTGAGTGGATCAAACCAATGTGACTTTAGGAAACTCAAAACAACATTGAGATCCCAAGGTGCCACTGGGGGCACAAAAGGAGGCTGTATATGCAGTACCCCTTTTACAAACGTCTGAACTTCAGGCACTGAAGCCAGTTCTTTCTGGAAGAAATTTGACAGGGTCAAAATTTGAACCTTAATGGACCCTAATTTTAGGCCCATAGACAGTCCTGTTTTCAGGAAATGTAGGAAACGACCCAGTTGGAATTCCTCTGTAGGGACCTTCTTGGCCTCACACCACGCAACATATTTTCGCCAAATGCGGTGAAAATGTTTTGCGGTTACATCCTTCCTGGCTTCGACCAGGGTAGGGATGACTTCATCTGGAATGCCCTTTCAGGATCCGGCGTTCAACTGCCATGCCGTCAAACGCAGCCGCGGTAAGTCTTGGAACAGACAAGGCCCCTGCTGGAGCAGGTCCTTTCTTAAAGGTAGAGGCCACGGTTCTTCCGTGAGCATCTCTTGAAGTTCCGGGTACCAAGTCCTTCTTGACCCATCCGGAACCACGAGTATCGTTCTTACTCATCTCCTTCTTATGATTCTCAGTACTTTTGGTATGAGATGCATAGGAGGGAACACATACCCTGACTGGTACACCCACAGTGTTACCAGAGCGTCCACCGCTATTGCCTGAGGGTCCCTTGACCTGGCGCAATATTTGTCTAGTTTTTTGTTCAGGCGGGACGCCATCATGTCCACCTTTGGTTTTTCCCAACGGTTTACAATCATGTGGAAGACTTCCCGCTGAAGTCCCCACTCTCCCGGGTGGAGGTTATGCCTGCTGAGGAAGTTTGCTTCCCAGTTTTCCACTCCCGGAATTAACACTGCTGAGAGTGTTATCACATGATTTTTCGCCCAGCGAAGAATCCTTGCAGTTTCTGCCATTTCCCTCCTGCTTCATGTGCCGCCCTGTCTGTTTACGTGGGCGACTGCCGTGATGTTGTCCCACTGGATCAATACCGGCTGACCTTGAAGCAGAGGTCTTGCTAAGCTTAGAGCCTTGTAAATTGCCCTTAGCTCCAGTATATTTATGTGGAGAGAAGTCTCCAGACTTGATCACACTCCCTGGAAATTTTTTCCTTGTGTGACTGCTCCCCAGCCACTCAGGCTGGCATCCGTGGTCACCAGGACCCAGTCCTGAATGTCGAATCTGCGGCCCTTTCATAGATGAGCACTCTGCAGCCACCGCAGAAGAAAACACCCTTGTCCTTGGAGACAGGGTTATCCGCTGATGCATCTGAAGATGCGATCCGGACCATTTTCCCAGCAGATTCCACTGAAAGGTTCTTGCGTGAAATCTACCGAATGGGATCGCTTTGTAAGAAACCACCATTTTTCACAGGACCCTTGTGCAATGATGCACTGATACTTTTCCTGGTTTTAGGAGGTTCCTGACTAGCTCGGATAACTCCCTGGTCTTCTTCTCTGGGAGAAAACATCCTTTTCTGGACTGTGTCCAGAATCATTCCTAGGAACATTAGACGTGTCGTCGGAAAAAGCTGCGATTTTGGAATATTTAGAATCCACTCGTGCTGTCGTAGAACTACTTGAGATAGTGCTACTCCGACCGCCAACTGTTCTCTGGACCTTGCCCTTATCAGGAAAGCGTCCATATTTCTTTTAGGAAGAATCATCATTTCAGCCATTACCATGGTAAAGACCCGGGGTGCCGTGGACAATCCAAACGGCAGCGTCTGAACTGATAGTGACAGTTCTGTACCACGAACCTGAGATACCCTTGGTGAGAAGGGCAAAATTTGGACATGTAGGTAAGCGTCCCTGATATCCAGTGACACCATATCGTCCTGGTTCGCTATCACTGCTCTGAGTGACTCCATCTTGATTTGAACCCTTGTATGTAATTGTTCAAATCTTTTAGATCTCACCGAGCCGTTTGGCTTCAGTACCACAATATAGTGTGGAATAATACCCCTTCCCTTGTTGTAGGAGGGGTACTTTGATTATCACCTGCTGGGAATACAGCCTGTGAATTTTTTTCCAATACTGCCTCCCTGTCGGAGGGAGACGTTGGTAAAGCAGACTTCAGGAACTTGTGAGGGGAAGACGTCTCGAATTTCCAATGTACACCTGGGATACTACGTGTAGGCTCCAGGAGTCCACTTGCGAGTGAGCCCACTGCGTGCTGAAACTCTTGAGATGACCCCCCACCGCACCTGAGTCCGGTGGTATGGCCCCAGCGTCATGCTGCGGACTTGGCAGAAGCTGTGGAGGACTTCTGTTCCTGAGAATGGGCTGCCTGCTGCAGTCTTCTTCCCTTTCCTCTAACCCTGGGCAGATATGACTGGCCTTTTGCCCGCCTGCCTTTATGGGTACGAAAGGACTGAGACTGAAAAGACTGTGTCCTTTTCTGCTGAGATGTGACTTGGGGTAACAAAAGTGGATTTTCCAGCTGTTGCCATGGCCACCAGGTCCGATGGACCGCCCCTTTATACGGCAATACTTCCATGTGCCGTCTGGAATCTGCATCACCTGACCACTGTCGTGTCTATAAACATCGTCTGGCAGATATGGACATCACATCTACTCTTGATGCCAGAATGCAAATATCCCTCTGCGCATGTCGCATATATAGAAATGCATCCTTAAAATGCTCTATAGTCAATAAAATATTGTTCCTGTCAAGGGTATCAATATTTTCAGTCAGGAAATCCGACCAAGCCCCCCCAGCGCTGCACATCCAGGCTGAGGCGATTGCTGGTCGTAGTATAACACCAGTATGTGTGTATATACTTTTTAGGATATTTTTCAGCTTCCTATCAGCTGGCTCTTTGACGGTAACGCCACTTGTTTTTATAAGCGTGCGAGCGCCTTATCCACCCTAAGGTGTGTTTCCCAACTCGCCCTCACTTCTGGCGGGAAAGGGTATACCTCCAATAATTTTCTATCGGAAGAAACCCACGTATCATCACACACTTTAATTTATCTGATTCAGGAAAAACTACAAGTAGATTATTCCCACCCTACATAATACCCTTATTTGTGGTACTTGTAGTATCAGAAATATGTAACACCTCCTTCATTGCCCTTAACATGTAACGTGTGGCCCTAAAGGAAAATACGTTTGTTTCTTCACCGTCGACACTGAAGTCAGTGTCCGTGTCTGTGTCTGTGTCGACCAACTGAGGTAAATGGGCGTTTTTACAAGCCCCTGACGGTGTCTGAGACGCCTGGACAGGTACTAATTTGTTTGCCGGCCGTCTCATGTCGTCAACCGACCTTGCATCGTGTTGACATTATCACGTAATTCCTAAATAAGCCATCCATTCCGGTGTCGACTCCCTAGAGAGTGACATCACCAATACAGGCAATTTGCTCCGCCTCCTCACCAACATCGTCCTCCTACATGTCGACACACACGTACCGACACACAGCACACACACAGGGAATGCTCTGATAGAGGACAGGACCCCACTAGCCCTTTGGGGAGACAGAGGGAGAGAGTTTGCCAGCACACACCAAAAACGCTATAATTATACAGGGACAACCCCTTATACAAGTGTTTTCCCTTATAGCATTTTCACCTATGTAATCATATCGCCAAATAAGTGCCCCCCCTCTCTGTTTTAACCCTGTTTCTGTAGTGCAGTGCAGGGGAGAGCCTGGGAGCCTTCCTCACAGCAGAGCTGAGCAGGAAAATGGCGCCGTGTGCTGAGGAGAATAGGCCCCGCCCCCTAAAACGGCGGGCTCTTCTCCCGGAGTTTGTGAGATCTGGCAGGGGTTAAATACATCCATATAGCCTCAAGGGCTATATGTGATGTATTTTAGCCATAAAAAAGGTATAATACATTGCTGCCCAGGGCGCCCCCCCCCCAGCGCCCTGCACCCTCAGTGACCGCTGGTATGAAGTGTGCTGACAACAATGGCGCACAGCTGCAGTGCTGTGCGCTACCTTATGAAGACTGAAAGTCTTCTGCCGCCTGTTTCTGGACCTCTTCAACTTCGGCATCTGCAAGGGGGGTCGGCGGCACGGCTCCGGGACGAACCCCAGGGTGAGACCTGTGTTCCGACTCCCTCTGGAGCTAATGGTGTCCAGTAGCCTAAGAAGCAAATCCATCCTGCACGCAGGTGAGTTTACTTCTCTCCCCTAAGTCCCTCGTAGCAGTGAGCCTGTTGCCAGCAGGACTCTCTGAAAATAAAAAACCTAACTTAACTTTTATTCTAAGCAGCTCAGGAGAGCCACCTAGATTGCACCCTTCTCGGCCGGGCACAAAAATCTAACTGAGGCTTGGAGGAGGGTCATAGGGGGAGGAGCCAGTGCACACCACCTGATCCTAAAGCTTTTATTATTGTGCCCTGTCTCCTGCGGAGCCGCTAAACCCCATGGTCCTGACGGAGTCCCCAGCATCCACTTAGGACGTTAGAGAAATAGCATGGGTCATCCAGCAACCCGCAATGACCGGTTTTTGTGAAAGGCCAGCTGCAGTGTATAAATATTTTAGGGTAGTCTCTATCTTTAGATCCCCAGGATCCTTCATAGTAAAGGAGCACAGGGCAGGCACCACCGCCTTCTTAGACAGGCGAGAGACTGAGACATCCACCGCAGGGGGTTCCTCCCAAACTTTTCTACCTTGAATTTTTTGTCTGGATTTTACCAGGCCTGTTTGAATAAGTCATCTAACTCTGGAGAAATAGGGAAAGTGACATTGTGCTTGTTTTGGACAAAGAAAAACGACTGCTGTGATGCAGCGTCCTCTAGAGCGAGCTTTAACCTTGTCCCTTATAGCCAAAATGAGGGGTTCAATACCCTGAGTAGAATCTGGATCCAGGTCATCACTATCACCTTGAATATCATCATCTGAATCTGATAGCAAAGCAGGTAAACCACGCTTCTGTGGACCTGCATGAGAGAGGGGGGTGGCTGCGCATCTGCCCTAGCAGCTAAATCTGCCACAGCTTGTTGCAGTAGTTGAGTCTTCTGCACATTAGCTGTGAGCTGAGAAGACATCTCTGACAGCATAATCTTAAGAGACCCTAACCAGTGGGGCTCTGGACCCCCTTCACTGATTTGTGAATATTGACTGCATTGTTCACAGGAAACAGAATCATTAGATAATGGAGAGAATCTGGTGTGATATACACTGCACAGCTTGTGTTTACCCATATTTCACAGTAAGCACAATAACATACACACAGACAGTTATAGTGCAAGCCTGCCCTACTGTATGTGAGAGGAGACAAAGATGAGAGAGGACACCAGCACACCCCGAGCTGCACAGCCCCAGTGAGACTGTCAGCTTTCTAAACACAGTAAACACTAACAATTTAAGTCCTACAGAGGATCAGGATAGTGTACAAAAGCAGCTATCCCGCTTTGCTACAACCTGTACCAGTTTTCCAGCGTGTCTTGTGAGTCAGGAAGCGCCGTGTGTGCTGTAGATGGCTGCTGTAAGCAGAGGAAGGCGCCAAAACGCCTAAGGTCCCGCTCTGAGTTAGCTCCGCCCCCCTAATGGCGCCGGATATATAATGAATATTTATACTGGCAAGTCTCCTTCATAGGTCAAAACACACAGGGGATCTTAGCGGGAAGCCCCCCAGGAGGGTCCCGTACGCCGCACCCGTGGTCAGCCACACAGTGAATCGGGGAACCCCCCTAGTGGGGCCCCCGGTTTGAACTCACCACTGATGTTACCTCCAGGCAGCGTTAGCGATGTGCGGAGTGCTGCGGCTGTTCTAGCCAAGGCGCAGTGCCCCGCTGAACAACAGCCCCTCAGGACGGTGGTCCTGCAGCGGGGAAGCGGCTCTGCACTTCGTAAGGCCGGTGACAGTGTCCCCACTAACTCCCATGGCACAGGTATGCTGTTGCCCAGACAGCATACCGAAAATAATAAAGGTTAAAAAGAAATTGAAGAAAACTCTCTGGAGCTGCAGAGATGTGCATCCTCTCCTGAGGGCACTTTTTTCTAAACTGCCTGTGGGAGTGGGCATAGAGGGGAGGAGCCAGCACACCCAGTTGAAGAAATTTAAAGTGCACTGGTTCCTTTGGACCTCATCTATACCCCATCGTACTAGTCTCCCCCAATATCCCTTATGGATGTTAGAGAAATTACAGCAACCCTATATCCAGTGATGAGCATCCTGCACCTATCGAATTTGAAGGCTGCCCTCTACAAACTGGCGTCCGCAGATCTCTCCACAGGTTTTCTGTGCGATGCGGATCTGGTCTCATTGCTGGCCACTTCAGCACAACCCAACGTCTTGCCTTGATCCACTCCTGAGTGCTTTTTGAAGAGTGTTTGGGGTCATCGTCCTGCTGGAAGACCCAAGACTTTCGAAGAAGAGGCAGCTATCTTTTGGCTATTATTGCAGTCCAAAATGGCTCTGAAGTCTACAGATTCATGATTCCATGCAGAGATTCAAGGCAACACAGCAACCACAAAACATCACGAACCTCCTCCATGTTTCACCTTTAGGGAAGACGCTCTTTGGTTTGAAAGCTTAATTTTGTCTTCTTTAAAAATACAGTGATGATGTGCTACCAAAAACTTACTTTTTCTCATCTTTTTACAGTACATTATTTCAGAAGGATTTGGGCACATACATGTGTGTTTTTTGCAAATTCTATTCAGGGTTTCTTATGTCTCTCCCACAGAAGTGGGGCCCTACCATATAAACTTCTATCATTGAGCTGGCCACTGAAAACTTACCTGAAGGTCACCTTTAATCTGTTTGGCAGATGATCTTGGTGATTTCTCCACCATCTGAACAATCCTGCACTGCAAACTTTTATCACGTTTTCTCTTAAGGATGTTGGTTACAATGCAGTGGGCCCTAAACTTCCTAATAAAAGACCGCACTGTGGAAACATGAACATCAAGGTCTCTGAAGATTGTACAAGCTTGGCTTCTGTCTGACTTCCTCACACAATATTTTGCCTTTTTTTTGTTTTCACCATGCTCACTGAGGTACACACAGCAACACAAAACAGGAGAATTACCCGTATATACTCGAGTACAAGTCGACCCGAATATAAGCCGAGGCACCTAATTTTACCACAAAAACCTGGAAAAACTTATTGACTCGAGTATAAGCCTAGGGTGGGAAATGCAGCTCTAGCCGTACACAGCCCTCACACTGCCAGATATGCCCCCACAGTGTCAGATATGCCCCCTCAGTGCCAGATATGCCCCCTCATAGTGCCAGATATGCCCCCTCATAGTGCCAGATATGCCCCCTCATAGTGCCAGATATGCGCCCCCCCCCATCCAAGTGCCAAATATGCTCCCCCAGTGGCAGTTACTTACCTTCCGCCGCTCCCGCGCTGTCTTGTGAAGGAGGGACACGGAGGGCACAGCACGCGCCTCTCCTGTGTCCCTCCTGCGTCTCCGGCGGGTCTGTTAAATGAAGTGCCAGTTCATGAGCCAATCAGAGCTCACGAACGTGTACTTCCTTTAATAGACCCGCCGCTGCCGCCGGAGACGCAGGAGGGACACAGGAGAGGCGCGCGCTGTGCCCTCCGTGTCCCTCCTTCACACTGCACTGCATTGCCCTCCGTGTCCCCTGCACTGACTTGAGTATAAGCCGAGGGGGCTTTTTCAGCACAAAAAAGAGTGCTGAAAAAGTCGGCTTATACTCGAGTATATACGGTAGTCCTTTTGTCTACTAAAACATTTACATGGGAAATACCCATTTCAATTGGTCCAACAACTGTAGGAAATGGACAACCCCATCAATCTACACTTTGTGCATAAGTTACATGGCTACAGCTAACAAGAAACCAAGTCTTACCGTAGAATGTTGTGGAGACTGGGCCACAACTTCATCCGGATCCCGGCTCAACTCTACTTTGTCCTGTTCTTGGTGAAGGAGAGTCAGCCCGGCAGCAATATCACTGGGAACCAAATCTGTGTCCTGAAAGAGATGTGCCAATCATATTAATATTGTGAACAACCACGGTTCAGTCTTCTTTACAATAAGTTTTAGGAAGCCCACAGACATCCAGAAAGTAAGTTAGAGACGCAGGCGAGGCCAAGGAGAGGGGTCAGGGGAGTAGAAATAGATGTCATTGTCATCAACATTAAGATGCTATTGAAGACAGGAAGGAACGTGTAGAGAAAAAAAGAGAAAGACAGTCTCGAGGGACATCAACTGATAAAGGAAATAAGTTAGAGGTAGTGATGGAGAAGGACCGGTTGAAAAGGTAGAAGAAAAAGCAAGAGAGGACAGAATCGTAGAAGTCTACTGAGTGGATGGTACAAATGAGGAGAAGGTAGTAATCAATGTCAACGGCTACAAACTGATAAAGAGGGAGCAGTGACCCTTAACTTGGGAGTCGAAAAGGTCAGAGTTTACAATAGTGTAGGCAGTTTTGGTGGAGCAGAGGGATCAGAAACCAGACGGAAGCCAGTCAAGGAGAGAGTGGGTGGAAAGGAATTGGGCAAGATGGAGATACTGTAGATAATCCTCTCAATGAATTTGGAGGCAATGTAGAGTAAAGACATAGGGCAGTAGAAGGGTGAGCGTAAGCAGCCGGAAAGAGGGAGTGCAGGATGTGTAAGAAAATGAGGTCAAGGGGGCTGGTGGTGGGGAGATGATGATAAGAGGATGTCAACATTATCCTGGCTAGAGAGGGAGAAGGCAGCAAAGGTGGGCTGATCAGAGTGAAAAAAATGGCAACACGCACAATCAGTAATGACAGTAGTTTGTTTACTAATACAGTGTGCCATTACCCATAGCATACAATCAGATATAACTTTGACTGCAGTTTGGAGCACAGAACCAAAATGTTGGTGTGGGCAACAGTGCAATTTTTAGTAAGTGGGATTGAGGGAGAATTACCTGTAAAAAGAAAAAAAAAGCAGGAATGCCGCTTTAAGCATGCTGAAAACTGCATCCAATTGTATGGAGCTTACCGAGAAGTAGGTGCTGAAAAGCTCTGCAATACTGGAGAAAGCCACTCTATTGTCATTGTCATTGCCTATACAGCAGCAGAGCAGTCGGAAGCGAGTCTCCCAAACCCTTGTGGCCGTCTTCTTGATGTTGTACAGCACCTGCTGCGACTGGCTGCTCTCCATATTGTGATCTTCACTCCCCACATAATACAGAGCTTTCTTGTGGCCCATTGGGTCAAAGACGATCACAACAGCAATAGCAGTGAACAGTATGATAGCCCAACTGCAACACAAAGACAAGAGTGACACACTGAGGTTACCTTTCATGGGGTTCATCTCCCAGGTCATTCATATTCTGGTACATGTGCTGTTACCTGCTTCACAGACAGACTGTTTTGTGCTACTGTAACTACTTTAACATGTTCTGCCTTTGAGGACTACCAGTGGCCATGATGATCACAATAAAAATGAGTGGCAATGTGGTGAGTTAGAGGTATATTTACTAAACTGCGGATTCACAGAAGAGGAGATGTTGCCCATAGCAACTAGATTCCAGCTATCTTCTACAAGGTGCTAAAATAGGAATTTGATACCTACCGATAACTCCTTTTCTCGTAGTCCGTAGTGGATACTGGGGTTCTGTACTTTAGTACCGTGGGGTATAGATCGGGTCCACTGGAGCCTGGCACTTTAAAACCTTTAGTGTGTGTATGTGTGGGCTGGCTCCTCCCCTCTATGCCCCTCCTACCAGACTGTCTAGGAAACTGTGCCCGAGGAGACAGACATACCACAAGAAAAGGAATAAATACAACAGCGGTGACGCAACAAGCCAACACACAACCATAACAAAAAAGGAAGGCGCTAACCAGAACAGAGGATAGCAACACCAACCCAACCAGGATAGAACAGCTATCCCAACAACATAACAGGACCGCAATGGCGGACAAACCAAATACTTACACAAGTAAGCAGGAAACGAAGCACTGAGGCAGGCGCCCAGTATCCACTACGGACTACGAGAAAAGGAATTATCGGTAGGTATCAAATTCCTATTTTCTCTAACGTCCTAGTGTATACTGGGGTTCTGTACTTTAGTACCAAGGGGAAGTCCCAAAGCTCCCAAATGGGTGAGAGTGTGCCGAGATGCCTGTAAAACCACCTGACCAAACTGAAGGTCATCCTTGGCCAAGGTGTCGAACCGATAGAATGTCACAAAGGTGTTCGAACCAGACCAAGTAGCAACTCGGCACAACTGTAAGGCCGAGACACCCTGGACAGCTGCCCAGGAAGAGCCCACAGACCTCGCCGAGTGGGCCCGTATAGACATCGGCGAAGGCAGAGCCGCCGAAGTATAGGCCTGTTGAATGGTCAACCCTGAGCCAATGAGCATTTGATTGCTTAGAAGCCGGATGACCAATTTTTGTGGCATCATAAAGGACAAATAGCGAATCAGACTTTCGATGATGAGCCGTGCTGTTGGCCTAAACCTTCAGAGCCCTCAATACATCCAAGGACTCTGGCCCAATGAAAGCATCAGACAACACTGGGACCACAATGGGCTGATTGACATGAAAAGCTGAAACCACCTTTGGCAAAAACTGAGGACGGGTCCTGAGTTCCGCCCTGTCTTCATGAAAAATCAAATAAGGGCTCTTACAGGACAAGGCCCCCAATTCAGAGACACGTCTTGAAGACGCCAATGCCAATAATGTCACCGTTTTCCAGGTGAGAAATTTCAACTCCACCCTATGCAAGGGTTCAAACTGGTCTGATTAAAGAAAGGACAAAACCACTTTGAGATCCCATGGAGCTGTGGGAGATACAAAGGGTGGTTGCATACGAAGTACTCCTTTTAGGAAAGTCTGAACTTCTGGCAACATGGCAAGTTATTTCTGGAAGAAAATATAGAGCGCAGAAATTAGGACTTTGATGGAGCCTAAGCGTAGGCCCATATCCACTCCCGCTTGCAGGAAAAGTAGAAAACTACCAATTCTAAATTCCACGGGAGACACCTTTCTACTTTCACACCAGGAAACATACTTCTTTCTAGATACGTTGATAATGTTTTGACGTTACCATCTTCCTGGCTTGGACCATGGTGGAAATCACCCGGGAGGGAAGATCTTTTCTTGATAGAATCTTCCTCTCAACTTCCAAGCCATCAAACGTAGGCGCTGTAAGTCTGGATAGACGAACTGACTTTGTTGAAGAAGATGCTTTTGGAGCGGAAGAGGCCAGGGATCCTCCAGAATTATGGGTAGGAGGTCAGAGTACCACACCTGTCGACGTCAATCCGAGGCAATTAGAATTGCTTGAACACTTTCCCTTCGTAGTCTTTTTAGAACCCTTGGGATTAGCGGTAGAGGAGGAAACAGGTACACAAACTGGTATCCGCATGGCGTCGTCAGCGCATCCACTGCTACAGCCTGCGGATCCCTCGTTCTGGAACAGTACTGGCCTAGCTTCTTGTTGAAACGAAAAGCCATCAGCTCTATCTGTGGACAGCCCCACCGGTGAATTAGCTGTTGAAACACCTGGGATGTAGGCCCCATTCCCCCAGATGGAGGTTGTGTCTGTTGAGGAAGTCCGCTTCCCAGTTGTCAACACCTGGAATGAATAGGAATGAATATGGCTGAGATGGCTCTTGCGTTGGCCTCCGCCCGGAGGAGGATCTTTGACACTTCTCGCATCGCCGCTCTGCTTTTTGTTCCCCCTTGCCTGTTGTTTATGTACACCACCGCCATGGCATTGTCCAATTGAACCTGGATCGGCCGATCCCTCAGGATATGGGAAGCTTGCAGCAGAGCATTGTAAATTGCCCTGAGTTCCAGGATGTTTATCGGCAGAGCAGATTCCTGAACTGACCATCTTCCCTGGAACTGGGCCCCTTGGGTCACAGCCCCCTCAACCCCGGAGGCTGGCATCTGTAGTGAGTAGAATCCATGAGTAGATATTGAAAGTCCTGCCTTCAACCAGGTGAGGAACTTGCAGCCACCATAATAGAGAGATCCCGGATTTCGGAGATACGGTCACTTCCTGATGCATGTGCAGGTGAGATCCCGACCATTTGTCCAGCTGAAATGGCCGATCATGAAATCTGCCATAATGGATTGCCTCGTAAGCAGCAAGCATATGCAAAGATGAATGGACACCTTGCGAGGATGGAGCACTGAGCGGACCATGCCCTGGATAGCCAAGGTCTTGTCCATTGGAAGAAACACCTTTTGAGACACTGTATCCAGAATCATTCCCGGGAAATTAAGGCGTTGGGTCGGTTCTAGGTGACATTTCTGGAAGTTTAGGATCCACCCATGATCCGTAAGCAGACAAATCGTCATTTCGATGCTGTGCAATAGAAGCTCCCTGGACATTGCCTTTATCAACAGATCGTTCAAGTAGGGGTAAGGGCAAGGCCTGAAACTGGAAATAGCCGTCCAAGATGGCAAATCTGAGGTAAGCCTGATGAGGGGTCCACATGGGGATGTGTAGGTAACCTCCTTGACATCTAGGGATACCAGGAATTCCCCCTCTTCCAGACCGGAGACCACTGCCCGCAGGGATTCCATCTTGAATTTGAACACCCGTAAATACGGGTTTAGAGATTTCAGGTATAAGATGGGTCGCACCGAACCGTCCGGTTTTGGAATGACAAAAAGACTGGAGTAAAAACCCCTGTTGTGTAAGGCAGGAGGTACAGGAACCAACACCCCTGTCCACAAAAGCTTTTGAATGGCCCCATGCAAGGTAACTTTTGCTGCGGGTAAAGCTGGTAAGCCAGATTTGAAAAATCTGTGAGGAGGAAGTTTTGAAATTCCAGCCGGTAGCCTTGGGAAATGAGGTCCCTCACCAAAGAATCCCGGCAGGACTTCGCCCATACGCGAGATGCCCTGGCCCCTGCCTCTGAACCTCGCCACACGAAAGGACTGTAAAGAGAGAGTCATGTGTAAGAACGTCTAGCAGGTGGCGCAGCCGACGGCAGATAGGTAGACTTACCCGCCGTGGCCAGGGAGATCTATTTATTTAATTTGTCCCCAAACAAGGCATCACCCGTAAAGGGAAGATTTTCTACACCCTTTTTGGAATCAGCGTCCGCTGACCATTAACGTAACCATAAAGCCCTGCATGCCGAAACAGCCGTAGCAGTAGTGCGGCCATTTCCCTTACACAATTTCTTTATAGCCTCGCTCATAAAATTAGCAGCCTCCTGTATGTGCTGTAGCAGAGCAATGACCTCTTCCCGGGGCAGAGAATCTAAATTATCAATAACAAAATCAGACCACTTTACCATCGCCCTGGAAATCCACCCACAAACTATTGTGGGGCGCTGTGCTACACCCGCTGCCATATAAATTGCCTTGAGAGTGGTCTCAATTTTACGGTCAGCTGGTTCTTTCAGGGATATAGCCCCTGGTACCGGCAGTACCAATCTCTTAAGACAGTCTGGACACAGACGTGTCAACCGACGGGAGTTTTCCCAGACCTTCCCGTCTTCAGCGGGGAGGGGAAAAGTAGTTAAAAACCTCTGAGAAAGGGGGCGTGGCTTTGGCTACAATATCCTGGTATCCCATCCTGGGTCTCCCCCTGGGCCTGCAAACCGCCCCATTACCTGCAGGACAGTGTGGAGGTGCCCCTGTGTTGCTCTGGGACCCGTCTGTGCTCTATTCGCTGTGGCAGTGCAACTCCAGTGTGCGGGGGTCCGGGGCCTGCTGGACCACGTGAGGCGCTGCCATCCCCGCGCTGAGCGCCTGCACCCGGCTCCCGTCTGAGCGCTGCCTGCGCCGAAATCCGCGGCTTCCCCTCTGCCGTTGCGATCGTAGCAGCCGCTTCTCCCTTGCTCTTGCCGCGGCGCTGTCACGTGACCCGCTGCCGCTCTCCCTGCTCGCTCCGGTGGCCCCAGCCAGCCTATACTCTCCCGCACTGACCTCCTGAACTCTGCTACTGGGGGAAGAGGTACACGGCACAGCTGTGTGATATAAGTGCCTGTGCCCTCCCCACAATATAGTAGCTGTCCTGCCCTGTTCTGTTTCATATAGGGACAGGGAACAATATAAGTGCTGCCCTGCCCTGCTTTGCTCCGCATAGGGACTAGAGATGAGCGGGTTCGGTTCCTCGGAAACCGAACCCCCCCGAACTTCACCCATTTTACACGGGTCCGAGGCATACTTGGATTCTCCCGTATGGCTCGGTTAACCCAAGCGCGCCCGAACGTCATCATCCCGCTGTCGGATTCTCGCGAGATTCGGATTCTATATAAGGAGCCGCGCGTTGCCGCCATTTTTCACTCGTGCATTGGAAATGATAGTGAGAGGACGTGGCTGGCGTCCTCTCACTTTGTTTCAGGGGGCTGCATATCTTTATTCTGGGGACCAGCAGTATTATAGGAGGAGTACAGTGCAGAGTTTTGCTGACCAGTGACCACCAGTATTATACGTTGTCTGCCTGAAAAACGCTCCATATCTGTGCTCAGTGTGCTGCATATATCTGTGCTCACACTGCTTTATTGTGGGGACTGGGGACCAGCAGTATTATATAGGAGGAGTACAGTGCAGAGTTTTGCTGACCAGTGACCACCAGTATTATACGTTGTCTGCCTGAAAAACGCTCCATATCTGTGCTCAGTGTGCTGCATATATCTGTGCTCACACTGCTTTATTGTGGGGACTGGGGACCAGCAGTATTATATAGGAGGAGTACAGTGCAGAGTTTTGCTGACCAGTGACCACCAGTATTATACGTTCTCTGCCTGAAAAACGCTCCATATCTGTGCTGCATTGTAGTATATAGTAGGAGTACAGTGCATAATTTTGCTGACCACCAGTATATAATATATAGGAGTACGGTACAGAAGGCCACTGCTCTACCTACCTCTGTGTCGTCAAGTATACTATCCATCCATACCTGTGGTGCATTTCAGTTTTGCACAGTTTGCTGACCACCAGTATATAATATATAGCAGTACGGTACAGTAGGCCACTGCTCTAGCTACCTCTGTGTCGTCAAGTATACTATCCATCCATACCTGTGGTGCATTTCAGTTTTGCACAGTTTGCTGACCACCAGTATATAATATATAGCAGTACGGTACAGTAGGCCACTGCTCTACCTACCTCTGTGTCGTCAAGTATACTATCCATCCATACCTGTGGTGCATTTAAGTTTTGCACAGTTTGCTGACCACCAGTATATAATATATAGCAGTACGGTACAGTAGGCCACTGCTCTAGCTACCTCTGTGTCGTCAAGTATACTATCCATCCATACCTGTGGTGCATTTCAGTTGTGCGCAGTATATATAGTAGTAGGCCATTGCTATTGATACTGGCATATAATTCCACACATTAAAAAATGGAGAACAAAAATGTGGAGGGTAAAATAGGGAAAGATCAAGATCCACTTCCACTAGTCATGGCCGAGACGATGAAATGCCATCAACGTAGTCTGCCAAGGCCCATGCCCAATGTCATAGTAGAGAGCATGTAAAATCCAAAACACAAAAGTTCAGTAAAATGACCCAAAAATCAAAATTGAAAGCGTCTGAGGAGAAGCGTAAACTTGCCAATATGCCATTTACGACACGGAGTGGCAAGGAACGGCTGAGGCCCTGGCCTATGTTCATGGATAGTGGTTCAGCTTCACATGAGGATGGAAGCACTCATCCTCTCGCTAGAAAAATGAAAAGACTTAAGCTGGCAAAAGCACAGCAAAGAACTGTGCGTTCTTCTAAATAACAAATCCCCAAGGAGAGTCCAATTGTGTCGGCTGCGATGCCTGACCTTCCCAACACTGGACGGGAAGAGGTGGCGCCTTCCACCATTTGCACGCCCCCTGCAAGTGCTGGAAGGAGCACCCGCAGTCCAGTTCCTGATAGTCAAATTGAAGATGTCACTGTTGAAGTACACCAGGATGAGGATATGGGTGTTGCTGGCGCTGAGGAGGAAATTGACAAGGAGGATTCTGATGGTGGGGTGGTTTGTTTAAGTCAGGCACCCGGGGAGACACCTGTTGTCCGTGGGACGAATATGGCCATTGACAAAAAAAAATCACCTCTTTGGTGTGGAATTATTTTAACACAAATGCGGACAACAGGTGTCAAGCCGTGTGTTGCCTTTGTCAAGCTGTAATAAGTAGGGGTAAGGACGTTAACCACCTCGGAACATCCTCCCTTATACGTCACCTGCAGCGCATTCCTCATAAGTCAGTGACAAGTTCAAAAACTTTGAATGACAGCGGAAGCAGTCCACTGACCACTAAATCCCTTCCTCTTGTAACAAAGCTCCTGCAAACCACACCACCAACTCCCTCAGTGTCAATTTCCTCCTTACACAGGAAAGCCAATAGTCCTGCAGGCCATGTCACTGTCAAGTCTGACGAGTCCTCTCCTGCCTGGGATTCCTCCGATGCATCCTTGAGTGTAACGCCTCCTGCTGCTGGCGCTGCTGTTGTTGCTACTGGGAGTCGATCGTCATCCCAGAGGGGAAGTCGGAAGACCACTTGTACTACTTCCAGTAAGCAATTGACTGTCCAACAGTCCTTTGCGAGGAAGATGAAATATCACAGCAGTCATCCTGCTGCAAAGCGGATAACTCAGGCCTTAGCAGCCTGGGCGGTGAGAAACGTGTTTCCGTTATCCACCGTTAATTCACAGGAAACTACAGACTTGATTGAGATACTGTGTCCCCGGTACCAAATACCATCTAGGTTCCATTTCTCTAGGCAGGCGATACCGAAAATGTACACAGACCTCAGAAAAAGAGTCACCAGTGTCCTAAAAAATGCAGTTGTACCCAATGTCCACTTAACCACGGACATGTGGACAAGTGGAGCAGGGCAGACTCAGGACTATATGACTGTGACAGCCCACTGGGTAGATGTATTGCCTCCCGCAGCAAGAACAGCAGCGGCGGCACCAGTAGCAGCATCTCGCAAACGCCAACTCGATCCTAGGCAGGCTACGCTTTGTATCACCGCTTTCCATAAGAGGCACACAGCTGACAACCTCTTACGGAAACTGAGGAACATCATAGCAGAATGGCTTACCCCTATTGGACTCTCCTGGGGATTTGTGACATCGGACAACTCCAGCAATATTGTGCGTGCATTACATCTGGGCAAATTCCAGCACGTCCCATGTTTTGCACATACATTGAATTTGGTGGTGCAGAATTATTTAAAAAACGACAGGGGCGTGCAAGAGATGCTGTCGGTGGCCCGAAGAAATGCGGGCCACTTTCGGCATTCAGCCACCGCGTGCCGAAGACTGGAGCACCAGCAAACACTCCTGAACCTGCCCTGCCATCATCTGAAGCAAGAGGTGGTAACGAGGTGGAATTCAACCCTCTATATGCTTCAGAGGATGGAGGAGCAGCAAAAGGCCATTCAAGCCTATACACCTGCCTACGATATAGGCAAAGGAGGGGGAATGCACCTGACTCAAGCGCAGTGGAGAATGATTTCAACGTTGTGCAAGGTTCTGCAACCCTTTGAACTTGCCACACGTGAAGTCAGTTCAGACACTGCCAGCCTGAGTCAGGTCATACCCCTCATCAGGCTTTTGCAGAAGAAGCTGGAGACATTGAAGGAGGAGCTAAAACAGAGCAATTCCGCTAGGCATGTGGGACTTGTGGATGGAGCCCTTAATTCGCTTAACCAGGATTCACGGGTGGTCAATCTGTTGAAATCAGAGCACTACATTTTGGCCACCGTGCTCGATCCTAGATTTAAATCCTACGTTGTATTCTCTCTTTCCGGCAGACACAAGTCTGCAGAGGTTCAAAGACCTGCTGGTGAGAAAATTGTCAAGTCAAGCGGAACGTGACCCGTCAACAGCTCCTCCTTCACATTCTCCCGCAACTGGGGAAGCGAGGAAAAGGCTAAGAATTCCGAGCCCACCCGTTGGCGGTGATGCAGGGCAGTCTGGAGCGAGTGCCGACATCTGGTCCGGACTGAAGGACCTACCAACGATTACTGACATGTCGTCTACTGTCACTGCATAGGATTCTCTCACCATTGAAAGAATGGTGGAGGATTATATGAGTGACCGCATCCAAGTAGGCACGTCAGACAGTCCGTACGTATACTGGCAGGAAAAAGAGGCAATTTGGAGGCCCTTGCAGAAACTGGCTTTATTTTACCTAAGTTGCCCACCCTCCAGTGTGTACTCCAAAAGAGTGTTTAGTGCAGCCGCTCACCTTGTCAGCAATCGGCGTACGAGGTTACTTCCAAAAAATGTAGAGAAGATGATGTTCATCAAAATGAATTATAATCAATTCCTCCGTGGAGACATTCACCAGCAATTGCCTCCAAAAAGTACACAGGGACCTGAGATAGTGGATTCCAGTGGGGACGAATTAATAATCTGTGAGGAGGGGGATGTACACAGTGAAAGGGGTGAGGAATCAGACGATGAGGAGGAGGTGGACATCTTGCTTCTGTAGAGCCAGTTTGTGCAAGGAGAGATTGATTGCTTCTTTTTTGGTGGGGGCCCAAACCAACCAGTCATTTCAGTCACAGTTGTGTGGCAGACCCTGTCGCTGAAATGATGGGTTTGTTAAAGTGTGCATGTCCTGTTTATACAACATAAGGGTGGGTGGGAGGGCCCAAGGACAATTCCATCTTGCACCTCTTTTTTCTTTCATTTTTCTTTGCATCATGTGCTGTTTGGGGACTATTTTTTTGAAGTGCCATCCTGTCTGACACTGCAGTGCCACTCCTAGATGGGCCAGGTGTTTGTGTCGGCCACTTGGGTCGCTTAGCTTAGTCATCCAGTGACCTCGGTGCAAATTTTAGGACTAAAAATAATATTGTGAGGTGTTCAGAGTAAACTGAAAATGAGTGGAAATTATGGTTATTGAGGTTAATAATACTACGGGATCAAAATGACCCCCAAATTCTATGATTTAAGCTGTTTTTGAGGGTTTTTTGTAAAAAAACACCCGAATCAAAACACAACCGAATCCGACAAAAAATTTTCAGGGAGGTTTTGCCAAAACACGTCCGAATCCAAAACACGGCCGCGGAACCGAATCCAAAACCCGAAAAATTTCCGGTGCACATCACTAATAGGGACTGGGAGAAGTGCTGTATTAACCCCTGGAGGGCCTACTTGTTGCTTTGTCTCAGCATCCCACAAGGCATATCTGGCCAAGATCCACGCTGCATGTGTCCCTCATGCTGAGGAATATCCTGTTGTGATTTATCATTCTGGGCTAGCAGAGGCTGATTATTCTGATACGCTATATACTCACTGGACAGTTTTGATATACTATACTTACCCGCAGGCAGCGACTGGGCAATTCTGATATACTGCACTATATTATTCTTTGGCCGCCCCTGGACAGTTTGTGATATACTTTTTACTATACTTTCTTGCCATCTGCCGTCCGCTCGGCTATAATGGTCAAACCGCATCAGTCTGCCGCGGCTGCGGCGAAGTTAGAGAAGTTTGCCAGAGATCCTCCGACACGGTCCCAACAGGGGGGTGAGGTACGGTCGACCTCGGCACTGCCTTCTCCATCGACAAGCTCCTCATCTGTGGAGGCCACCGATACTGCTTTGCAAAATGTGCTGGATGCGGTCACGGCCAGTGAAGCCCGCTTGGCCGACAGGATCGGTCAGGTCTAGGCGGACTTTTCTATTATACACCACGACCTCCAGGGGGTGCGGGAGAGGGTCGGTGAAGTGGAGACGCGCATCTCTAAGCTGGAAGATACGGTTACGCCTCTCGATAGACGCACTTCTGCTCTGGAGTCTCAGATGACGGAGGTACATAAAAAGAGGACGGATATGGAGGGGAGATTGCGACGAAATAATGTCCGTTTCGTCGGACTTCCAGAGAAAGAGGAGGGTGCTCCCCCTGAAATATTTCTTGAACGTTGGCTGTTGGATGTGTTCGGAGCGGAGGAGTTCACCTCACACTTTGCAGTGGAGCGCGCCCATAGGGTCCCAATGCGTCCATTACCTCCAGGGGCACCTTTCCGTACGTTTATTGCCAAACTCCTTTATTATCGGGATAGAGATGTGATTCTGAGACTGGCCCGCACTAAGGGTCCTCTTATGTGGAACGGTTCCCCAGTTTCAGTTTTTCCGTACTTTGCCGTCGACGTCCAAAAGGAAAAACCTCTGAGGAATTATACATTTCTTATCAGGATTCAACCATGCTTCCTTGGCCAGGGAGTTTAACTCTTTAGACACAGGAATAGTGGCTGAGGACTTTGGTCTTACATTAAAGTACAACTCCTCATCTGGTTCAGACTCCTGATCTGGGATGTGAAGAACCTCTCTAACAGCAAAAATGAGGGCCTTCACCCCTGTGGAAAGAGAGCGGTCCTCATCCATATCATCATCATCATCCACATCAGGCTGATCAGAATCAGACTGGAGCACCTGTGGCAGTGAGTGTTTATGTGAAACCACCAGAGGGGGCTGAGAAGCCTTTCTGGTATCTGCTGCTTTTGCCATAGAATCAATAGACCGTTTCAACACCTGTCTCTCCTTTTTAGCTGCAGCTAATTCTGAATTGACATTCTGAATCATGCATTTACAAATATCTAACCAGTCAGGTGCCTGTGTGGAGATAAGGAGCATTATTCACACATGAGCAACCCCGCGGAAGACAGAGTAGTTACAAGCAGCACATTACCATGTCAACAGACATCTTACAGAACTGTAATACAGCGCAGCCCACTGACTAACACCTCCACACAGACCCTAGAGAGCCCCTGGAGTGACACTTAGGAGCGGACACCAGCACAGAGAACACAGCAGTACAATGTGTAAAATATGTGTCCGACTTAACAGGAGTGCAGCGGTATCACCGCTGGTGTGCTCGCCCCTCCCTATGACTCCCTGGTACCAGTACAGAATCTTGGAGCAGCGTGGGTCCCTGGAGGAGCAGCGTTCATGCAGCCTGGATGATCTGCTGCAGCAGGAAATGGTGCTTTCCAGCCTCTGGTTCCGGTCTGGGAAGCCCCGCCTCCTGTAATGGCATGCAATCCTTGATTTATAGATTATACTGGCCATGTTATTAAAACATCAGAATATGTATAATAGTACACACAAAGCCTTTAGTGACAGTGAGCACTGCGGGGCATCTTCCCTTAGACAATTTGTCAGCGGCGGGCACCGCAGCTCGTGGTCCTTGACCGCCGTGCAACTTGCCACCAAAACTGCACCGGCGACCCGCTAACCGGGACCCCGGTGTAACACTCACAGCACCTGCAACTTTGGCATCTGTTAGAGGGTGGCGGCTGGCTGCTGGTATGTGTGATCAGTACCTCAGGAGCTCAGAGTCCTGTCAGCTGGGATTACGAACCATTAACCCACAGGAGGCTGGTTTGGTCCCCCCTCTAAGTCCCACGAAGCAGGTAGCCTGGTTGCCAACCAGGGCTACCTGAAAAATAAGAATTTACTTACCGATAATTCTATTTCTCATAGTCCGTAGTGGATGCTGGGGACTCCGTAAGGACCATGGGGAATAGCGGCTCCGCAGGAGACTGGGCACAAAAGTAAAAGCTTTAGGACTACCTGGTGTGCACTGACTCCTCCCCCTATGACCCTCCTCCAAGCCTCAGTTAGGATACTGTGCCCGGACGAGCGTACACAATAAGGAAGGATATTGAATCCCGGGTAAGACTCATACCAGCCACACCAATCACACCGTACAACCTGTGATCTGAACCCAGTTAACAGCATGATAACAGAGGAGCCTCTGAAAAGATGGCTCACAACAATAATAATAACCCGATTTTTGTAACAATAACTATGTACTAGTATTGCAGACAATCCGCACTTGGGATGGGCGCCCAGCATCCACTACGGACTATGAGAAATAGAATTATCGGTAAGTAAATTCTTATTTTCTCTAACGTCCTAAGTGGATGCTGGGGACTCCGTAAGGACCATGGGGATTATACCAAAGCTCCCAAACGGGCGGGAGAGTGCGGATGACTCTGCAGCACCGAATGAGAGAACTCCAGGTCCTCCTCAGCCAGGGTATCAAATTTGTAGAATTTAGCAAACGTGTTTGCCCCTGACCAAGTAGCTGCTCGGCAAAGTTGTAAAGCCGAGACCCCTCGGGCAGCCGCCCAAGATGAGCCCACCTTCCTTGTGGAATGGGCATTTACAGATTTTGGCTGCGACAGGCCTGCCACAAAATGTGCAAGCTGAATTGTACTACAAATCCAGCGAGCAATAGTCTGCTTAGAAGCAGGAGCACCCAGCTTGTTGGGTGCATACAGGATAAACAGCGAGTCAGATTTTCTGACTCCAGCCGTCCTGGAAACATATATTTTCAGGGCCCCGACAACGTCCAGCAACTTGGAGTCCTCCAAGTCCCTAGTAGCCGCAGGCACCACCATAGGTTGGTTCAGGTGAAACGCTGAAACCACCTTAGGGAGAAACTGAGGACGAGTCCTCAATTCCGCCCTGTCCGAATGGAAAATCAGATAAGGGCTTTTACAGGATAAAGCCGCCAATTCTGACGCGCGCCTGGCACAGGCCAGGGCCAACAGCATGACCACTTTCCATGTGAGATATTTTAACTCCACAGATTTAAGTGGTTCAAACCAATGTGACTTTTGGAACCCAAAAAACTACATTGAGATCCCAAGGTGCCACTGGAGGCACAAAAGGAGGCTGTATATGCAGTACCCCTTTTACAAACGACTGAACTTCAGGGACTGAAGCTAGTTCTTTTTGGAAGAAAATTGACAGGGCCGAAATTTGAACCTTAATGGACCCCAATTTCAGGCCCATAGACACTCCTGTTTGCAGGAAATGTAGTAATCGACCCATTTGAATTTCCTCCGTCGGGCCTTACTGGCCTCGCACCACGCAACATATTTTCGCCAAATGCGGTGATAATGTTTTTCGGTTACATCCTTCCTGGCTTTGATCAGGATAGGGATGACTTCATCCGGAATGCCTTTTTCCTTCAGGATCCGGCGTTCAACCGCCATGCCGTCAAACGCAGTCGCGGTAAGTCTTGGAACAGACAGGGTCCTTGCTGGAGCAGGTCCCTTCTTAGAGGTAGAGGCCACGGATCCTCCGTGAGCATCTCTTGACGTTCCGGTTACCAAGTCCTTCTTGGCCAATCCGGAGCCACTAATACAGTGCTTACTCCTCTCCATCTTATAATTCTCAGTACCTTGGGTATGAGATGGCAGAGGAGGGAACACATACACTGACTGGTACACCCATGGTGTTACCAGAGCGTCTACAGCTATTGCCTGAGGGTCCCTTGACCTGGCGCAATACCTGTCGAGTTTTTCCCAACGGTTTATAATCATGTGGAAGACTTCTGGGTGAAGTCCCCACTCTCCCGGGTGGAGGTCGTATCTGCTGAGGAAGTCTGCTTCCCAGTTGTCCACTCCCGGAATAAATACTGCTGACAGTGCTATCACATGATTTTCCGCCCAGCGAAGAATCCTTGCAGCTTCTGCCATTGCCCTCCTGCTTCTTGTGCCACCCTGTCTGTTTACGTGGGTGACTGCCGTGATGTTGTCCGACTGGATCAACCCCGGCTGACCTTGAAGCAGAGATCTTGCTAAGCTTAGAGCATTGTAAATGGCCCTTAGCTTCAGGATATTTATGTGAAGTGATGTCTCCAGGCTTGACCATAAGCCCTGGAAATTCCTTCCCTGTGTGACTGCCCCCCCAGCCTCGCAGGCTGGCATCCGTGGTCACCAGGACCCAGTCCTGAATGCCGAATCTGCGGCCCTCTAGAAGATGAGCACTCTGCAACCACCACAGGAGAGACACCCTTGTCCTTGGTGACAGGGTTATCCACTGATGCATCTGAAGATGCGACCCGGACCATTTGTCCAGCAGGTCCCACTGGAAAGTTCTTGCGTGGAATCTGCCGAATGGGATTGCTTCGTAGGAAGCCACCATTTTTCCCAGAACCCTTTCATTGATGTACTGAGACTTGGCTCGGTTATAGGAGGTTCCCGACTAGCTCGGATAACTCCCTGACTTTCTCCTCCGGGAGAAACACCTTTTTCTGGACTGTGTCCAGGATCATCCCCTAGGAACAGAAGACGAGTCGTCGGAATCCGCTGCGATTTTGGAATATTGAGAATCCAATCGTGCTGCCGCAACACTACCTGAGATAGTGCTACACCGACCTCCAACTGTTCCCTGGATCTTACCCTTATCAGGGAATCGTCCAAGTAAGGGATAACTAAAATTCCCTTCCTTCGAAGGAGTATCATCATTTCGGCCATTACCTTGGTAAAGACCCTGGGTGCCGTGGACCATCCATACGGCAGCGTCTGAACTGATAGTGACAGTTCTGTACCACAAACCTGAGGTACCCTTGGTGAGAAAGGTAAATTGGGACATGAAGGTAAGCATCCTTGATGTCCCGAGACCCTTCTTCCAGTTTCGCAATCACTGCTCTGAGTGACTGAATCTTGAATTTGAACCTCCGTATGTAAGTGTTCAAGATTTTAGATTTAGAATCGGTCTCACCGAGCCGTCCGGCTTCGGTACCACCACAGTGTGGAATAATACCCCGTTCCCTGTTGCAGGAGGGGTACCTTGATTATCACCTGCTGGGAATACAGCTTGTGAATGGCTTCCAAAACTGCCTCCCTGTCAGAGGAAGACATCGGTAAAGCCGACTTTAGGAAACGGCGAGGGGGAGACGTCTCGAATTCCAATTTGTACCCCTGAGATATCCCTTGAAGGATCCAGGGGTCTACTTGCGAGTGAGCCCACTGCGCGCTGAAATTCATTGAGACGGGCCCCCACCGTGCCTGATTCTGCTTGTACAGCCCCAGTGTCATACTGAGGGCTTGGAAGAGGCGGGAGAGGGCTTCTGTTCCTGGGAACTGGCTGATTTCTGCAGCCTTTTTCCTCTCCCTCTGTCACGGTGCAGAAAATGAGGAACCTTTTGCCCGCTTGCCCACGAAAAGACTGCGCCTGATAATACGGCGTCTTCTTATGTTGAGAGGCGACCTGGGGTACAAACGTGGATTTCCCAGCTGTTGCCGTGGCCACCAGGTCTGAAAGACCGACCCCAAATAACTCCTCCCTTTAATAAGGCAATACTTCCAAATGCCGTTTGGAATCCGCATCACCTGACCACTGTCGTGTCCATAACCCTCTACTGGCAGAAATGGACAACGCACTTAGACTTGATGCCAGTCGGCAAATATTCCGCTGTGCATCACGCATATATAGAAATGCATCTTTTAAATGTTCTATAGGCAATAATTTCAGTCAGGGAATCCGACCACACCAACCCAGCACTGCACATCCAGGCTGAGGCGATTGCTGGTCGCAGTATAACACCAGTATGTGTGTAAATACATTTTAGGATACCCTCCTGCTTTCTATCAGCAGGATCCTTAAGGGCGGCCATCTCAGGAGAGGGTAGAGCCCTTGTTCTTACAAGCGTGTGAGCGCTTTATCCACCCTAGGGGATGTTTCCCAACGCACCCTAACCTCTGGCGGGAAAGGATATAATGCCAATAACATTTTAGAAATTATCAGTTGTTATCGGGGGAAACCCACGCATCATCACACACCTCATTTAATTTCTCAGATTCAGGAAAACTACAGGTAGTTTTTCCTCACCGAAAATAATACCCCTTTTTGGTGGTACTCGTATTATCAGAAATGTGTAAAACATTTTTCATTGCCTCAATCATGTAACGTGTGGCCCTACTGGAAGTCACATTTGTCTCTTCACCGTTGACACTGGAGTCAGTATCCGTGTCGGCGTCTATATCTGCCATCTGAGGTAACGGGCGCTTTAGAGCCCCTGACGGCCTATGAGACGTCTGGACAGGCACAAGCTGAGTAGCCGGCTGTCTCATGTCAACCACTGTCTTTTATACAGAGCTGACACTGTCACGTAATTCCTTCCAACAGTTCCTCCACTCAGGTGTCGACCCCCTAGGGGGTGACATCACTATTACAGGCAATCTGCTCCGTCTCCACATCATTTTTCTCCTCATACATGTCGACACAAACGTACCGACACACAGCACACACACAGGGAATGCTCTGATAGAGGACAGGACCCCACTAGCCCTTTGGGGAGACAGAGGGAGAGTTTGCCAGCACACACCAGAGCGCTATATATATACAGGGATAACCTTATATAAGTGTTTTTCCCCTTATAGCTGCTGTATCTTTAATACTGCGCCTAATTAGTGCCCCCCTCTCTTTTTTAACCCTTTCTGTAGTGTAGTGACTGCAGGGGAAAGCCAGGGAGCTTCCCTCCAACGGAGCTGTGAGGGAAAATGGCGCCAGTGTGCTGAGGAGATAAGGCCGCCGAGAAGGGGGCGGAGCCTATCTCCCGTTTTTCTGTGAATTCTGGCAGGGGTTAAATGCATCCATATAGCCCAGGAGCTATATGTGATGTATTTTTAGCCATCTAAGGTGTTTTTATTGCGTCTCAGGGCGCCCCCCCCCCAGCGCCCTGCACCCTCAGTGACCGGAGTGTGAAGTGTGCTGAGAGCAATGGCGCACAGCTGCGGTGCTGTGCGCTACCTTATTGAAGACAGGACGTCTTCTGCCGCCGATTTTCCGGACCTCTTCAGTCTTCTGGCTCTGTAAGGGGGCCGGCGGCGCGGCTCTGGGACCCATCCATGGCTGGGCCTGTGATCGTCCCTCTGGAGCTAATGTCCAGTAGCCTAAGAAGCCCAATCCACTCTGCACGCAGGTGAGTTCGCTTCTTCTCCCCTTAGTCCCTCGGTGCAGTGAGCCTGTTGCCAGCAGGTCTCACTGAAAATAAAAAACCTAAAACTAAACTTTTCACTAAGCAGCTC
The DNA here is from genome assembly GCF_028390025.1 of Pseudophryne corroboree. Lineage (NCBI taxonomy): Eukaryota > Metazoa > Chordata > Amphibia > Anura > Myobatrachidae > Pseudophryne > Pseudophryne corroboree. Next base: position 359,235,197 of record NC_086450.1, on the reverse strand, counting down.
AGGAGAGCCACCTAGTGTGCACCCTTCTCGTTCGGGCACAAAAATCTAACTGAGGCTTGGAGGAGGGTCATAGGGGGAGGAGCCAGTGCACACCAGGTAGTCCTAAAGCTTTTACTTTTGTGCCCAGTCTCCTGCGGAGCCGCTATTCCCCATGGTCCTTACGGAGTCCCCAGCATCCACTTAGGGCGTTAGAGAAATAACTAAAATAAAAATAAAGGAAACTCTCTGGAGCTCCAGAAAACTGCACCCGGCTCCTTGGGCACATTTTTCTAAACTGAGTCTGGTAGGAGGGTCATAGAGGGGAGGAGCCAGCACACACATACACACACTAAAGGTTTTAAAGTACCAGGGTCCAGTGGACCCAATCTATACCCCATGGTACTAAAGTACAGAACCCCAGTATCCACTAGGACATTAGAGAAATAAATAAGAAGAATCTGATTGGTTGCTATGGGCAACATCTCCACTTCTAAAAAAACCACACCTTGGTAAATATACCCCTTAGTCTGACAACAATGAAAATTCAATTATAATTCAATTATTTAATTATATAATAATTATATTAAATATAATTATAATTAATAGTTTGAATCCTAGAACAAGTCAGTAACTTGATAAAGTACCTGCTCAGGATTTAGCAAGCAACAACATATTAATAAATGCTTTCCTGAATAAACAGACATTTTAACAACCTGAGCAACTTCAATCCCTTGTGCAAGAATAGAGGGAGTCATGATGCATAAAAGCAATGTATGATCCTTATGTGACAACTGAAAGCACAATACCGATAAAGCATAATCTACTGGAAATCTGCCAGAATGTAAGACCCTCAGGGCCTGATTCATTACAGATCGCTACTGAGGCTGAGATAGTGATGTTCACAAATTTGCTATTTCTAAAATTCGCATGTGAAGAGCCGGCCAGAAAGGATAAAAGACGCCCACCGATGTATTCACAAATCTGTGTAGGCATTAGTAGAATCACAATGCATACGCAAAAAAAAAAGGACACCATCGACAGTTGTGGCTGACCCCAGCATACTCAAATCAATGAGAATGGTGTTGCACTGGGCTCCATGTTTTTGAATGCTGCGTTTGCAGATGGCGTCAGATACACGTTTCGAAAACAGCCATGACACACCTGCGTTTTCTCAACCACTCCCCTCAAACGTCATATAACCATCCACAAAGTCACTTCCTGTCAATCAAAATGCGTTTATAATTAGGCTGCATACGCAAGGCGATCGCATTTTGCCCTTCGCGTATGTGCAATGCATTTGTCAATAATAGCTCACTGCGCGCAATCTCACATTTGCAACAATGAATCGGTCCCTCATTCCCACCAATTTAATAACTAATAGTACTGTGTATGTAGTACAGGTTGAGTATCCCATATCCAAATATTCCGAAATACGGAATATTCCGAAATACAGACTTGTTTGAGTGAGAGTGTGAAACCTTTGTTTTTTGATGGCTCAATATACACAAACTTTGTTTAATACACAAAGTTATTAAAAATATTGTATTAAATGACCTTCAGGCTGTGTGTATAATGTGTATATGAAACATAAATAAATTGTGTGAATGTACACACACTTTGTTTAATGCACAAAGTTATAAAAAATATTGGCTAAAATTGACTTCAGGCTGTGTGTATAAGGTGTATATGTAACATAAATGCATTCTGTGCTTAGATTTAGGTCCCATCACCATGATATCTCATTATGGTATGCAATTATTCCAAAATACGGAAAAATCCGATATCCAAAATACCTCTGGTCCCAAGCATTTTGGATAAGGGATACTCAACCTGTATATTCTATCTCCCTAGACAACTGTAGAACACTGCCCTGCCTAACACCATGACAGATGGAATGTGAGAAACAAAACAGATAAAGCAATCGGTCAAAATCTCATTTATACCGACCCAGCATTTCCTGAAAATCTGCACTTCTTAACGGAACACTGTTTCAGCAAATAAGTTTGGGAAGAAACACTTCTCCAACCCCTCCCTGTTCCTTGCACCCCTTGCTGTATATTATAAAGGTATAAAGTCTGTTTGGAGACCTTACCTGGCGATAACTGTAACCAGGATAACATGCACCAAAGCTTTGTCACACTGAACCCCATTGTCCGACACCCAGACTGCGCCTAAAACTGCCCACACAAGCTCTGGCACGTAGAGGGCCAGACGGATGTAGACCAGTTTAGGCATGCACTTCCTGGGGCCTGGGTTGGAGATTGTACCTGTAAAACAACACAGAAGATAGTGACTACTCATGTCACAATGCAAAACACACACATATGGCCATGCACTATTATTTATTTTATCATCAGGTAAATCCATATACAGACTAGATAATATTACACATAAGTAGAGATCTGTGGCATATGGTAACACTATGCAAGTCTATGGATATTGTGTTAAGATCTCCTGTGATGTAAGAAAACTCAAATCAATCGCTGGTCTCTTGGAACAACAGTTGGATGAAAGAAACAAGTTACAACAAGCTACAAACTTATTTAGAGAACATGACTTGAGGGCTTTCACACATGTAAAGAATGTCAGTCCCAGTACAAGTAAGATGTGGTAGAATCCCAATGTATGGGTAGTGTACCATGCCAGCAATATCTGTGGCTGGGGTTACATACGTTATCCCAGTGGGCGGGATGCTGGCTGTCAATATCCCGACAGTGGCATCCCTCCCGCTAGAATGGCGGCAGAGGGGCAAGCACTAAGAACCCCCATGCAGGCTCCCTGCGCTCACCATGCTGCGGGCTTGGTGGCTCGCCACGGGATCCATTCCCACTCTATGGATGTCATGGACACCCACGAGTGGGAATAACCCTGGCGCGCTGGGATTCAGACTGACTGCCGGCATTGTCAGCTGTCGGGATTTCTGCGTCAGTATCCTCAACTCCGGGATCCTGACAGCCGGCATTTTAACTGCTGCGTGGCTCCCTTCTTCACAGGGCGCCAGCAATGTTACCAACCCTGCAGAGTGAAGCTACTGTAAGTACATGGCCTGGGTGGTATCCGTTTGGATGGTTGACCATGTTAAGGTCGACCACTATTGGTCAACATTGACATGGTCAACATGGCTTCTTTTTTTTTTTTTAAAGGATTTTTAACGTTTTCATACTTTACCATCCACGTGGACTACGATCGGGAGTGGTAACCTGTGCCGAGCGCTGCGGTAGCGAAGCGAGGCACCTTGACTGCAGCATGGGGAGCGAAGCGAGCCATGCAAGGGGACGCAGAACACTAATTGGGGTTCCTGGTCATGTTACGGAAAAAATGACACCAAAAACTGTTAAAAAAAATCCATGTCGACCTTTTCATGTGTCAACCTGTCCCGTGTCGACCATTTTCATGTGTCGACTATTAGTCCACATTGACCATGTCTATGTCGACCAATAGTGGTCGACCTTAACGCGGTCAACCATTAATACCAGAACCGGCCAGGGTCAACCTTACACATGTAAAGTCAAGAAAAACACAGCACAAGACAATTAGAAATGAAATATATGAAGTGAAAGTTAATTTTCTCTCACCTTGCATGCTGACATAGACAATGGCAGATACTGAGCAGATTATCGCAGCCAACATAACAATAAGTACAATCAAGTAACTCTGCAGTACAGGACCACCAATGCACTCAAACTGCCCCTTGTGGACAGAATAGAGCACCAACATGCCAATCCACCTGAAAGAAACAAAATAGAAAACTTACTGAACCTGCTTGAAAAAATAATGTTCTGAAAATAACAAAGCTGGAGATTTGCATGTTTAAGGTGAGATTACATTATGAAACATTCAGTATCCAATTAAATCTATGTATGTGTGTGATACATAAATAAGCCAGCAAAAAGTGCGGCACTCAAGCTGATTTTCCGTAATTAGGAGACACACACGGTGTTGCGTTTCAAACCTTATAGTTTGTCATCAGCAAATAACATAAAGCATACAAAAGCATATATTTATATACAAGTGCACAACAGGAATGAACCAATGTCGATTTAGTAAATGCCTACTCCACAGGGCACAGTGATTATGTCATCAACGACTGTGCTACATAGGTGTGTAATCACCAGAGGGTGACCACATTAAAAAACACAAGTTTTTTTAATTAAAAACAAACCATGACCACAAGAATGTGAACATGCAAAGATACATTACACAAAACACCATATCACAAAAAATAAGATTTTACTTACCGGTAAATCTATTTCTCGTAGTCCGTAGAGGATGCTAGGGACTCCGTAAGGACCATGTGGAGAGACGGGCTCCGCAGGAGACATGGGCACTTTAAGAATTTAGTTCCTGGTGTGCACTGGCTCCTCCCTCTCTGCCCCTCCTCCAGACCTCAGTTAGAGAACTGTGCCCAGAGGAGATGGACAGTACGAGGAAAGGATTTTTGTTAATCCAAGGGCAAGATTCATACCAGCCCACACCAATCACACCGTATAACTTGTGATAACAATCCAGTAAACAGTATGACAATAACATAGCATCAGTTCACGCCCGATGCAACAATAACGTAACCCTTATTGAAGCAATAACTATATACAAGTATTGCAGAAGAAGTCCGCACTTGGGACGGGCGCCCAACATCCTCTACGGACTACGAGAAATAGATTTACCGGTAAGTAAAATCTTATTTTCTCTAACGTCCTAGAGGATGCTGGGGACTCCGTAAGGACCATGGGGATTATACCAAAGCTCCCAAACGGGCGGGAGAGTGCGGATGACTCTGCAGCACCGATTGAGCAAACATGAGGTCCTCCTCAGCCAGGGTATCAAACTTATAGAATTTTGCAAAGGTCTTTGTACCCGACCAAGTAGCAGCTCGACACAGCTGTAGTGCCGAGACCCCTTGGGCAGCCGCCCAAGAAGAGCCCACTTTCCTAGTGGAATGGGCCTTGATCGACTTAGGTAACGGCAATCCTGCCGTAGAATGCGCCTGCTGAATCGTGTTACAGATCCAGCGAGCAAGAGTCTGCTCTGAAGCAGGGCCGTCAAGCTTGTTGGCTGCATACAGAACAAACAGTGCTTCTGTTTTTCGGACTCTAGCCGTCCTGGCTACATAAATTTTCAAAGCCCTGACCACATCAAGGGACTCGGAATCCTCTAAGTCCCGTGTAGCCACAGGCACCACAATAGGTTGGTTCATATGAAAGGATGAAACCACTTTTGGCAGGAACTGAGGACGTGTCCGCAATTCCGCTCTATCCATATGGAAAACCAGATAGGTGCTTTTATGTGATAAAGCCGCTAATTCCGACACTCGCCTAGCCGAAGCCAGGGCTAATAACATGACCACCTTCCAAGTGAGATATTTCAACTCCACCGTTTTCAGTGGTTCAAACCAGTGTGACTTTAGGAAGCCCAAGACCACATTAAGGTCCCAAGGCGCCACCGGAGGCACAAACGGAGGCTGAATATGCAGTACTCCCTTAACAAAAGTCTGAACTTCTGTGAGAGAAGCCAATTCCTTTTGAAAGAAAATGGATAGGGCCGAAATCTGGACCTTAATGGAGCCTAATTTAAGGCCCAAATCCACTCCAGTTTGTAGGAAGTGAAGGAAACGGCCCAGATGGAATTCTTCCGTAGGAGCATTCCTGGCCTCACACCAAGAAACATATCTTCGCCATCTACGGTGATAATGTTTTGCCGTTACTTCCTTCCTAGCCTTTATCAGCGTAGGGATAACCTCCACCGGAATACCTTTTTCCGCTAGGATCCGGCGTTCAACCGCCATGCCGTCAAACGCAGCCGCGTGAAGTCTTGGAATAGACAGGGACTCTGTTGCAACAGGTCCTGCCTTAGAGGAAGAGGCCACGGATCTTCCGTGAGCATTTCCTGTAGATCTGGATACCAGGTCCGTCGTGGCCAATCTGGAACAACGAGGATTGTTCTCACTCCTTTTCTTCTTACTATTCTCAACACCTTTGGTATGAGAGGAAGAGGAGGAAATACATAGATGGACCGGAACACCAACTGTGTCACGAGGGCGTCTACCGCTACTGCCTGAGGGTCTCTTGACCTGGCGCAATACCTCTGCAGCTTTTTGTTGAGGCGGGACGCCATCATGTCTATCTGTGGCAGTTCCCAACGGTTCACAATCATGTGGAAGACTTCTGGATGAAGTCCCCACTCTCCCGGGTGTAGGTCGTGTCTGCTGAGGAAGTCTGCTTCCCAGTTGTCCACTCCCGGAATGAACACTGCTGACAGTGCACTTACATGATTCTCCGCCCAGCGAAGAATCCTGGTGGCTTCCGCCATTGCCGCTCTGCTCCTTGTGCCGCCTTGGCGGTTTACATGAGCCACTGCGGTGATGTTGTCTGACTGGATCAGAACTGGTTGGTCGCGAAGTAAGGCCTCCACTTGACGTAGGGCGTTGTATATGGCCCTTAGTTCCAGGATGTTGATGTGCAGACAAGTCTCTTGACTTGACCAAAGACCCTGGAAATTTCTTCCCTGTGTGACTGCTCCCCAACCGCGGAGGCTTGCGTCCGTGGTCACCAGGATCCAATCCTGAATGCCGAATCTGCGGCCCTCGAGAAGGTGAGCACTCTGCAGCCACCACAAGAGTGACACCCTGGCCCTGGTGTACAGGGTGATCAACCGATGCATCTGTAGATGTGATCCGGACCACTTGTCCAACAGATCCCATTGGAAAGTCCTCGCATGGAACCTGCCAAAGGGAATGGCCTCGTATGAGGCCACCATCTTTCCCAGGACTCGAGTGCAATGATGCACGGACACCTGTCTTGATTTCAAAAGGTTCCTGACCAGTCATAAGTTCCTGGGCTTTTTCTATCGGAAGATAAACCCTTTTCTGGGTCGTGTCTAGAATCATGCCCAAGAAGGGCAGACGAGTCGTAGGAACCAACTGCGACTTTGGGATATTGAGAATCCAGCCGTGTTGTTGTAACACTTTCAGTGAAAGAGATACGCTGTTCCGCAACTGCTCTCTTGATCTCGCTTTAATGAGGAGATCGTCCAAGTACGGGATAATTGTGACACCCTGCTTGCGCAGGAGCACCATCATTTCCGCCATTACCTTGGTGAAAATCCTCGGAGCCGTTGAGAGACCAAACGGCAACGTCTGAAATTGGTAATGACAGTCCTGTACCGCAAATCTGAGGTACGCCTGATGAGGTGGATAAATGGGGACATGAAGGTACGCATCCTTTATGTCCAGTGACACCATAAAATCCCCCCCTTCCAGGCTGGCGATGACCGCTCTTAGCGATTCCATCTTGAACCTCTTCAAGTATAGGTTCAGAGATTTTAAATTCAATATGGGTCTGACCGAACCGTCCGGTTTCGGATCCACAAACATGGTCGAATAATACCCCCTTCCCTGTTGAAGGAGGGGAACCTCGACCACCACCTGCTGAAGATACAATTTTTTGTATTGCATTTAACACTATCTCCCTCTCTAGGGGGGAAGACGGTAGGGCCGATTTGAAAAACCGGCGAGGAGGCACCTCTTCGAATTCCAGCTTGTAACCCTGAGACACAATTTCTATTGCCCAGGGATCCACCTGGGAGTGAACCCACATGTGGCTGAAATTCCGAAGACGTGCCCCCACTGGCCCCGACTCCGCCAGTGGAGCCCCAGCGTCATGCGGTGGATTTTGCAGAGGCCGGGGAGGACTTCTGTTCCTGGGAACTAGCTGTATTGTGCAGCTTCTTTCCTCTGCCCCTCCCTCTGGCAAGAAAGGATGCACCTCGGACTTTCTTGTTTCTTTGTGAACGAAAGGACTGCATTTGATAATGCGGTGCTCTCTTAGGCTGTGAGGGAACATAAGGCAAAAAATTTGACTTTCCAGCCGTAGTTGTGGAGACCAGGTCCGATAGACCTTCACCGAACAATTCCTCACCCCTGTAAGGTAAAACCTCCATATGCCGTTTTGAGTCGGCATCACCTGTCCACAGGACCCTTCCGGCAGAAATCGACATAGCGTTTATTCTAGAACCCAGCAGACTAATGTCTCTTTGAGCATCTCTCATATAAAAGGACAGCGTCTTTAATATGCCCCAGGGTCAATAAAACAGTATCCGTATCTAGGGTATCAAACTCCTCTGATAAGGTATCAGTCCATGCCGCTACTGCACTACAGACCCAGGCCGACGCGATTGCCGGTCTGAGCAAGGTACCTGAATGTGTATAAATGGACTTCAGGGTACCCTCCTGTTTGCGATCAGCAGCATCCTTGAGGGTAGCCGTATCCTGGGACGGCAGGGCTACCTTTTTGGATAAGCGATGGCTGGAAAGGATACGCCATAAGAATCCGTTTGGAAATCTGCAGTTTTTTATCTGGAGATTCCCAAGCTTTTTCACATAACTCATTCAGTTCGTGTGAGGGGGGAAAAGTTACCTCAGGTTTCTTTCCCTTATACATATAAACCCTTGTGTCAGGGACAGGGGTTTCCTCTGTGATGTGCAAAACCTCCTTAATTGCTATAATCATATATCGGAGTGATTTAGCCAACTTTGGCTGTAACTTTGCATCATCGTAATCGACACTGGAGTCAGAATCCATGTCGGTATCTGTGTCAACAATTTGGGATAGTGGGCGCTTATGAGACCCCGACGGTCCCTGCGACATAGGATCAGGCACGGGTTGAAATGCAAAGAATTATCATTTAAAACCTTCCACATATCCATCCAATCAGGTGTCGGCGCCGTCGGCAGACACACCACATTCATTTGCTCCCGCTCCTCTCCCACATAGCCTTCCACATCAGACATGTCGACACAAGCGTACCGACACACCACACACACAGGGAATGTCCTTTCTGAAGACAGTTCCCCCACGAGGCCCTTTGGAGAGACAGAGAGAGAGTATGCCAGCACACACCCCAGCGCTATATAACCCAGGAATAACACAGTAACTTAATGTTTACCCAGTAGCTGCTGTTAATATACTTTTTTGCGCCTAATTATGTGCCCCCCCCCTCTCTTTTCAACCCTCTTCTACCGTGTATCAGCAGGGGAGAGCCTGGGGAGCTTCCTCTCAGCGTGCTGTGGAGAAAAAATGGCGCTGGTGAGTGCTGAGGGAGAAGCCCCGCCCCCTCGGCGGCGGACTTCTGTCCCGCTTAAATTTTATTTCTTTGGCGGGGGCTCCTACATATATACAGTGCCCAGCTGTATATATGTGTTTATTTGCCAGAATGAGGTCCCAAATGCTGCCCAGGGCGCCCCCCCTCCCCCCTGCACCCTAACAGTGACCGGAGTATGTGTAGGTGTGTGGAGCAATGGCGCACAGCTGTAGTGCTGTGCGTTACCTCCAGTGAAGATCACAAAGTCTTCTGCCGCCTGTGAAGTCTTCTTGCTTCTCATACTCACCCGGCTTCAGTCTTCCGACTCTGCGAGGGGGACGGCGGCGCGGCTCTGGGACGGACGGCGAGGGTGAGATCCTGCGTACCGATCCCTCTGGAGCTAATGGTGTCCAGTAGCCTAAGAAGCAGGACCTAGCTTCAGAGAGTAGGGCTGCTTCTCTCCCCTCAGTCCCACGATGCAGGGAGTCTGTTGCCAGCAGAGCTCCCTGAAAATAAAAAACCTAACAAAAAACTTTCTATCAGCAAACTCAGGAGAGCTCACTGAAAAGCACCCAGCTCCTCTGGGCACAGAATCAAACTGAGGTCTGGAGGAGGGGCAGAGAGGGAGGAGCCAGTGCACACCAGGAACTAAATTCTTTCTTAAAGTGCCCATGTCTCCTGGGAGCCCGTCTCTCCCCATGGTTCTTACGGAGTCCCCAGCATCCTCTAGGACGTTAGAGAAACATATTGTTACAAGTTGGGAGCTCTGGAGTCCACACGGTAACCCCTTCTAAGCCCAATACAGCTGATACTCAACAGGAAATAAACGGCAAAAGTGTTAGTCATATACTAATATCAACATTTCTACGTAGGACAATAAAAATTCAGCGGAGGCTAGAGTAAGAAATATTTTCATTTAAGCCCTTAGGTGAGATAGTATTGAGTCGGTGTATCTGACGTGCCTCACACCTAAGGAGCTGTAGCCATCTGTTCCCTCCCCGTTTATTGGGAATGATCGTGTCTATCATACGGTATTTTAAACTAGTGAGTGAATGTCTCGCTGCGGCAAAGTGATGTGCCACAGGCTGATCATTTGCTCCAGATTGCAATGCAGCCCATATTGGCCTGCGGTGATTGCCCATCCGTTCCTTAAATTTAGATTCCGTTTTCCTATATAGCCTAAGCCGCACGGGCATAAAATCTGCTAAACAACAAAATTGGAATTGCATGTAAAGGTATGTTTAATTTTATATGGTTTACCTGAAAGCAGATGGTAAAAAGTATCACCCGGTAATAAATACTGGCATGTCACGCAGGTGCATCTAAATAATCCAAATCTAGCATTACCAAACAAGTCAGTTTTAGACTGAACACTGGAAAAAATCGTTCACCACCAAAATATCTTTAAGGCTACAATCCCTAGAATAACAAGGCATTAAATTGTGATCCTCTAGGGGGTCACAACGTACAACTGACCAATTCTTTCTGGCAACGCTATTAATGGAAGCTGAAGATGTGTTCATTTTGTTAACCCATGGTACAATTGTACAAAGAGAGAGAAAGAAGACTTGCCTTCAAGTGGTGCACATTACAAAAGATACATCTAAATTATAAAACTTTTAATTCTGTTTGTATCTAAAAACTAGCAAAATACAGGATAAAAATATAGACAAGTGAGAAAAGGTAGGAAAAGTGTTTAAAACTAACTACTCCACACAGGAGACATCCACTGAGTGTAAGGTCGATACGGCTTGTATCAGTCATGTATTGATGTGGTCATGCCAGTATCTATTCGTGTTTGATATTAAATAATACTAGTATAGTTTACAAATTCTTCATCACTATTTTCACACTGAGGAGTGTCTAATGCATATATAACAGTAAACCATATGTCTTATTATATTTGTGTGCCTTTCAAGTATAGTGTGTGACAATTAAACAAATGTTACAAAGGTTGGTTATTGTAGCCGGGAATAACTTTAAATTAAATGCTGTTTAAATAAATGAATTTCCCTAGGATGCTGAGATACTAACTAGGAACGTTGATGAATTCAAATAGCATTATTATCTGTAATTAGTTTAATTGTATATATCAGATCCAGCATCAGGTGCTCTCTAATATACAGTATTATCACATAAATGTCCAGCATCAGGTCACATAAATCAGTGGTTCTCAACCGCGGTCCTCAAGTACCCCCAACAGTTCATGTTTTCCGGGGCTCCTGACAGGATTGCAAGTGAAATAATTTGCTCCACCTGTGGAGCTTTTAAAATGTGTCAGTGAGTAATGAATACACCTGTGCGACTGCTAGGTGACCTGGAAAACATGATCTGTAGGGGGTACTTGAGGACAGAGGTTGAGAACCACTGACTTAAATCATACCTCCCAACATGACCCTTTCCAGGAGGGACAGAATGCTCTGCTCCTGGACTTCCCTCTTAATTTAGGATTACCATTACCTGTGGTGAAACGCCTTTCTTATCCATTCACCTGGTCAAAACAGGTGCCAGCAATCATACACTAAGAGAAAAGTCCAGAAGCAGAGCATTGTGTCCCTCCTGGAGAGGGTCATGTTGGGAGGTATGCTTAAATGTCCAGCATCAGATGCTCTCTAATATACAGATTATCCCCTACAATTCAATATTATCACATAAATGTCATTAGATTTGTCGCATATAAAATATACTTGGCATGTTAATCATTAAGCCTGTCATTCATACATTGCATCCATTCAATGTATGAATGATAGTATCTCTGCAGTAGGCACAGAAAGGATAGCGTTACCACCTGTGTGCAGAGATTACTGATACTTTGCAACATTGTATCCCAGATCACGTGTAGTGTATGAAACATAATATCATTATATAGCACAAAGCTGTGAACTATTTGATGCAGACAAATGTAGAATCTATTATACATTATACACATGACTGTTTACACTGAATTGGCAGCCAATGTGAGCTTGGCTAGCTGTAATATGTGTGTGCTCATTTAATAACTCTGGAAAGGCTTAATGATTAACATGCCAAGTATATTTTCTATGTGACAAATCTTATGACATTTATGTGATAATATTGAATTGTAGGGGATAATCTGTATATTAGAGAGCATCTGATGCTGGACATTTATGTGACCTGATGCTGGACATTTATGTGATAATACTGTATATTAGAGAGCACCTGATGCTGGATCTGATATATACAATTAAACTAATTACAGATAATAATGCTATTTGAATTCATCAACATTCCTAGTTAGTATCTCAGCATCCTAGAGAATCATTTATTTAAACAGCATTTAATTTAAAGTTATTCCCGGCTACAATAACCAACCCTTGTAACATTTGTTTCATTATCACACAGGTGTGTACACACGGTGAGATTTTTTCTTAAGATTTTGACTATATAGTCAAAATCGTAAGAAAAGTTAGTGCAGATCGCAAGGTGAAAGTCACCTTGCGATCCCGATGCGCGGTCCCGCCAGGTCGGCATCGCAAGAAAAGATAGACTGTGCAGGCAAGTCAATCCTTGCTAGATCGGTGTACTATCTAGTTCTTCTCACATGTCAATGACATCTCACATAAGCCAAAATCGTAAGCACACATAGTACAGATCTCAAGAAAAGTTAGTCAAAATCTGTCCTATCTGGGCTCCGGGGAGTTCAAGGGAAATCGCAAGTAAAAATAGGACATAGCAAGGATCTCACCGTGTGTACACATTACACTCAGCGGATGTCCCGTGTGTGGAGTGGTTAATTTTAAACACTTTTCTTACTTGTCTATATTTTTAACCTGTTTCGCTAGTTTTTAGATACGTACAGAATTAAAAGTTATATTTTATATTTATATTTTGTAATGTGCACCACTTGAAGGCAATTCTCTCTCTCTTTGTACAATTGATCCTTATCTTGTCTGTGGTAGCACCCCCCCCCCCCTACCTTTATTAATTATTATTATTATTATTATTATATGATGTAAAGGAACAGATACCATTAAAACAAATTAAATAGAAATACCTGGGGGTTGCTCTTTGATATAAGGCATAGGTCTGAAAACTCGGTCCTCATTACCCCACACGGTGCATGTTTTGCAGGTCTCCCCACAGAATCACAAGTGAAATAATTAACTCCACCTGTGGACCTTTTAAAATGTGTCTGAGTAATTAATACACCTGTGCACCTGCTGGGTTACCTGCAAAAATAAGAATTTACTCACCGGTAATTCTATTTCTCGTAGTCCGTAGTGGATGCTGGGAACTCCGTAAGGACCATGGGGAATAGCGGGCTCCGAAGGAGGCTGGGCACTCTAGAAAGATCTTAGACTACCTGGTGTGCACTGGCTCCTCCCACTATGACCCTCCTCCAAGCCTCAGTTAGGTACTGTGCCCGGAAGAGCGTACACAATAAGGAAGGATTTTGAATCCCGGGTAAGACTCATACCAGCCACACCAATCACACCGTACAACTCGTGATATGAAACACAGTTAACAGTATGAAACAATAGAGCCTCTCAACTGATGGCTCAACAATAACCCGATTTAGTTAACAATAACTATGTACAAGTATTGCAGATAAACCGCACTTGGGATGGGCGCCCAGCATCCACTACGGACTACGAGAAATAGAATTACCGGTGAGTAAATTCTTATTTTCTCTGACGTCCTAGTGGATGCTGGGAACTCCGTAAGGACCATGGGGATTATACCAAAGCTCCCAAACGGGCGGGAGAGTGCGGATGACTCTGCAGCACCGAATGAGAGAACTCCAGGTCCTCCTCAGCCAGGGTATCAAATTTGTAGAATTTTGCAAACGTGTTTTCCCCTGACCCAGTAGCTGCTCGGCAAAGTTGTAAAGCCGAGACCCCTCGGGCAGCCGCCCAAGATGAGCCCACCTTCCTTGTGGAATGGGCATTGACAGATTTTGGCTGTGGCAGGCCTGCCACAGTATGTGCAAGCTGAATTGTACTACAAATCCAACGAGCAATAGTCTGCTTAGAAGCAGGAGCACCCAGCTTGTTAGGTGCATATAGGATAAACAGCGAGTCAGATTTTCTGACTCTAGCCGTTCTGGAAACATATATTTTCAGTGCCCTGACAACGTCTAGCAACTTGGAGTCCTCCAAGTCCCTAGTAGCCGCAGGCACCACAATAGGCTGGTTCAGGTGAAACGCTGACACCACCTTTGGGAGAAACTGGGGATGAGTCCTCAATTCTGCCCTATCCATATGGAAAATCAAATAAGGGCTTTTACAAGACAAAGCCGCCAATTCTGATACTCGCCTGGCAGAAGCCAAGGCCAATAACATAACCACCTTCCACGTGAGATATTTCAGATCCACGGTTTTTAGTGGTTCAAACCAATGTGATTTTAAGAAACTCAACACCACGTTGAGATCCCAAGGTGCCACAGGAGGCACAAACGGGGGCTGACTATGCAGCACTCCTTTTATAAATGTCTGAACTTCAGGTACTGAAGCTAGTTCTTTTTGAAAGAAAATCGACAGAGCCGAGATCTGTACCTTAATGGAACCCAATTTAAGGCCCATAGTCACTCCTGCTTGCAGGAAATGCAGAAATCGACCTAGTTGAAATTCCTCTGTTGGGGCCCTTTCGGCCTCACACCATGCAACATATTTTCGCCATATGCGGTGATAATGAGTTGCTGTAACCTCTTTCCTGGCTTTAGTAAGCGTAGGAATGACTTCCTCCGGAATGCCCTTTTCCTTCAGGATCCGGCGTTCAACCGCCATGCCGTCAAACGCAGCCGCGGTAAGTCTTGGAACAGACAGGGCCCCTGCTGCCGCAGGTCCTGTCTGAGTGGCAGAGGCCATGGGTCCTCTGATATAAATTATTGAAGTTCTGGGTACCAAGCTCTTCTTGGCCATCCACGAGTATCGTTCTTACTCCTCGCCTTCTTATTATTCTCAGTACCTTTGGTATGAGAGGCAGAGGGGAGAACACATAAACCGACTGGTACACCCACGGTGTTACCAGAGCGTCCATAGCTATCGCCTGAGGGTCCCTTGACCTGGTGCAATATCTTTTATAGCTTTTTGTTGAGGCGGGACGCCATCATGTCCACCTGTGGCCTTTCCCAATGGTGTACAATCCTATTGGAAGACTTCTGGAGGAAGTCCCCATTCTCCCGGGTGGAGGTCGTGTCTGTTGAGAAGATCTGCTTCCCAGTTGTCCACTCCGGGAATGAACACTGCTGACAGTGCTAACACATGATTTTCCGCCTATCGGAGAATCCTTGTGGCTTCTGCCATCGCCATCCTGCTTCTTGTGCCGCCCTGTTGGTTTACATGGGCGACTGCCGTGATGTTGTCTGATTGGATCAGTACCGGCTGGTTTTGAAGCAGAGGCCTTGCCGGCCTCAGGGCATTGTAAATGGCCCTCAGGTCCAGAATATTTATGTGTAGGGAAATAACCTGACTTGACCAAAGTCCCTGGAAGTTTCTTCCCTGTGTGACTGCCCCCCAGCCTCAAAGGCTGGAATCCATGGTCACTAGGACCTAGTCCTGTATGCCGAACCTGCGGCCCTCTTGAAGATGGGCACTCTGCAGCCACCACAGTAGAGATACCCTGGTCCTTGGAGACAGGGTTATCAGCCTATGCATCGGAAGATGCGATCCGGACCACTTGTCCAACAGGTCCCTCTGAAAAGTTCTTGTATGGAACCTGCCTAATGGGATTGCTTCGTAGGAAGCTACCATTTTTCCCAGGACTCGCGTGCAATGATGCACCGCTACCTATTTTGGCTTCAGGAGGTCTCTGACTAGAGATGACAACTCCTTGGCTTTCTCCTCCGGGAGAAACACTATTTCTGGTTTATGTCCAGAACCATCCCCAGGAACAGTAGACGTGTCATAGGAACCAGCTGTGACTTTGGACTATTTAGAATCCAACTATGCTGTTGTAGCACTTTCCAAAATAGTGCTACCCCGACTACCAACTGCTCCTTGGACCTCGCCCTTATAACGAGATTGTCCAAGTACGGGATAATTACAACTCCCTTTTTTCGAAGGAGTATCATCATTTCGGCCATTACCTTGATAAAACACCCTCGGTGCCATGTACAGTCCAAACGGCAGTGTCTGGACTTGGTAATGGTAATCCTGTACCACAAATCTGAGGTACTCCTGGCGAGGATGGTAAATGGGGACATGCAGGTAAGCATCCTTGATGTCCCGGGATACCATGTAATCCCCCTCGTCCAGGCTTGCAATAACCGCCCTGAGCGATTCCATCTTGAACTTGAATTTTTTTATGTATGTGTTCAAGGATTTTAAATATAAAATGGGTCACACCGAACCATGCGGTTTCGGTACCCCAACCCGTGTGGAATAGTAACCCCGTCCTTGTTGAAGTAGGGGCACCTTGAGTATTACCTGCTGGGAATACCGCTTATTAATTGCCTCTAGCACAGCCTCCCTGCCTGAGGGAGTTGTCAGCAAGGCATATTTTAGGAAACGGCTGGGGGGAGACATCTCGAATTCCAGCTTGTACCCCTGAAATACTACTTGAAAGAAACAGGGATCCACCTGTGAGCGAGCCCACTAATTGCTGAAATTTTTGAGACGGCCCCCCACCGTACCTGGCTACACCTGTGGAGCACCCGCGTCATGGTGTGGACTCACAGGAGGCGGGGGAAGAATCTTGATTCTGGGAACAGGCTGACTGGTGCAGCTTTATCCCTCTACCCTTGTCTCTGTACAGAAAGGAAGCGCCATTTGACCCGCTTGCTTTTCTGAAGCCGAAAGGACTGTACCTTTGTCTGTGAGGAAACCTGAGGTAAAATTATTTCTTCCCAGCAGTTGCTGTGGATACGAGGTCCCAGAGACCATCCCCAAATAATTCCTCACCCTTATAAGGCTCTCTATGCGCTTTTTAAGTCAGCATCACCTGTCCAGTGACAGGTCTCTAATACCCTCCTGACAGAATGGACATTACATTTATTTTGGATGCCAACCGGCAAAATATCCCTCTGTGCATCCCCCATATATAAGACGACGTCTTTAATATGTTTTTATGTTTGCCAACTAGTATCCCTGTTTGACAGGGTCACCGACCACGCTGCAGCAGCACTATCTGCAGGTCTCAGTCTAGTACCTGAGTGTGTAAATACAGACTTCAGGATAGCCTCCTGTTTTTTATCAACAGGTACCTGTTAAAGTGGCCGTATCCTAAGACGGCAGTGCCACCTTTTTTGACAAACGTGTGAGCGCCTTATCCACCCTAGGGGATATCTCCCAGCGTAACTTATCCTCCTGGCGGGAAAGGGTACGCCATCAGTAACTTTTTATAAATTACCAGTTTCTTAACGGGGGAACCCACGCTTTTCACACACTTCATTTATTCATCTGATGGGGGAACAAAACACTGCCTGTTTTTTCTCCCCAAACCTAAAACCCATTTTTAGAGGTGCTTGGGTTAAAGTCAGAAATGTATAACACATTTTTTTATTGCCGGGATCAAGTCACGGATGTTCCTAGTGGATTGTGTATATGTCTCCACCTTGTCGACACTGGAGTCAGACTCCGTGTCGACATCTGTGTCTGCCATCTGAGAGAGCGGGCGTTTTTGAGCCCCTGATGGCCTTTGAGACGCCTGGGCAGGCGCGGGCTGAGAAGCCGGCTGTCCCACAGCTGTTACGTCATCCATCCTTTTATGTAAGGAGTTGACACTGTCGGTTAATACCTTTCACCTATCCATCCACTCTGGTGTCGGCCCCACAGGGGGCGACATCACATATATCGGCCTCTGTTCCGTCACCATATTAGCCTCCTCATTCAACATGTCGACACAGCCGTACCGACACACCGCAGACACCCAGGGAATGCTCTAAACGAGGACAGGACCCACAAAAGCCCTTTGGGGGGACAGAGTGAGAGTATGCCAGCACACACCAGAGCGCTATATAATGCAGGGACTAACTGAGTTATGTCCCCTATAGCTGCTGTTTTTATATATAATGTATACTGCGCCTAAATTTAGTGCCCCCCCTCTCTTTATTAACCCTTTGTAGACTACAGGGGAGAGCTAGGGAGCTTCCTTCCAGCGGAGCTGTGAGGGAAAATGGCGCCAGTGTGCTGAGGAGATAGGCTCCGCCCCTTTTTCACTGCCTATTCTCCCGTTTTTTATGGAATTCTGGCAGGGGTATTTACCTCATATATAGCCCCTGGGGCTATATATTGACATATTTTAGCCAGCCAAGGTGTTTTTATTGCTGCCTCAGGGCGCCCCCCCCAGCGCCCTGCACCCTCAGTGACCGGAGTGTGAAGTGTGTGTGAGAGGAGCAATGGCGCACAGCTGCAGTGCTGTGCGCTACCTTGGTGAAGACAGAGTCTTCATGCCGCCGATTTTCCGGACCATCTTCTTGCTTCTGGCTCTGTAAGGGGGACGGCGGCGCGGCTCCGGGACCGAACATCAAGGCTGGGCCTGCGGTCGATCCCTCTGGAGCTAATGGTGTCCAGTAGCCTAAGAAGCCCAATCCGGCTGCAAGCAGGCGAGTTCGCTTCTTCTCCCCTTAGTCCCTCGCTGCAGTGAGCCTGTTGCCAGCAGGTCTCACTGAAAATAAAAAAATCTAAGACTATTACTTTCTAAGAGCTCAGGAGAGCCCCTAGTGTGCATCCAACCTCGGCCGGGCACGAAATCTAACTGAGGCTTGGAGGAGGGTCATAGTGGGAGGAGCCAGTGCACACCAGGTAGTCTAAGATCTTTCTAGAGTGCCCAGCCTCCTTCGGAGCCCGCTATTCCCCATGGTCCTTACGGAGTTCCCAGCATCCACTAGGACGTCAGAGAAACATGCACTGTGTGGGGTAATGAGGACAGAGTTTGCAGACCTATGATATAAGATGACTTTATTATAGAATTTAACCCATGGTAGACATGAATTCTTAATTCTTTTAGCGTTATTTAATAATGAATATCTATCCATTGATAAGACTTTATGTTTATTAACAATCAGAATGGATTTGTCGTAGCCCCTAGCTACAAATTTCGCAATCAATTGATCAATTTCAGATTCCGCTACCACTGGATCACTTTTAATACAATATATCAATCACCTGTGAAAACGGAATGCTTCTAATAGTAGGCCGAGGATGACAGCTCTGTGCTAATAAAAAAGTATTCCTGTCAGTAAGTTTAACATATAGATTAGTCTGTATAGTAGGGGTGGGGAACCTTTGGCCCTCCAGCTGCTGTTGAACTACACATACCAGCATGCCCTAAAACAGTTTTGCTGTTTGGCCATGCTAAGACTGTTGCAGGGCATGCTGGGATCTTTAGTTCAACAACAGCAGGAGGGCCACAGGTTCCCCACCCCTGCTGTATAGTGTGGACCACAATTGCAATAGTAACATCCAAAAAGTTTACAGACACTTAGAATAATTATAAGTGAATTTAATCGGATTTAAAGAACCATTGTGTTGTTCAAGTAAAGGAACAGTGATATATCACCCTTCCAAATGACAAATAAATCGTCCATAAGGTGAGAAAACAAAATGATGTGTGACTGAATCTCTACATCACTAAAAATAGGATTTTAATACCTACCTCTCTTAGTCCGTAGAGGATGCTGGGGACTCCAAAAGGACCATGGGGTATAGACGGGATCCGCAGGAGACATGGGCACTTTAAGACTTTAAATGGGTGTGAACTGGCTCCTCCCTCTATGCCCCTCCTCCAGACCTCAGTTATAGGAACAGTGCCCAGGGAGACGGACATTTCGAGGAAAAGGATTTTTGTTAAACTAAGGGTGAGATAGATACCAGCTCACACCACAACACACCGTACAACATGGCATTTAACTAAGTACCAGTTAACGGCATGAACCAAAAACAGGAACAGGCTGATCTTAACCGAAACACAACTCTCGTGTAACATAAACAATAACTATTAACAAGTACTGCAGATAGAGTCCGCACTGGGACGGGCGCCCAGCATCCTCTACGGACTAAGAGAAAAGGATTTACCGGTAGGTATTAAAATCCTATTTTCTCATACGTCCTAGAGGATGCTGGGGACTCCAAAAGGACCATGGGATTTATACCAAAGCTCCAGACCGAGCGGGAGAGTGCGGACGACTCTGCAGCACCGATTGAGCAAACATGAGGTTTTCATCAGCCAGGGTATCAAATTTGTAGAACTTAGCAAAAGTGTTTGAACCCGACCAAGTAGCTGCTCGGCAAAGCTGAACCGCCGAGACTCCAGCCGCCCAAGATGAGCCCACATTCCTGGTAGAATGGGCCTTCACCGACTTCGGTAACGGCAATCCAGCCGTAGAATGAGCATGTCGAATCGTATTACAGATCCAGCGTGCAATAGTCTGCTTAGAAGCAGGAGCCCCAAGTTTGTTGGAAGCATACAGGATAAACAGAGCCTCCATTTTCCTAATACGAGCCGTTCTGGCTACATAAATTTGCAAAGCTCTGACATCGAGAGACTTTGAATCAGCCAAGGCTTCAGCAGCCACAGGCAGCACAATAGGTAGGGTCATGTGAAACAAAGAAACCACCTTTGGCAGAAATTGTTGACAAGTTCTAAATTCCGCTCTATCCACATGGAAGAACAAATAGGGGCTCGTGAGACAAAGCCGCTAATTCCGACACCCGGCTTGCGGACGCCAAGGCCAAATGCATGACCACATTCCAAGTGAGAAATTTCAACACAACCTTCTGTAAAGGTTCAAACCAATGTAACTGAAGGAACTGCAACACCACGTTAAGGTGCCACCGGGGGCACAAATGGAGGTTGGATATGCAGCACGCCTTTTACGAAGGTCTGAACTTCTGGAAGGGAGGCCAATTCTTTTTGAAAAAAGATCAACAAGGCCGAAATCTGTACTTTAATAGAGCCTAACTTTAGGCCCGCATCCACACCTGCTTGCAAAAATGGAGAAAATGACCCAGCTGAAATTCTTCCGTAGGAGCCTTCTTGGATTCACACCAAGACACATATTTTCTCCAAATACGGTGGTAATGCTTCGCCGTTACTTCCTTTCTAGCTTTAAGCAGAGTGGGGATGACTTCATCAGGAATACCCTTCCGAGCTAGGATTTGGCGTTCAACCGCCACGCCGTCAAACGCAAACGCGGTAAGTCTTGGAACACGCACGGCCCTTGCTGTAACAGGTCCTCTCTTAGAGGAAGAGGCCAGGGATCTCCTATGAGTAATTCCTGCAGATCCGGATACCAGGCCCTCCGTGGCCAATCTGGAACAATGAGTATCACCTGAACCCTTGTTCTTCTTACGATCCTTATCACCTTTGGAATGAGTGGAAGTGGAGGGAACACATATACCGACTGAAACACCCACGGTGTTACCAGGGCGTCCACTGCACTGGCTTGAGGGTCCCTCGACCTGGAACAATATTTCTGAAGCTCCCTGTTGAGGCGAGACGCCATCATGTCTATTTGAGGAATTCCCCAATGACTTGTCACTTCTGCAAAGACCTCTTGATGAAGACCCCACTCTCCTGGATGGAGATCATGTCTGCTGAGGAAGTCTGCTTCCCAGTTGTCCACGCCCGGAATGAAGACCGCTGACAGAGCGCTTGCATGTTTTTCCGCCCAGCTGAGAACTTTTGTGGCCTCCGCCATCGCCGCTCTGCTCTTTGTTCCACCCTGGCGGTTTATGTACGCCACTGCTGTTATGTTGTCCGACTGAATCAGGATGGGTAGACCGCGAAGAAAATGTTCCGCTTGTAGAAGGCCGTTGTAGATGGCTCTTAATTCCAGAATGTTTATGTGCAGACAAGCTTCCTGGCTTGACCATTTTCTCTGGAAATTTTCCCCCTGTGTGACTGCTCCCCAGCCTCGGAGACTTGCATCCGTGGTCACCAGGACCCAATCCTGGATCCCGAACCTGCGTCCCTCTAGGAGGCGAGAACTTTGGAGCCACCACAGGAGAGATACTCTGGTCTTGGAAGATATGCACTGGAAAATAAGCCTGTGTAGGTGAGACCCGGACCACTTGTCCAACAGGTCCCACTGAAACAACCTGACCTGCCAAACGGAATGGCTTTGTAGGCCGCCACCATCTTCCCCAGCACCCGAGTGCATTGATGAATCGACACTCTTGCAGGTTTCAGAATCTCCTTGACCATGTTCTGGATTTCCAGAGCTTTTTCTACTGGGAGAAACACTCTCTGCAGTTCCGTGTACAGGACCATGCCTAAGAATGACAGCCGTGTTGTCGGAACCAACTGTGACTTTGGCAAATTTAGGAGCCAACCATGCTGTTGCAGGACTGTCAGGGAGAGTTTCTTAGTAACTGCTCCAAAACACCACCTTTATACGGCAGAGCCTCCATAGCCCTCTTAGAGTCCGCATCACCATTCCATTGATGAGTCCATAACGCTCTCCTAGCCGAGATTGCCATGGCATTGGCCCTTGATCCCAAGAGACCAATATCTCTCGCAGCCTCCCTTAGATAGACTGCAGCGTCCCTGATATGACCCAGTGTCAAAAGAATGCTATCCCTATCCAGGGTGTCCAAGTCAGATGATAAGTTATCTGCCCACTTTTCAATTGCACTACTCACCCATGCCGATGCTACTGCAGGTCTGAGCAGTGTACCCGTAGTGGCGTAAAAGTGGCGTAGATTTCAAAGTAGTTTCCTGCTTACGATCCGCAGGATCCGTTAGGGCCGCCGTGTCCGTCCCGGAAGCGCCACCTTCTTGGACAGCCGTGCTAGAGCCTTGTCCACATTGGGGGTTGACTCACACTTATTCCTATACTCAGAGGGGAACGGGTATGCCATAATAACTCTCTTGGGAATCAGCAACTTTTTGTCAGGATTTTCCCAAGCCTTTTCAAAAAGAGTGTCCAGTTCATGAGAGGGAGGAAACGTTACCGGAGGTTTCTTTCCTTTAAACATACAGACCCTTGTCTCAGGAACAGCAGGGTCTTCCGTGATATGCAACACCTCTTTTATTGCCACAATCATGTACTGAATGCTCTTAGCCAGTTTAGGATTCAACCTGGCATCACCATAGTTGACACTGGAATCTGAATCCGTGTCGGTATCTGTGTCTGCTATTTGGGTAAACGGCCGTTTCTGTGACCCTGGGATAAAGCATCTTCCATGGATTGTCTCCATGTTTGGTTCTGAGCCTCAGATTTATCTTATTTAATAAAGCCTCATTTGCATTCAAGGCACTCAACATATTTGCCCAATCAGCAGTCGGCGGTGCCGACAGATTCACTCCCCAACACTGTTCTGTCCCCACACAAGCCTCCTCCTGGGAAGAGCCTTCAGCCTCAGACATGTCGACACTCGTACCGACACCACTATCACACCGGCGCTATAGGGGACAGACCCACAATGAGGCCTATCAGAGGAACACAGAGGGAGTTTGCCAGCTCACACCCAGCTCCCAACCCGGTCTGAAAGCATATAATAATGCCCCAGACCCGTCAGCGCTGTTTAAAATAATAATAATCAACACCAAAATTTGCTGTGCCCCCCCCCCCCCGTTTAGTACCCTGTTACTAGTGACAGAAGTGTAGGAGGCCAGGACCAGCGTCTCTGCAGCTCACAGTGGAGAGAAAATGGCGCTGAGTAGAGCTGGAAGGACCAAGCCCCGCCCCCTTCATGGCGCGCTTATGTCCCGCTAAACGATTATTACAAATGTAAGAAGAATCAGAAATTGCCCCACCATAGGTCAGTATGACCCTCAGTTCTGCAAGCGATGGGTGTACATTCTGAACCGCTGCTCTTTTGACCTCATGGTTTTGGTCATAGAACTAGCTACTAAAGAACTGCAGCAGATCAAGGACAATATCAGTGTGTGTTTGAATCGGCTCATTTGCCACTACTATCTGCAGACCAAAGCGTAGACTGGATGGAACGTTTAAAATTACAACTTACCACATACAAGAGAAGGATGTTGCAATTTAAAAAGGAAAAACAAATTAAAGGTTGATATGGATTATGACACTCACACAGTTTGTACATGGACATCTGGTAATCAACACAAAGATCAGAGATGCCCCCTTCTTTAGAGATGTAACAAACGCATAATCAAGGACAAATTATCCCGATTCGATACAGACTCATCGGTGGACAACGAGGGATCCAACAGTGAACGAGAACAACAAACGCACAGATAACCTTTAGGTGCACGTCCACGAGGAGGCCAAGCAGTTTCCACAGGAGGTCACAGAGGAAATACATCTGACGGGGACGTCAGTACAAGAGACAAAACAAGACGACGTGTGGGTCGAACACCGCTGAACTGGAGAGTTTGATCTTTAACCTTTCCAGTTATGAATTTTCATCACGTGAAACCAGTCTTTTAGCAAAAACACTTTCCTTTGTGCCAAGTACTAATTTCGATGACTTTCAGTGGAATATGGAAAAAAATGAACTGGCCAGAACTTTACGTCTTAGAGAACATTTTGGTAATACACCTAGGCCAAATATAGACATAACTCACCATCTTAAAAAATTTAGACCACGTTCGACCCGGTCTCCAACAATTCAAGTATAAAGACATTCATACGTATGCTGGATACTGACACACAGGCAATGCCAAAACCATGCACCCCAACCGTTCTCCGCCTGCACGTTTTGCTCTTAAAACTTTAGCACAAAATAATAGTCATCTGTCAGGCGGATAAAGGGGGTGGAGTGGTTCTGCAAGATTGGTGGGACTATAATGTAGAAATTATGGGGTATATGCAATTGCGGTCGAATTCCCGAAATTGTCGAATTTCGGGAATTTTTCGCCCAAAAAAAATAAAAAAATCGACAATGCAATTCAGTACTTTCCGACAAAAAAACGGACTTTCAAAATTCGACTTTTTGAAATTCGACTTTTGACAATTTCGACTTTTTTGCAATGATACACATGCTGCAATTCGACCAAAGTCTATTCAATTCAAGTTTGGAAATTCGACAACAGTGCTTTTAGACAGTAAATTCGTCATTTTCAATCCACCACACTTTGGAGGGTGAAACCAATAAAAAAATTTTAAAACATGTTTTTTTTGGTGTGTTTTTTTTTGGTAATAGCACATCTATTTATATTAGAAGGGATTAGGTACTTGGTTTGTCTTTTTTGGAGGCACAAGTATTATTTATATATTTTTTTAAATATTTTTTTTTTTTTTATAGCTGGAACGGTAAAATCAAGGAAAAAAATTGCGTGGGGTCCCCCCTCCAAAGCATAACCAGCCTCGGGCTCTTCGAGCTGGTCCTGGTTCTAAAAATGCGGGGGAAAATTTGACAGGGGATCCCCCGTATTTTTAAAACCAGCACCGGGCTCTGCGCCTGATGCTGGTGCAAAAAATACGGGGGACAAAAAGAGTAGGGGTCCCCCGTATTTTATACACCAGCATCGGGCTCCACTAGCTGTACAGATAATGCCACAGCCGGGGGTCACTTTTATACAGCGCCCTGCGGCCGAGGCATTAAATATCCAACTAGTCACCCCTGGCCGGGGTACCCTGGGGGAGTGGGGACCCCTTCAGTCAAGGGGTCCCCCCCCAGCCACCCAAGGGCCAGGGATGAAGCCCGAGGCTGTCCCCCCCATCCAAGGGCTGCGGATGGGAGGCTGATAGCCTTGAGAAAAATGTCAGACTATTGTTTTTTCCAGTAGTACTACAAGTCCCAGCAAGCCTCCCCCGCAAGCTGGTACTTGGAGAACCACAAGTACCAGCATGCGGGAGAAAAATGGGCCCGCTGGTACCTGTAGTACTACTGGAAAAAAAATACCCAAATAAAAACAGGACACACACACCGTGACAAGTACAACTTTATTACATACTGCCGACACACACATACTTACCTATGTTGACACGCCGACTGCCACAGTCTCCGACGATCCGAGGGTACCTGTTAAAAAATTATACTCACCTTCCAGCGTCCAGAGATAAATCCACGTCCAGAGTATAATCCAGGTACTTGGCAAAATAACAAAACGCAAAAACCCGTGCCAGCGGACTGAAAGGGGTCCCATATTGACACATGAGACCCCTTTCCCCGAATGCAGAGACCTCTGTGACAGCTGACACTGAAAGGTCTCTTCAGCCAATCAGCGAGTGCAACGTCCTTGCACTCTGCTGATTGGCTCTGCGCGTCTGAGCTCAGACAGCGCATCGCAAAGCCTCTCCATTATATTCAATGGTGGGAACCTTGCGGTTAGCGGTGGGTTCACCCGCCGGTCAGCGGCTGACCGCGGGTAACCCCCCCGCTGACGGCAAAGTTCCCACCATTGAATATAATGGAGAGGCTTTGCGATGCGCTGTCACAGCACAGACAGCGCACAGCCAATCAGGTGAGCGCCACGTAGTAGCGCTTCCTGATTGGCTGAAGGGACCTCAGTGACAGGAGTCACGTGGGGTCCCGGCACATTCCGGGAAAGGGGTCTCATGTGTCAATATGGGACCCCTTTCAGTCCGCAGGATCGGGTCATTGCGTTTTTTTTTTTTTTTGCCAAGTACCTGGATTATTTTCTGGACGTGGATGTATCTCTGGACGCTGGAAGGTGAGTATAATTATCTTTTATTTTCAGGTATCCGTGGATTCTACTTGGAGAAGAGGACCGACTGCTTCGTGTCAACATAGGTAAGTATGTGTGTGTCGGCAGTATGTAATAAAGTTGTACTTGTCACGGTGTGTGTGTCCTGTTTTTATTTGGGTATTTTTTTTCCAGTAGTACTACAGGTACCAGCGGGCCCGTTTCTCTCCCGCATGCTGGTACTTGTGGTTCTCCAAGTACCAGCTTGCGGGGGAGGCTTGCTGGGACTTGTAGTACTACTGGAAAAAACAATATTCAGACATTTTTCTCAAGGCTATCAGCCCCCCATCCGCAGCCCTTGGATGGGGGGGACAGCCTCGGGCTTCACCCCTGGCCCTTGGGTGGCTGGGGGGGGGGACCCCCTTGATTGAAGGGGTCCCCACTCCCCCAGGGTACCCCGGCCAGGGGTGACTAGTTGGATATTTAATGCCACGGCCGCAGGGCACTGTATAAAAGTGACCCCCGGCTGTGGCATTATCTGTCCAGCTAGTGGAGCCCGATGCTGGTGTAAAAAATACGGGGGACCCCTACTCGTTTTGTCCCCCGTATTTTTTGCACCAGTATCAGGCGCAGAGCCCGGCGCTGGTTTTAAAAATACGGGGGATCCGCTGTCAATTTTGACCCCGGATTTTTAAAACCAGGACCAGCTCGAAGAGCCCGAGGCTGGTTATGCTTTGGAGGGGGGACCCCACGCCATTTTTTCCCGTTTTTTTTAATTCGCAGCAAAATCCGGCAAATCGGCCGTTTTTCGCCCGCGGGACTGTCGAATCCGTTTTTCATTGAATATGGTGAATTCCGGCAGCCACCTGCCGGAATTCACCTGTCGAATTGTGTCGAATTAAAAAACGGCGATAATTTGCCGCGATTCGCCGTGAATTGCATATACCCCTATGCGTCAACTCTCTGACACTGATGTTTACAAGAAGTTGTCTTTTTATCCTACGGCGACATGTAAGCAACAACTTATTGATATTCTATTGATTGCTGTGGATTGTGGTTTGATTAAAGAACAGGTTAACGATTTGTTGATGCCACCATATCCCATCACACCTATTTTCTATACGATCCCCAAAATACATAAGGGGTTAAATACACCCAAGGGAGACCAATTGTGTCAGCCCAAGGTTCAGGGTGGTCTTCTGTATGCCGACTGACGGGATCCCGGCGCCGGGATCCCGACAGCCGGCATACTGACACTTATTCTCCCTCGTGGGGGTCCACGACCCCCCTGGAGGGAGAATAAAATAGTGTGGCGCGCTACGCGCGCCCGTAGCGTGGCGAGCGCAGCGAGCCCGCAAGGGGCTCATTTGCGCTCACCACACTGTCTGTAAGCCGGCGGTCGGGCTCCCGGCGCCGGTATGCTGGTCGCCGGGAGCCCGACCGCCGGCATATCGTAGCGAACCCCAAGGTTCATTATTTCAACCCACTGCTACTTTACTGGATGCGTTATTACAACCTTTATTCAACAAGATAGTACATTTTTTGTTAGATACTACATAATTTCTGAATAAATTGCAAAGAATTTCACAGCAAGAAATTCAAGAATTTCACAGCTACCTGATGATTGCTGGCTGGTGTGCATCGATGTAGTTAATCAATTCCGCGTAAATTAGGACTATAATCTTTGAGATCATTATAATCTTTGAGATCATTTTTGTCACACAAGAGCAATTTTACATCTGAAAAGATTGAGGTTATTCTTCACTTCTCCAGAATAATTTTTTTCCTGTGTAATCGTGATTTTTATTTACAAACTCAGGGGTGTGCCATGGGTAGTTCCATGGCACCAGTTTACGTGAACATTGTAATGTTTGGCATGGAAAATTCTGTGTTTTGTAGTGATCTAGAGATTCAGTCACACATCATGTTGTTTTCTCGCTTTATTGACGATTTATTTGTCATTTGGAAGGGTGATATATCCCTGTTAACAACTCTACTTGAACAACACAATGGTTCTTTAAATCCGATTAAATTCACTTATAATTATTCTAAGTCGTCTGAAACTTTTTGGATGTTACAATTGCAATTGTGGACCACACTATAAAGACTCATCTATATGTTAAACCTACTGACTGGAATACTTTTTTATTAGCACAGAGCTGTCATCCTCGGCCTACTATTAGAAGCCTTCCGTTTTCATAGGTGATTAGGATACTTCGTATTAATAGCGATCCAGTGGTAACAGAATCTGAAACTGATCAATTGATTGCAAAATTTGTAGCTAGGGGCTACGACAAATCCGTTCTAATTGCTAATAAACAAAAAGTCTTATCAATGTATAGATGTTCATTATTACATAAAGCTAAAAGAACTAAGAATTTGGATTCATGTGTACCATGTGTTAACAAATTTAACACATCTTCAGCTTCCAGAAAGAACTGGTCAGTTGTACATTGTGACCCCCTAGAGCACAGGTTCTCAAACTCGGTCCTCAGGACCCCACACAGTGCATGTTTTGCAGGTCTCCTCACAGAATCACAAGTGAAATAATTAGCTCCACCTGTGGACCTTTTAAAATGTGTCAGTGAGTAATTAATACACCTGTGCACCTGCTGGGTTACCTGCAAAACATGCACTGTGTGGGGTCCTGAGGACCGAGTTTGAGAACCTATGCCCTAGAGGATCACAATTTAATGCCTTGTTATTCTAGGGATTGTAGCCTAAAAGATATTTTGGTGGTGAACGATTTTTTCCAGTGTTCAGTCTAAAACTGACTTGTTTGGTAATGCTAGATTTGGATTCTTTAGATGCACCTGCGTGACATGCCAGTATTTATTACCGGGTGATACTTTTTACCATCTGCTTTCAGGTAAACCATATAAAATTAAACATACCTTTACATGCAATTCCAATTTTGTTGTTTAGCAGATTTTATGCCCGTGTGGCTTATGCTATATAGGAAAACGGAATCTAAATTTAAGGAACGGATGGGCAATCACCGCAGGCCAATATGGGCTGCATTGCAATCTGGAGCAAATGATCAGCCTGTGGCACATCACTTTGCCGCAGCGAGACATTCACTCACTAGTTTAAAATACCGTATGATAGACACGATCATTCCCAATAAACGGGGAGGGAACAGATGGCTACAGCTCCTTAGGTGTGAGGCACGTCAGATACACCGACTCAATACTATCTCACCTAAGGGCTTAAATGAAAATATTTCTTACTCTAGCCTCCGCTGAATTTTTATTGTCCTACGTAGAAATGTTGATATTAGTATATGACTAACACTTTTGCCGTTTATTTCCTGTTGAGTATCAGCTGTATTGGGCTTAGAAGGGGTTACCGTGTGGACTCCAGAGCTCCCAACTTGTAACAATTTATTTTTGTGATATGGTGTTTTGTGTAATGTATCTTTGCATGTTCACATTCTTTTGGTCATGGTTTGTTTTTAATTAAAAAAAACTTGTGTTTTTTAATGTGGTCACCCTCTGGTGATTTACACACCTATGTAGCACAGTCGTTGATGACCTCATAATCAATGTGCCCTGTGGAGTGGGCGTTTACTAAATAAACATTGGTTCATTCCCGTGGTGCACTTGTATATAAATGTATACTTTTGTATGCTGTATGTTATTTCCTGATGACAAACTATAAAGTTTGAAACGTTGAAACGCAGGACCGTGTGTGTCTCCTAATTACGGAAAATCAGCTTGAGTGCCGCACCTTTTGCTGTTCTATCTACATGTATTTGTGAAGGCACCGGCGAGGTTATTCATACTGCACTGGGAGTGTCGGACCTTGGATGTATTACATGTGAGTGAAACGCCTGCTACGGAGAGCTCTGTCAAGGCACACAGCCTTTTGAATATTGCACTATTACCGGGAGGATTGTCTGGTGTTATACAACACAACGTATTGTGTTTTTAAATTATGAACTGTGACCTATTGTAATTGTGTAATATAGCTGAAGGGGGCATATATATATATATATATATATATATATATATATATATATATATATATATATGTATATGAAGAGAGAGAACAAACCGCGCCAGAATGCGATTGCCGATCAACACTAGTAGTTAGCCCAAAAACAATAATAGGTAAAAAATCAATCAATTAATGAATATATACCTATGTGATCTCCCTTGGAGGACACTCCCTTTGGTATAATAGGGCGTCTGCTAAACCTTAAGAATTAAGCATTGGTAAAGTGCTTCATGGGTAATGTAATTTGGAAAGTGGATAAGGCGTTTTTAAGCGACCAATGGTGTCACATGAAATTTGGGAGACCAAAAAAAAGTATATATACGATATATAATATATATAAATATATATATATATATATATAATATATATAAAGTATGAGGAACAAATACTAAATAAAATAATGGTAAAAACAAGATAAAAAAGAACCATAAATTTGCTTAACTTGAGAGGATGGGTTAAGTTTGGTAACACCCTTGTTACCAAACTTAACCCATCCTCTCAAGTTAAGCAAATTTATTTAGTATTTGTTCCTCATATTTTATATATATTATATATCATATATATACTTTTTTAGGGATGAATTTTCTGCATTTTTAGCCTGCTTTAAAGATTTTTTGATCAACTTTTTATCTGTGGTTTTAATAGTTTTACTGTTTTTTCCTGGTGTGCTTAGTAATAAATTGTCAAAAAAATGTTTTAAAATTTTTTTTTGGTCTCCCAAATTTCATGTGACACCATTGGTCGCTTAAAAACGCCTTATCCACTTTCCAAAATAAATATATATATATATATATATATATATATATATATACACATACATACATACATACATACACACACACACACACACACACATATACACTGTATATGCGAAAGCCCTCACTCAATGACTGACTCATCACTGATTCTCTTACTTCCCGATATGTTAGGAAGATTATGTTAGGAAGATACCCGTGGATTCTACTTGGAGAAGAGGACCGACTGCTTCGTGTCAACATAGGTAAGTATGTGTGTGTCGGCAGTGTGTAATAAAGTTGTACTTGTCACGGTGTGTGTCTCCTGTTTTTATTTGGGTATTTTTTTTCCAGTAGTACTACAGGTATCAGCGGGCCCGTTTTTCTCCCGCATGCTGGTACTTGTGGTTCTCCAAGTACCAGCTTGCGGGGGAGGCTTGCTGGGACTTGTAGTACTATTGAAAAAACCAATATTCTGTCATTTTACTCAAGGCTATCAGCCTCCCATCCGCAGCCCTTGGATGGGGGGGGGGACAGCCTCGGGCTTCACCCCTGGCCCTTGGGTGGCTGGGGGGGGGGACGACCCCTTGATTGAAGGGGTCCCCACTCCCCCAGGGTACTCCGGCCAGGGGTGACTAGTTGGATATTTAATGCCACGGCCGCAAGGCACTGTATAAAAGTGACCCCCGGCTGTGGCATTATCTGTCCAGCTAGTGGAGCCCGATGCTGGTGTAAAAAATACGGGGGACCCCTACTCTTTTTGTCCCCCGTATTTTTTGCACCAGCACCAGGCGCAGAGCCCGGTGCTGGTTTTAAAAATACGGGGGATCCCCTGTCAATTTTCCCCCCGCATTTTTAGAACCAGGACCAGCTCGAAGAGCCCGAGGCTGGTTATGCTTTGGAGGGGGGACCCCACGCCATTTTTTTCCGGGTTTTTCCCGTTTTCCCCCGTTTTTTTAAATCGCGGCAAAATCCGGCAAATCGGACGTTTTTCGCCCCGCGGGACTGTCGAATCCGTTTTTCTTTGAATATGGTGAATTCCGGAAGCCACCTGCCGGAATTCACCTGTCGAATTGTGTCGAATTAAAAAACGGCGATAATTTGCCGCGATTCGCCGCTAATTGCATATACCCCTAAATATCGTTATTGTTCAGGTAGAAAATAGGAAAACTACGTAAATAGAATTTTAATAAACCTCCTCTAAGGGGATGAAAAAGGGGTAGATATGACATCATTACCGATGCGTGGCTTGCGTTGTGTGACGAACAGTCAAAGGAAAATTTGGACTGCACTTCCAGTGTGTAAAATGTAATAAACCACAAAAATACTCCTGTCACTTTTTACCTTATCTGCTACGGGTGCTCCTCAGGTAACGCCAAGAACCATGGATTAATATTTACTTACATTTAGATGTCTCAAATTTACATCTCTATAGATTTACCAAATTGTTAACACTCATTTATATGTACAATCGTGAAAATCAGAAACTTCTGTGCGAAGAACGGATAGAACAGCTAGTGTTGGATAAAGGCTATTTAACTAGTGGCATGATCAAGTTGTGAAAAGTGCACCACATATAAATGTATTCTATGTATTATTTTCATCCATCCATTTAATACAGTATATCCAAAATTCATGGCTATCAGATGAAAGCTGACACAGGCTTTAGTTTAATCCTTAGGTCAACGTTTTTCAGGTAACCCAGCAGGTGTATTTATTACCCACAGACACATTTTAGAAGGTCCACAGGTTTAGCTAATTATTTCACTTGTGATTCAGCGAGGAGACCTGGAAAACATGCCCTGTGTGGGGTCCTGAGAACTGAATTTGAGGACCTGTGGTTTAATCCATACTTACCTAGTATTTCTGCTCCCCCTGGGGAGTTCCTAAGAGAAGATACAGGTGGCAAGTGTGAGATGAATAGCATAACCATTGTGCCGCCCCCCCATAATGCAATGCCCCTTGACCCTTTTTTATTAGCGCCTATTTGCAAATCACAACTTTGGGGGATATTCAATTGTTTGAAAAGTCAGTTGGGTGCCTATCTAATAGACAGGATACAATAGACACCCAACTGACTTTTCAAACAATTGAATACCCCCCTTTGTTTGTAAATGCTCATGCCTTGACCCACCTATTTTACTAGGAAGTGAAGTAGGCGGGATGTGAAGGGTGGCCTGCTCCCCTGGAAATCCTTGGGGACTCCCCGAATTCTAGCAGAGTATGCAAGTATGTTTTAAACATGTATGGCCAGTTCAGAGGTTTGACTGGACACACCTTTGCTTCCCCAACAAATGGTTGTGTGTGGGAGCCATTAGCTTATAAGAGAATAGAGACTATAATTAACAAAAACCTGCAATACAGTACTGTTAGTTACACAAGTGACAGTCATAGAAACATAGAATTTGACGGCAGATAAGAACCACTTGGCCCATCTAGTCTGCCCAATTTTTTTATCCTTTAGGTAATCGCAACCCTCTTTGAACCTTAATTCCTTGTAAGGATATTCACATGCCTATCCCAAGCATGTTTAAACTGCTCCACAGTCTTAGCCTCTACCACCTCTGATGGGAGGTTATCCCACTTATCCACTACCCTTTCTGTGAAATAATTTTTCCTTAAATTTCCCCTGAACCTGCCTCCCTCCAGTTTCAGTGTATGTCCTCGAGTTCTAATACTTCTCTTCCTTTGAAAATAAGAATTTACTTACCGATAATTCTATTTCTCGTAGTCCGTAGTGGATGCTGGGGACTCCGTCAGGACCATGGGGAATAGCGGGCTCCGCAGGAGACAGGGCACATCTAAAAAGCTTTTTAGGTCACATGGTGTGTACTGGCTCCTCCCCCTATGACCCTCCTCCAAGCCTCAGTTAGGTACTGTGCCCGGACGAGCGTACACAATAAGGAAGGATCTTGAATCCCGGGTAAGACTCATACCAGCCACACCAATCACACCGTACAACTTGTGATCTGAACCCAGTTAACAGTATGATAACAAAACGAAGTAGCCTCCGAAAAGATGGCTCACAACAATAGTAATAACCCGATTTTTGTAACAATAACTATGTACAAGCATTGCAGACAATCCGCACTTGGGATGGGCGCCCAGCATCCACTACGGACTACGAGAAATAGAATTATCGGTAAGTAAATTCTTATTTTCTCTAACGTCCTAGTGGATGCTGGGGACTCCGTCAGGACCATGGGGATTATACCAAAGCTCCCAAACGGGCGGGAGAGTGCGGATGACTCTGCAGCACCGAATGAGAGAACTCCAGGTCCTCCTTAGCCAGAGTATCAAAATTTGTAAAATTTTACAAACGTGTTCTCCCCTGACCACGTAGCTGCTCGGCAAAGTTGTAATGCCGAGACTCCTCGGGCAGCCGCCCAGGATGAGCCCACCTTCCTTGTGGAATGGGCATCTACATATTTCGTCTGTGGCAGGCCTGCCACAGAATGTGCAAGCTGAATTGTACTACAAATCCAGCGTGCAATAGACTGCTTAGAAGCATGAGCACCCAGCTTGTTGGGTGTATACAGTATAAACAGCAAGTCAGACTTTCTGACTCCAGCCGTCCTAACTATATATATATATATATATATATATATTTTTAGGGCCCTGACCACGTCTAGTAACTTGGAGTCCTCCAAGTCCCTAGTAGCCGCAGGCACCACAAGAGGTTGTTTCAGGTGAAAACGCTGACACCCCTTCATGAAGAAACTGGAGACGAGTCCCAGTTCTGTCCTGTTCAAATGGAAAATTTTAATATGGGCTTTTGTAAGACAAAGCCGCCCATTCTGACAATCGCCTGGCCGAGGCCAGGGCTAACAACATGGTCACTTCCCATGTGAGATATTTGTCAACAGCATGGTCACTTTCCATGTGAGATATTTCAAATCCACAGATTTGAGCGGTTCAAACCACTATGATTTTAAGAAATCCCAACACTATGTTGAGATCTCACGGTGCCCCTAGGGGCACAAAAAAGCTGTATATGCAATACATCCTTTACAATCTGGACTTCAGGAACTGAAGTCAATTCTTTCTGGAAGAAAATCTACAGGGCCGAAATTTAAATGTTAATGAACCCCAATTTGAGGTCCAAAACACTCCTGTTTTCAGGAAGTGTAGAAATCGACCTAGTTGAATTTCCGTCGTGGAGCCTTCCTGGCCTCACCCACGCAACATATTTTCACCACATGTGGTGATGACGTTGTGCGGTCACCTCCTTCCTGGCTTTGACCAGGGTAGGTATGACCTCTTATGGAATGCCTTTTCCCCTCAGGATCCGGCATTCAACCGCCGTGCCGTCAAACGCAGCCGCGGTAAGTCTTGGAATAGACATGGTACTTGCTGAATCAAGTCCCTTCTTAGCTCCCCAGGCCCTTAGTCCTCTGTGAGCATTTCTTGAAGTTCCGGGTACCAAGTCCCTCTTGGCCAATCCGGAGCCACTAGTATAGTTCATACTCCTCTATGTCTTATAATTCTCAATACCCTGGTTATGAGAAACAGAGGAGGGAACACATACACAGACTGGTACACCCACGGTGTTACCAGAACATCCGCAGCTATCGCCTGAAGGTCTCATGACCTGGCGGAATACCTGTCCCGTTTTTGTTCGGGCGGGACGCCATCATGTCCACCTTTGGTCTTTGCCAACGGTCCACAATCATGTTGAAAAACTTCCCTATGAAGTTTCCACTCTCCCGGGTGGAGGTCATGCCTGCTGAGGAAGTCTGCTTCCCAGTCGTCCACTCCCGGAAAGAACACTGCTGACAGTGCTATCACATGATTTTCCGCCTAGCGAAAAATCCTTGCAGTTTTCACTGCCCTCCTGCTTCTTGTGCCGCCCTTCTGTTTACGTGGGCGACTGCCGTGATGTTATCCCACTGGATCAATACCGGCTGACCTTGAAGCAGAGGTCTAGCTAAGTTTAGAGCATTATAAATTTGCTCTAAGCTTATTTATGCGGAGAGAATTCTCCAGACTTAATCACACTTCCCTGGAAATTTTTTCCCTGTGTGACTGTTCCCCAGCCTCTCAGGCTGGCCTCCGTGGTCACCGGCATCCAATCCTGAATGCCGAATCTGCGGCCCTCTAGAAGATGAGCACTCTGTAATCACCACAGGAGAGACACCCTTTTCCTTGGATATAGGGTTATCCGCTGATGCATCTGAGGATGCGATCCGGACCATTTGTCCAGCAGATCCCACTGAAGAGTTCTTGCGGGAAATCTGCCGAATGGAATTGCTTCGTAATAAGCCACCATTTTTACCAGGACTCTTGTGCAATGATGCACTGACACTTTTCCTGGTTTTAGGAGGATCCCGATTAGCTCGGATAACTCCCTGGTTTTCTCCACTGGGAGAAACACGTTTTTCTGGACTGTGTCCAGAATCTTCCCTAGGAACAGTAGACGTGTCGTCGGAAAAAGCTGCGATTTTGGAATATTTAGAATCCACTCGTGCTGTCGTAGAACTACTTAAGATAGTGCTACTCCGACCTCCAACTGTTCTCTGGACCTTGCCCTTATCAGGAAAGCGTCCATGTTTCTTTTAAGAAAAATCATCATTCCGGCCATTACCTTGGTAAAGACCCGGGGCGCCGTGGACCATCCAAACGGCAGCGTCTGAACTGATAGTGACAGTTCTGTACCAGGAACCTGAAGTACCCTTGGTGAGAAGGGCAAATTTGGACCTGTAGGTAAACGTCCCTGATATCCAGTGACATCATATCGTCCCCTTCTTCCTGGTTCGCTATCACTGCTCCGAGTGACTCCATCTTGATTTGAACGCTTGTATGTAAGTGTTCAAATATTTCAGATCTCACCGAGCCGGTTGGCTTCAGTACCACAATATAGTGTGGAATACTACCCCCTTCCTTGTTGTAAGAAGGGTACTTTGATTATCACCTGCTGGGAATACAGCCTGTGAATTGTGTGAGGGGGAGACGTCTCGAATTTCCAATGTACACCTGGGATATTACATGTAGGATCCCGGAGTTCCCTTGCGAGTGTTGCTGAAACTCTTGAGATGACCCCCTACCGCACCTGAGTCCGCTTGTACGGCCCCAGCGTTATGCTGCGGACTTGGCAGAAGCCGTGAGGAGCTTCTGTTCCTGGGAATGAGCTGCTTGCTGCAGTCTTCTTCCCTTTCCTCTCCCCCTGGGCAGATATGACTGGCCTTCGCCCGCCTGCCCGTATGGGGACGAAAGGACTGAGACTGAAAAGACTGTGTCCTTTTCTGCCAATATGTGACTCGGGGTAACAAAAGGTGGATTTTTCAGCTGTTGCCATGGCCACCAGGTCCAATGGACCGCCCCTTTATACGGCAATACTTCCATATGCCGTCTGGAATCTGCCTCACCTGACCACTGTCGTGTCTTCGTCTGGCAGATATGTACATCACATTTACTCTTTGATGCCAGAATGCAAATATGCCTCTGCGCATCACACATATATAGAAATGCATCCCTAAAATGCTCTATAGACAATAAAATCCTGTCCCTGTCAAGGGTATCAAAATTTTCAGTCAGGAAATCCGACCAAGCCCCCTCAGCGCTGCACATCCAGGCTGAGGCGATTGCTGGTCGTAGTATAACACCAGTATGTGTGTATATACTGTTATGATATTTTTCAGCTTCCTATCAGCTGGCTCCTTGAGGGCGGCCGTATCTGGAAACGGTAACGCCATGTTTTTTATATGCGTGTGAGCGCCTTGTCCACCCTAAGGTGTGTTTTCCAACTCGCCCTTACTACTGGCGGGAAAAAGGGTATACCGCCCATAACTTTCTGTCGGAGGAACCCCACGTATCATCACACACTTCATTTAATTTATCTGATTCAGGCAAAACTACAAGTAGTTTATTCCCACCCTACAAAATACCCTTATTTGTGGTACTTGTGGTATCAGAAATACGTAACACCTCCTTCATTGCCCTTAACATGTAACTTGTGGCCCTAAAGGAAAAATACGTTTGTTTCTTCACCGTCGACACTGGGGTCAGTGTCCGTGTCAGTGTCTGTCGACCGACTGAGGTAAATGGGCGTTTTTACAAGCCCCTGACGGTGTCTGAGACGCCTGGACCGATACTAATTTGTCCGCCGGCTGTCTCATGTCGTCAACCGGCTTGCAGCGTGTTGACATTATCACGTAATTCCATAAGTAAGCCATCCATTCTGGTGTCGACTCCCTAGAGAGTGACATCACCATTACAGGCAATTTTCTCCGTCTCCTCACCAACATTTTCCTCATACATGTCGACACACACGTACCGACCTACAGCACACACATACAGGGAATGCTCTGATAGAGGACAGGACCCACTAGCCCTTTGGGGAGACAGAGGGAGAGTTTGCCAGCACACACCAAAAGCGCCATAATGTATATAACAACCCTAGAAGGTGTTGTTTCTATATATGGGCTCTTAATATATAATTATATCGCCAATTTATGCCCCCCTTCTCTTTAACCCTGTTTCTGTAGTGCAGGGGAGAGTGGGAGCCTTCCTCACCAGCGGAGCTGGTCAGGAAAATGGCGCTGAGTGCTGAGGAGAATAAGCTCCGCCCCTTTCACGGCGGGCTTTTCTCCCGGTTATTAGGAAAACTGGCCTGGGTTAAATACATACATATAGCCTTAATGGCTATATGTGATGTATTTATTTGCCAAATAGGTATTTATATTGCTGCCCAGGGCGCCCCCAGCAGCGCCCTGCACCCTCCGTGACCGTGTCAGTGAGCCGTGTAGCAACAATGGCGCACAGCTGCAGTGCTGTGCGCTACCTCTCTGAAGACTGTGAAGTCTTCTGCCGCCTGTTTCCGGACCTCCGTTCCGCCGTCTTTCTTCAGCGTCTGTAAGGGGGATCGGCGGCGCGGCTCCGGGACGAACCCCAGGCTGACCTGTGTTCCGACTCCCTCTGGAGCTCAGTGTCCAGTAGCCTAAAACTTCAATCCTCCTGCACGCAGGTGAGTTGCAAGTCTCTCCCCTAAGTCCCTCGTTGCAGTGATCCTGTCGCCAGCAGGAATCACTGATTAGAAACCTAAAAAAAACTTTACTAAACAGCTCCTTAAGAGAGCCATCCAGTTTGCACCCTTCTCGGACGGGCACAAAAACCTAACTGAGGCTTGGAGGAGGGTCATAGGGGGAGGAGCCAGTACACACCATGTGACCTAAAAAGCTTTTTAGATGTGCCCTGTCTCCTGCGGAGCCCGCTATTCCCCATGGTCCTGACGGAGTCCCCAGCATCCACTAGGACGTTAGAGAAAAATGTTTCCCTCCTGAACTTTATAAAACCTTTGGTATATTTGAAAGTTTCTATCATGTCTCCCCTTTCCCTTCTCTCCTCCAAACTATACATGTTAAGATCTTTTAGCCTTTCCGGGTAAGTTTTGTGATGTAGGCCATGCACCATTTTAGTTGCCCTTCTTTGTACACTCTCTAATGTATTTATATCCTTCTGGAGATATGGGGGTATATGCAATTGCCGGCGAATCGCAGCAATTTTTCGCCCGTTTTTTAATTCGTCACAATTCGACCGTCGAATTCCGACAAGTGGGTGCCGGAATTCAACATATTCAATAAAAAACGGATTCGACAGTCCCGCTGTCGAAAAACGGCCGATTTGACGGATTTTGATTAGACTTGTAAAAATGTAAAAAAACCGTGAAGAAACCCCCCAAAAAATTGCGTGGGGTCCCCCCTCCAAAGCATAACCAGCCTCGGGCTCTTCGAGCCGGTCCTGGTTCTAAAAATCCGGGGGAAAAACTGACAGGGGATCCCCCGTATTTTTAAAACCAGCACCGGGCTCTACGCCTGGTGCTGGTGCAAAAAATACGGGGGACAAAAAGCGTAGGGGTCCCCCGTATTTTTTACACCAGCATCGGGCTCAACTAGCTGGACAGATAATGCCCCAGCCGGGGGTCAATTTTATACAGCGCCCTGCGGCCGTGGCATTAAATATCCAACTAGTCACCCCTGGCCGGGGTACCCTGGGGGAGTGGGGACCCCTTCAATCAAGGGGTCCCCCCCCAGCCACCCAAGGGCCAGGGGTGCGGATGGGGGGCTGATCTGATCAGCAGAGTGCCAGGACGTTGCGCTCGCTGATTGGCTGAAGAGACCTTTCTGTGACAGCAGTCACGGGGGGGTCTCTGCATTCGGGGAAAGGGGTCCCATGTGTAAACATAAGACCCCTTTCAGTCCGCCTGGTCCGGGTGTTCGTTTTTTATTTTTTGCCAAGTACGTGGATTATAATAAAAGACCACAGGACACTGGATCAGGTGAGTATAATTTTATTCACAGGTACACCGTGGATTCTACTTGGACAAGTGGACAGAGGTCGGCGTGTGAACATAGGTAAGTATGTGTGTCGACATGTATGAAATAAAGTATTACTCTCACGGTGTGCGTGTCCTGTTTTTATTTGGGTATTTTTTTCCAGTAGAACTACAGGTACCAGCGGGCCCGTTTTTCTCCCGCATGCTGGTACTTGTGGTTCTCCAAGTACCAGCTTGCGGGGGAGGCTTGCTGGGACTTGTAGTACTACTGGAAAAAACAATATTCTTTCAATTTTCTCAAGGCTATCAGCCCCCCATCCGCAGCCCTTGGATGGGGGAAGGGGGGACAGCCTCGGGCTTCACCCCCGGCCCTTGGGTGGTTAGGGGGGGGCCCTTGATTGAAGGGGTCCCCACTCCCCCAGGGTACCCCGGCCAGGGGTGACTAGTTGGATATTTAATGCCACGGCCGCAGGGCGCTGTATAAAAGTGACCCCCAACTGTGGCATTATCTGTCCAGCTAGTGAAGGCCGATGCTGGTGTAAAAAATACGGGGTACCCCTACGCTTTTTGTCCCCCGTATTTTTTGCACCAGCACCAGGCGCAGAGCCCGGTGCTGGTTTTAAAAATACGGGGGATCCCCTGTCAGTTTTTCCCCTGGATTTTTAGAACCAGGACCGGCTCGAAGAGCCCGAGGCTGGTTATGCTTAGGAGGGGGGACCCCACGCAATTTTTTTTCTGATTTTTACCATTCCATTTAAAAAAAAAAATAATAATAATAATAATAATAATAATAATAATAATATTTTTAAAAATATATAAATAATACTTGTGTCTCCAAAATAGACAAACCAAGTACCTAATCCCTTCTAATATAAATAGATATGCTATTACCAATGAAAAAAAAACACAAAAAAAAAACATGTTTTTAAATTTTTTTATTAGATTCCGCCAGCAAAGTGTGGCGGATTGAAAGTGGCGGATTGAAAATGACGAATTTACTGTCTAAAAGCACTGTTGTCGAATTTACAAACTTCAATTGAATATACTTTTGTCGAATTGCCGCATTTGTACCATTGCAGAAATGTCGAATTTGACAAATGTCGAATTTCAAAAAGTCGAATTTGGAAAGTCCGTTTTTTTGACGAAAAGTACTGAATTGCATTGTCGAATTTTTTTTTTAGTGAAAATGTCCCGTTTTTCAACATTTTCGGGAATTCGACCGCAATTGCATATACCCCTAAATCTGAAATGCACCCCTCACTGTAACTTACTATGGCTATCGGTAGTCACCTCAGGCACAGCTTCATGCCTCTATACTGTATGTCCAGAGAGTATTACTATCCCTATAATTTACATATCAGGGGTAAACATCCCAAATAACAGGCTAACCCAGCCCCTGATTGTTAGCAGAAAGAAGATTGACAACAATTCCTTGTGAAATGCTGCGGTTTTTACTAGATACAAGCTACAACGTTCAGTTTTTGGGAAAATCTCTTTCACAACATGTGGTTAAGCAAGGTCTGCTATACCATACAGGAGCAGGAAATGCGTATAGGACAAGTAGGCCTCCTTAGAGTAAATACGATGAAAAAGAGACATAAAATGTAGTTCTGTGTCTTTGTAGAGAGTTGCTGTTTCTAAAAGCATTTTGGAAGGTGACAGCATGATGCAAAGTGGTGTGTACCTGGGTGCCAGGTTTGCAGAGTGACTCCTTCAGCTACTGTACTGTACAGTACATGACTAAGATAGCAGCTACCTGGCAGGTGCATACACACCCTTTTTGGATAAATAACCTATTACCAAGGAATCCATAACTGTGAGTACAATGGGGCAGAAGAATGAAGAGATCTTTGTGTCATTTCCCCAATATCATTAGGTATTCTCACACTATTGTGGATGCTGACTGGCCCAGTGTATAACGTGGATGGTGGCAGATGTATTAAGCCTGGAAAAGTGATAAACCAGTGATAAGTGCAAAGTGATAACGCACCAGCCAGTCAGCTCCTATCATTATTCAAATGATAAGTGCAAAGTGATAACGCACCAGCCAGTCAGCTCCTATCATTATTCAAAT
This sequence comes from Pseudophryne corroboree, assembly GCF_028390025.1. Taxonomy (NCBI): domain Eukaryota; kingdom Metazoa; phylum Chordata; class Amphibia; order Anura; family Myobatrachidae; genus Pseudophryne; species Pseudophryne corroboree. Next base: position 359,192,599 of record NC_086450.1, on the reverse strand, counting down.
CCGTAATGACTTGCTGGTGCGTTATCATCTTGCACTTATCACTGCTTTATCCCTTCTCCGGGTTAATACATCTGCCACCGTCCACGTTATACACTGGGCAGCCAGAGCCTGCCTTAGGCATAGGCAAATGCTTCGGGGCATAAGCAGCTTCTGCTGATTAAAATGATATGCGGCATGTCTATATTCTGTGTGTGACTGCGGCTGTATCTGCATATGAAATGCTACGTTACAGTGTATTCCTGGAAATCACTGTAATGTAGCATTTTGTATACAGATACAGCCACAGTCGCACACAGAATATAGGCATTCCGCATATATAATTTTATTCAGCAGAAGCTGCTTGTGCATCCTAGCCACATAGCAATGCAAATAAGACGCATTTTCGGCAAAAAGGCGCCCGACGTTAGCAGAGCTGCCAACTGACTCACGCCAGGCATCTCCTGCTGCATGGCGTATTGAGGCAGGATGTATATGGACACATCTGTATCCAAGCAGAGGCAGAGGTCACAGTGTTAGCGACTGTGTGAGTTCTGTGTGCGGGTGGGTTTGCTGTGCAATAGTGTTCAGCATATGTGTAAGGGACACTATGTGTGTCATGTGTATAAGGTCACCTGTGTCAAAGTCGAAAAATATCGTTATCCTCATCGCCTTGTACTAACCCCATGCGCTTGCCCGCTGCACGTGCACATTCTCTCCCGTGCGTGCGCATATTCGCAGTTGCGTGACGGAGCCTCCGCGGTCGTGCGCTCAGGCGCGTGGTATGTGCATTTACGGTAGAGTTTGTGTGCGTCTGGTGGGCGACTCGATCGTTACATATTTAATCCAAATAATGTATTTTATAGGTAATATTCCCTTTAATAATATCTGTAAGTATGATTAGTGTAACTGGTTCAGGGACAGAGAGATTCCTCTTTGCATGCTGGGAGGGCTCAGACAAAGGTTGGAGGGTAGTGTATGGTGTCCAGCTGTGGGGTATTGAAGGGGTGTTGTGCCTATGATAATTGGGAGGGATTCGCATAGTTCCTGCTCATGGTTATGCACAGAAGTAGAAAATAAGATTAATTGCATTCCGAATAAATTACACATAAGTGCAGGGTAGGTGAATGGAATTCAGTCATTTCTTTCCCACAGACTGAATACAATAGCCTTATTTACACTAAGCTTTGAGATTCTATGAAGAGGGCTTACACCTTTGTTTATGAATAGAACCAGGTTTCTCTCCAGAATAATGAGTGCTGAGTAGTCAATTGTTTCAACTGAAGGTGGGGTAAACAAAGCCCAGAGACAGAGTTTGTTTGGAAGATCCAAAACAATAGCTTTCCTCAATATAATCAGACAAAGAGGAATTTAGAATACTAACAAGTCCTAGCCATCGCCCACTTCTTGAACTAACCAATGATCCCAGGTGCAGTACATGTCCCATCCCCTAACCAATGGAAAGAGAGCACTCAGTATCTATTGTAGTATGTCTTGAGTTAGTAAATAAATATAGCTTGCAATAAGCTTGGTGACACAAGACTCTGCAAGGTTTTCACACTGAAGGCTAGAGCCCTGGTCCAGGTTGCGCCGGCGAAGTCATTCCCACGTGTGTAAGTTTCTCTGTAACCAACTTATTCTCTGTTTGTATTTGCCATACTCTCTCTCTCTGTTATTTGTTTAGGATTAAGAAACTGTTGTATATTGTATAATTTCAGTTATTCTGTTTAGGTGTGTTATGTTAGTGCTGTAGTGTATAAGCTGTAACTGTTTTCCCCTTTTACATACTAAAATCATCTAGATAAAGGTTTTGGAACCTTACAAGGTATTGTGTGTTTATCATTACATTGCTAAGGGTATTCGGAGCGTCTCAATCGCTCAAGCAGCTTTTATATTAACAAGGTTAAGAAGCGTTATATCATTACAGTATAAGTATATCCCTTCATTGTGTTGCATACAAGCTTTACTGTGTGTCATTCTGTGAGCGTCTGCGCCGCTCGTGTTCCTCTTGTGGGCACAGCGTCCGCTACGCTAGTAGCGTAGCATTACGGTACTCGGACCGCCTATAGCGTGCTCGATACCCAGCGTAAGCCGTGAGCGAACGTGCCGCTCGTGCGTCTCGACCACGGCCTAGCGTCTGCTACGCTAAGTGCGTACCTTTACGGTACCCCGTACGCCCATTGCGTACTGAGTCTCTTACCAATATATAGTGAATGTTAGAAGATAAATAATTAGCTTTATCAATTGGCCGCTCGTCCGTCCTCCACATATCCGCTCTAGCGAACACAAGCAGACTTTATCTGTCAGCAAAGGGCGGGAAGGCGTATCCCTTCGTATCCGTGTTGGTGAGGGATACGGTAGTGCTGACTAGATAAGCGTCTACATCGCTACGCTGTAGGAGTGCTGGTGGAATCCGGAACCGGAAGGTAAGAACAGTACGCTATTGTCTTTTAAAACTGTTTTATTTCTGTCTGATACACATTGCGTACGCAACACACGCACACACCTGCATTTTCCATTTGTGTAATTTTCACATCTCGCCTTCCTGTTTGCCATTTATCATTGATAACGTGCTGAGAAAGATTTGTTGCTATTGGTAGTTAAAAGTAAAATTAATACGTAAGGAAGTAATTTGTAAAACACGCACACGGTTTTGCCTAAGATACAAGGGAGACCTGTGTGGTGCTTGGTAGATGATTACAGTTAAATATCATTTGCATTGATATAAACGTGTTAGTTGTGTTTCTGTGGACATATCTGGTCTGCGTACACGTGTCTCTAACAAAGGGCGGGACTAGCGTACGCAAGGGCTTATACACGTAGCGTATATTACACAACGGAGCGTACGGGTACGCCCACGTAATACAAATCACACAATAGTATTGTTTTAGTAGGCGATACGGAAGCAACGCGATAATAGCGCAAGTCAATCTCAGTGTCCTAAATTTTAGCGTAAAAGATCCTTCTCTAGTTGTAACTCCTTTGGGACTAAGACTGCGATACTGAATGAAAGGGATTTCTGTACAGAAACGAAAGTAAAGAGTATATGAGGTGAAAGAGTGTGTATATATATATATATATATATATATATATATATATATATATATGTTTCTCATTTTTGGGGTGGAACCACAGGAAATCGAGTTCTCGTGAGGTACATACGTGAAAGTGACAGTGCGGTGGCTTGGGAGGCATCCCTTGTTAACATATTAAAATAAGAGCATTAGAGTATAGCAGACCAGGAGGTCGCGGACCAGGACGTCCAGAGACAGACCAGGAGGTCTAGGTACAGCGGACTAGGAAGTCCGCTATAGAGTCAAGAAGCACAACCCCAGGAGGGTTGGTGCGGTACCCATATAGGCCATTAAGCTCTGGCTGAAGGAATTCGCAGCCACAATTTTCGATTCCACTGGTCGTTCCGCACATAAGATTAGTTGCTTATGTGCAGTACGATTGTACCGCATGTAATTGTGTGCATTAGTTTGTAACTTGACCCAGTACCGTTTGCGTACGCTAGAGGGGTCATAAACGCTATTTGTACATTCTAACGTGATTTGTGTAATTTTTTATTTTAAGGGAGGTTCGCTGGTCACTCAGGAATTCTCCAGCAACTGATATTTACTGGGAAGGGTTAAGTGCTCTTCGGATCACACCCACAAGTTCCAGTAAATAGAGGTTCAGGTTGCAGAGGCCCTAGGTTGAGTACGCCAGCGCTAAGGCAGCGTGTGGGCGTATTGGTCGACGTGGGCGAGTGAGTGAAGGTACTCGGTAAACTTTCACCGTCGGCCTACCCCGGACATCTTGGTTTTTGTAAGGGTTCGCTGAAGACCCTGATTTGAAGGTCAGAGGTAGTGAAAGCAACACCTGCAAAGATGGGGGCCAGTTGTTCAGGTAGGGGGCGATCAACCCTGGTTCAGGTTGATTTAGTAAACAGACCAATAGGGTCGGCAAGGTATATCATGTGTGAGAAATACGGTTCACACACAGAGGTTTTGTGCGATGAATGGGAAAGAATGACTGGACATGACGGGGAAAAGTTCCCACGGGTAGGCAGTTTTAGCCCCAAGGTGTTACAAAATCTAAGGAGAAGGATATGTCATTAAATCTGCAAAGAGACGGATCAAATATTATGATTGTTTACAGTTATGGCAACGGGAAAGTGAAATACAAGGAGAATTAGCTTATACAGCTGACTCTCACTTTGGTAAGAAAAATATGGCAACGGGAGAGAAAGTGGTTACAGAGAATGGCACACTGGTGTATGATAAAAATGCACTTAGCAACTGTATTAATAATTATGGTAGTAGTAAATGTAACAATGATAAAAGTAAAACTGTTAAATGTACAACTGTTAACCTGTGCAAGTTGCACCCCATGTTAAACTTCCCTCAGGATTACAAGAGAAAGTGAGCCCAGCACGAGGTCGGCACCTTTTCCAGCAGCAATCATACAAGACATCCAGGTGGACGCGACCCAATCGGTAAAGGCAGTTGTCGAACCCCCTAACGGAGGGTCAGGTGAGGTCGTGTCCACAGGTACGTACGGTGTTATATATCACGCACAAACAAATGTACCTCATATTGTAGAACCAACACAAGATGATGTAGTTGAACTTAACCCTGTCGGGGTGATCGCAGTCCCAAATGGGAAGACTGACGCTCAGGGAATCATTCCCGCCAGGGACAGTGCAATGCCCTGCCACTGGTCCCGGACAGAATTAAGGACAATTATGTCTGAATTTCCTGATCCTAGGAGAGATCTAGTTGCATGTCAGAGGTTTATTAAAGAACTAGGAAACTCCACAGAACCCACCAACAAAGAGTGGCGGACAGTGCTGAGGGCATGTTTGCCTTCCAGTGTTGACCCTGCAGAATTTATTACTGATTGTAAATTAGACACAGAAGTACCTCGTACGGAGGAACACAATCAGGAATGTATTAAGCAGATCAACCGACAGTTAGGAGTATATTTCCCAGCCGTTGTCGAGTGGAAAAAAAATTTCTCCATAAGACAAAGTGAGGGGGAAAGTACTTCTAATTATTTCAATCGAGCACTGCGAGTAATGGCTAGAGATACTAGGATCACGGACATTGAGAAAAAAAACACCATAGAGATATAGCGGTTAAGGTATTAATGGATGGTTTACAGGAAGTGTTGAGAACAAGGGTACAGACCTCTCTACCTAACTGGAGAGGTGTCTCGGTGGCTGTCTTGAGAGAGTCTGCTATTGACCATGAATGGAACATCAAAAGACACCTGGAGTCACAGGGCAGTAAGCAAATGACAATCAGTAGACAAGCCCTGACAACGAAGCCACACCAGCTTAAGCTCCAAACCCCTGTGAGAAATTCAAATGTGATAGTTTGTTACCATTGTCACAAAGAGGGACATTTTGCACGAAACTGTAGAGTGAAAAATATACAAAAGTCATATAAAACCCCTAGGCAACGACATGAAAAATGAAATTGTAATCAGGTACCACATATGTAAAATTTTGAGCTACACCTATAATTTATGATTCGGAAAGTTGGTCATTTAACCTTGATAGTAAGCCTGAGGTTACAGGTAAGGATATTGGGAGGTCAGTCCCTTGTAGACACAGGAACGGCCGAGTAAACTTTGTAATTTATCTGTAAATGTTTCTTTTCCCCATCTCTGACGTTCATCGGCAAAACTCAAACATCACACAGCTACTTGGTCTTTGCAGAAGTCTACCTAACCCCAGTGTGACCTACCGACATCGGTGGAAATACTGGTGGGGGAGACTGCGCAAAGATACCAATGGATGTGATGGTGTGACAGTCTGATGGTGAGCGGAAGATCTGACAATGTTTTTTTTTGTTTGTTGTTTTAGGTAACATATATATGATTTGTTCTCTCTCTCGTTTGTTTTTTTTCCTCTTCTCTCTCATGTTCTCATGCTTTACAGATGGTATGTCACACATCAGTTACAAATGGTAATGCAAGATTTTTGCTCCTTACAGAAAGATCGCAGATTTGGAAGGAATATTGTATCACCAGAATGTTCGTTTGGAAGACTGAGAGACAGCACCTTTGAGATGACGACAGAGCAAGAGGAACAACAAAACTAGAAGACATCGTAATATTTTTCTTTCCCCTCAAATTATTTTTTGGTACCCCCATTACAAATTTCTCCTTTTCCTCCTATAAGATGGACTTGCCCCAAGAGACTGTGATCCGGATTTTCCTGTTGACCATGATGTTGACCAGAGCAGTCTGTTTCGGTGAGAGTACCATGGAGGTCGAGAAAGGATCTGGAATGGGTTCTGATGACCAGGATGGAGGCGTAGTTTTCCAAGAGCAACATTAAAGGGAAAGTATGCCTTTTTGCAGATGACACAAAGGTATGCAACACGGTAGACACACCAGGTGGGGTAAAACAAATGATAGAGGATCTAGGTAGACTAGAGGAATGGTCAAGAGTCTGGCAATTACAGTTTAATGCCAAAAAATGCAAAATCATGCACTTGGGTCTCAAAAATCCTAAAGCTAAATACAGTATTAATGGCACTATACTGGAAACTACTGAGGAGGAAAGGGATCTAGGAGTTACTATTTCAGATGACTTAAAGGCAGGTAAGCAATGTAACAAGGCAATGAGGAAAGCTAGTCAGATGCTTGGCTGCATTGGGAGAGGAATCAGCAGCAGAAAGAAAGAAGTAATAATGCCACTGTATAGGTCATTGGTACGGCCTCATCTAGAATACTGTATTCAGTTCTGGAGGCCATATCTTCAAAAGGATATTAATACATTAGAAACTGTACAAAGGAGGGCAACTAAAATGGTGCATGGCCTACATCACAATACATACCCAGAAAGACTAAGAAATCGCAATATGTATAGTTTGGAGCAGAGAAGGGAAAGGGGGGACATAATAGAAACTTTCAAATATATCAAGGGTTTCAAAAAAGTCCAGGAGGGAAACATTCTCCAAATGAAGAGAAGCAAAAGGACACGAGGACATGCACTGAGACTGGAGGGGGGGAGGTTCAGGGGAAATTTGCGGAAAAATTATTTCACAGAAAGGGTAGTGGACAAGTGGAATAGCCTCCCATCAGAGGTGGTAGAGGCTAAGACAGTAGAGCAATTTAAACATGCATGGGATAGACATAAGGATATCCTTACAAAGAAATAAGGATCAAATAAGGTTAGAGATAAAAAATAATATAAAAAAAAAAAGGGGCAGACTAGATGGGCCAAGTGGTTCTTATCTGCCGACAAATTCTATGTTTCTATGTTAATCACCGAGTAAAGGCGAGTATCAGAAAACGATCTGGTAGCATTGACAATAGAAGGAATTGTGAAGGATTGTTAGCTGAAGAGAACTGCATCTGTAGGCATTGTGACAATATAGTTGAGGATGGGTGCATCAAGAAATGTCAGTCCAGTTTTAATGTCCACATGGACCGGCATCCATTGAGTGACTATCACTCCTTAGTGGGTAGAGTGTTAAACCAGACAGACTGTTGGGTATGCTCTCAAGTACCTCAAGGTCATAGCAAATCAGGAATAGTACCATTCCCTTTAACTGTAGGAGAGGTACTTGAGTTAAGTGGTGGGAGGCCGGTGGACAAGAGGTTTAATATCTCTAGTCCTCCTAGTTTGAAGCTCCACCAATATCATGTGGATAAGTCCTTAGTATGCTTTAACATTTCCAATCCCCGAAAGCCGGGAAATTGGGAAGTGTCATGGAGTAATCAAACCATGACATTTTCATATAGAGCCGATAGAATGCCCATAGACACAGAGCTTATACGCCAGATAGCCAACAGTGGAAAATATTTCCGGTATAGGTACACTCTAGGAAGTAGGACCATGCGAGTTGGAGAAGTATCACCAGGATACTGTGCACATATCGTACAACCTGATACGTGTACTAGACAGATGGGAGAGTTAGGGTTAGGAGATTTCACATGGAAAATTTGTAACATGGTAATGTCATACTCCGTCCCATATGTTCTCGCCGATGATGCATATTTCATATGCGGGAGAAAGGCGTATAAGTGGCTTGCCCCAAACTCAGAGGGATTGTGTTACATTGGAAAAGTACTGCCTGAAGTAATGACTGTATCCCATATCAAAATGAAAGACATTCACCGCGGTGCCCAAGCTCCTTATACTCACACTCATTACGAGCACGTCGTTAAACGGCACCTGATTGAGAGGACAGAGCATCCGGCCTCTGATCTGATCCATGAATCCACCGGGATTCAATTCCTACTCGCGTTAGATATCACTCGTACCGCCAGAGGAGTGATAAATTATAGATATATATCTGCGCTAGCGAACTTGTTAGACAATATCACCGAAATGTATGACGACACGTTCAGGTACACTGGGAAAGAGTTACAAGCCTACAAAACAGAGCTGGTTCAGCATAGGATGATTCTCAATTACCTCACAGCAGTGACAGGCGGGTATTGTGTTACCCTAGCAACTCAGTATGGAGTAAAGTGCTGCACGTATATTACAAACAGCACTGAGGACCCGGCCGAGGTCATAGACCAAAAGATGGATGACATTTTGCAATTGAAGTGGGAGTTCCGAAGGAAACACAATCTCACACTCGCTGCTGTGGGTAATGAGCTGACCAGTTGGGTGTCATGGTTGAACCCACGAAATTGGTTCTCTGGTTTAGGAGAATGGACCCAAGGTATTATAATGGATGTAGGGGAATTTCTCTTGTGTATTCTGGGAATCGTCATATTGGTTGGTCTGATATTTAGATGCGTTCGGGCTTTAACGAAATGTAAAGGTAGTACCAGAGTGATGAGTCTGAGGAGCGAGGACACTGTAATAACAACAACTAATTTGATTTATGACCCAACGATAGAGACAATGTTGTGATGAAAATGTGATTCCACGGTCCGTTTCTTTCACCCGTTTCTCCTTTGTTTTCCTCCAAGGTACAAAGACATCCGCTTGGAAGAAGAATTTGACAACCTCTTTTATACAGACCATTGATGAACCATGTCACAGACCCCCAATATCCCTAGTGACTTTAACTTTTTACGAAAGCCCAATACTTTAGAGACTGTAATTTTATGGACACTGGAACAGCTTTTGCTCGCTATTTACAGCAAAAGCACCGAGAGACATCAGACAACATGTACATCAGACAAGACCTCAATCGGCGACTGTTTATTTAAACTCACATAGTTTACGACTGCATTTATAACGAGTGTTTCTTATCTTCATCTCTACAACCTCCAGGTAGTATCTCACATAGTCGACAGGTGATTCTCACATATTAACACTCACATGTTCCCCCCCTTCATGTATCATCAACTAAATGTGCTCCCCCATTTGTTGCAACCAAAAGCCGAAAAGAGCTCGGTAGAGTTTGACAGCCCATCCACAGACCCTTGATACGGGATAAGAAGGATTCAAATGTATACTTCGCAATACCTCGAAGCTTGATTTAAAACACGTACGGCACGATGATACATGACCCCTCAAACATGGATTTCATACACACATGCTTTTACTATCTCACTAGGTCATACTTTTCCCACCTTCTCCTCTCCTCCCTTACCCAATCATAAAAAGGTGTTTACATGATGACATATTTTTCTGTTTTGTTTAGGAAGTGGCAGTTATTGGTGACTGCCAAAGGGTGGACTGTCAAAGTCGAAAAATATCGTTATTCTCATCGCCTTGTACTAACCCCATGCGCTTGCCCGCTGCACGTGCACATTCTCTCCCGTGCGTGCGCATATTCGCAGTTACGTGACGGCGCCTCCACGGTCGTGCGCTCAGGCGCGTGGTATGTGCATTTACGGTAGAGTTTGTGTGCGTCTGGTGGGCGACTCGATCGTTACATATTTAATCCAAATAATGTATTTTATAGGTAATATTCCCTTTAATAATATCTGTAAGTATGATTAGTGTAACTGGTTCAGGGACAGAGAGATTCCTCTTTGCATGCTGGGAGGGCTCAGACAAAGGTTGGAGGGTAGTGTATGGTGTCCAGCTGTGGGGTATTGAAGGGGTGTTGTGCCTATGATAATTGGGAGGGATTCGCATAGTTCCTGCTCATGGTTATGCACAGAAGTAGAAAATAAGATTAATTGCATTCCGAATAAATTACACATAAGTGCAGGGTAGGTGAATGGAATTCAGTCATTTCTTTCCCACAGACTGAATACAATAGCCTTATTTACACTAAGCTTTGAGATTCTATGAAGAGGGCTTACACCTTTGTTTATGAATAGAACCAGGTTTCTCTCCAGAATAATGAGTGCTGAGTAGTCAATTGTCTCAACTGAAGGTGGGGTAAACAAAGCCCAGAGACAGAGTTTGTTTGGAAGATCCAAAACAATAGCTTTTCTCAATATAATCAGACAAAGAGGAATTTAGAATACTAACAAGTCCTAGCCATCGCCCACTTCTTGTACTAACCAATGATCCCAGGTGCAGTACATGTCCCACCCCCTAACCAATGGAAAGAGAGCACTCAGTATCTATTGTAGTATGTTTTGAGTTAGTAAATACATATAGCTTGCAATAGGCTTGGTGACACAAGACTCTGCAAGGTTTTCACACTGAAGGCTAGAGCCCTGGTCCAGGTTGCGCCGGCGAAGTCATTCCCACGTGTGTAAGTTTCTCTGTAACCAACTTATTCTCTGTTTGTATTTGCCATACTCTCTCTCTCTGTTATTTGTTTAGGATTAAGAAACTGTTGTATATTGTATAATTTCAGTTATTCTGTTTAGGTGTGTTATGTTAGTGCTGTAGTGTATAAGCTGTAACTGTTTTCCCCTTTTACATACTAAAATCATCTAGATAAAGGTTTTGGAACCTTACAAGGTATTGTGTGTTTATCATTACATTGCTAAGGGTATTCGGAGCGTCTCAATCGCTCAAGCAGCTTTTATATTAACAAGGTTAAGAAGCGTTATATCATTACAGTATAAATATATCCCTTCATTGTGTTGCATACAAGGTTTACTGTGTGTCATTCTGTGAGCGTCTGCGCCGCTCGTGTTCCTCTTGTGGGCACAGCGTCCGCTACGCTAGTAGCGTAGCATTACGGTACTCGGACCGCCTATAGCGTGCTCGATACCCAGCGTAAGCCGTGAGCGAACGTGCCGCTCGTGCGTCTCGACCACGGCCTAGCGTCTGCTACGCTAAGTGCGTACCTTTACGGTACCCCGTACGCCCATTGCGTACTGAGTCTCTTACCAATATATAGTGAATGTTAGAAGATAAATAATTAGCTTTATCACCTGTAAAAATGGGGACATTATGTGTGCCATTATGTATATAAGGGCATTAATAATGTGCCATTATGTGTATAATTGTACTAATAATGTGCGGCATATGTGTACGGGACATTATGTGTATAAGGGCATTAATAAAAGTTGGCATAATGTGTAAGGCGCATTATGTTTATAAGGACATTAATAATGTGTGTCATATGTGTAAGGGGCATTACTGTGTATAAATGCATTACTAATGTGTGGCATTATGTGTATAAGGTGCTGTGTGGCGTAACGTATAGAAAGGGCACTACTGTGTGGTTTAATATGAAAAAAGGAGCAATATGTTGTGGTTTAATGTGAATAAGGAGCAATTCAGTGTGATTTAATGTGAATAAGGGACAATATCGCATAATAAAATGTTTACAAAGTTGAGCTACTGCGTAGCGTAATTTGAATTGGGGGTACTATTGGGTGGCCATGCCCTTTCTCAGCAAGAACACCCCTTTTTGGGCTGTGCACCGAATGAGCGCACTGTTCCCATTAAAAATCTAGGGGGTAGGAGCACCAAAATGAGGACTGCTAAGGGGAAAGGGATGCAGGGCGGCGGGGTTAGGGGCACCAACCAAAATCTTGCTTAGGGCATCATATCGGTTAGGGCTAGGGAGGCCAATCCCGGGATCGGCGGGATCTCGGGATTTGGGCCCAAAAATGCCGGGATTTGAATCCCGGGATTGGAGCCTCCAATCCCGGGATTCACGGGATTACAGTGCGCATGCGCAGTTTTGCCGGACAGCGCTGAGCACTATAGCTCAGCGCTGCCCGGCTGTCAGCTAAGGTAGTGATAGTACTTACTACTTGCGGGCACCAGCTAAGGACACACGTACTGACCGCGCTGGCGGCATTTCAAACGTAGCGCCGGCCGCCAGCCAATCAGAGCTGGCAGACACCGGCAGCCAATCAGGGAAGCGGCAGCAGCCGCGGCCCCTGATTGGCTGCCGGACTGCCAGTTCTGACTGGCTGGCGGCCGGCGCTACGTTTGAAATGCTGCCAGCGCGGTCAGTAGTAGTACGTGTGTCCTTAGCTGGTGCCCGCAAGTAGTAAGTACTATCACTACCTACACCCACACTCTCTGCTCCTGACATCCTCCCTCTGCTCGCTACACCCACTCTCCCGCTGCTCCCTACTCCCACTGCTCCATACTCGCACTCTCCCGCTGCTCCATACTCGCACTCTCCCGCTGCTCCCTACACCCACCCTCCCTTCCAGTTCCTTACATGCTCCCTACACCCACCCTCCTTTGCTCCCTACATCCACCCTGCCTTGCTGCCCTCCACATATACTTTCCCTGCTCCTTACACTGCTCCCTACTGCAATCCCAGGATCCCGGGATTGAGCATTTTTCAATCCCGAATCCCGGGATTGAAAAAATGCCCCGGGATTGGCCTCCCTAGTTAGGGCCAGCTCTGGGGGCAGCCACCATCCACAATATTGTGAGAATCCCCAATGATATTGGGGAAATTATACATAAAGATCTCTTCATTCACTGAATGTCACCCATTTTGCAGAACTCCTGAGCGTTCACTCAATGTCTAAGGTGACAACAACAAAAAGTCACCAATAACCTAATCACATGAACAAACTTGCTGGCAGCAATGGCTGATATTTTGCAATAAAGCAATGCACATTGGACACCTGATTCTAGCACCGTAAAGGTGTCACCCCAGTGTGTTTCCCCATCTAACACTATAACACAGGGAGGCGGGGGTGCAACCACAAGTCCCAGCAAGCCCTGACAGCTGGGAGCCGTCGCAGCAGCACAGCGGTAGCCACTTACCATATCAGCCTGATCAGCAGCTCAAATGCTCCAGGAAAGACCAGGTCATCACTGGCTATAGCCCAGCGCCGGCCGAACAGCATCAGCCCGGGCATCTTGCCGGGGGGGAGACCCTGGGATCTGGGAGGGGGATGCAGTGCGGACGGACTAGAAGCCGGCTCGGTGCGCACCCTGCTGCTCCCCTGCTGTCACAGCCACCATCTCCCACCAGTCCCCACTACACTGGCTCCCTCTGCGGGTGCATCACTCAACTCGCCCCTACCGGAAACAACGGCTCCTTCTTTACCACCCCGCCTTCTCCTGTGTGTTTACGGTAGTGTAGTGCTTTGCTGGTGTCCTAATTCCTAATGTCTCTCATGTATATCTTTATAGGCTATTATATAACACTAGCAGCGTCATAATAATAATAATAATATACAGCCAGAGCATACAGACATCACTAGTTCTTCCTATTGCGCAGCAGCAGAACCAGGCAACCGGAGTGCAAGGACAGTATTCAGAGAAGGCACAGGAGTATTGGGTTTCATGAGCTACCAACAGAGCTTCCTGACCAGAGAAGAGATAGTATGGGGGAGAGAGCTGTAAGTGACCCAGGTATCCCAGCTTCTCCTCTTCTCAGTTTGGATTCTGGGTCCTATGTAATCTGTTATCTAATGAGAGTTTTCAGGTCTAGAGTGAGAGACACACAGAGTCCTCCTGAGTCCTGTCCCAGTGTGTAAGCAGTACAGAGGCTGCTGCTATTCTTGCAATGTAACAAGATACATGTATTTTTCTATGTGTATTTTAAGGTTGTTTAAGTTGTCTTTGTTACACTACAAGAAAATGTGCTAAATTAGATGGAGCTATAAACAGTACCCAGGCATCATTACATTATTAGTTTAAATCTAATATACACCATTGGTTTAAATTTAATATACACACTCCATACCTCCCAACATGACCTATTCCAGGACTGTTAAAATGCTTTCTACCTGGACTTCACTCTTAATATATGATTGCCATCACTTGCGTTCAAATACCTTTTTTAATCAATGAAATAGTTCAACACAGGTGACACCAATCATATATTAAGAAGGAAGTCCAGGTAGAGAGCATTTTGTCCTTTCTACAATGGGTCATGTTGGGAGGTATGCACAATCAAATATACACCTCCCTTCCCCTGGGACCCCCTGTCTTAAGTGCCCCCCCTCCCCCCCCCCCCCCCAAGGCTTAATCTGGCAGTGGCTGTATGACTGATGGTCATTATCGGGCTATCTAATTATAGCCCATTTTTCTCTTCCGAGTGTTATTGTCAGGCGATAACACATGGGATCCTTGATAAGTATTCAGACCCATGTGTTATCGTGGAAGATGGGATTGTTATCGTCATCGGTCGCTTTTATGGGACTGTTATCATTGGTGGCTGTTATGGGACTGTTATCATTGGTCGCTTTTATGGGACTGTTATCATTGGTGGCTGTTATGGGACTGTTATCATTGGTGGCTGTTATGGGACTGTTATCATTGATGGCTGTTATGGGACTGTTATCATTGGTGGCTGTTATGGGACTGTTATCATTGATGGCTGTTATGGGACTGTTATCATTGGTGGCTGTTATGGGACTGTTATCATTGATGGCTGTTATGGGACTGTTATCATTGGTGGCTGTTATCATTGGTGGCTGTTATGGGACTGTTATCATTGATGGCTGTTATGGGACTGTTATCGTCATTGGTGGCTACAGCCCCAACTATATAATACTGAGGGGGAGCTTATTAGCACATATAAACATACATGCAGAGATGTATGTAACATATGTGCTGGCTATAGTTCCCTGTGGATCAGTAGCGCTATGTCTATCACAGCTGCCTCTGCCCCTGGGACGCAGCATTCGCCTTCAGTGCCCACCTCCAGACTCCAGTGAAACCTAGCAAATGGGAGTCTGGGGGGGGGGGGGGGCTTAGAAGGAGAGTTATGCCGAATTCTGAGTCCAGGGTGCTACACAGCACTTCTGATCCCCGGGGCACTGCAGCCAGCACATATGTACATCACTGCATGCATGCATGTATGTATGTATGTGCTAACCAGCTCTCCCTCTGTACTATGTAGCCGGCACTGCAGCCGCCGCTGGTTATTACAGCTTATGCATAATTCCCGATAAGTGGCAGCATCGAGGGCTAATTGGATAGACCCTGGCGAATCCATTATCTGCGGTAAATTACTACGGATAAATGGATACCCCCCAAAGATAGAACACAGCCAGTGTGAGATGTAACACTCCTTATAGACTATTAGCTAGATCAGGGGTGGGGAACCTGCGGCCCTCCAGCTTTTGTTGAACTACACATCCCACCATGCCATGCAACAGTTTTAGCATGACCATATAGCAAAACTGTAGCAAGGCATGCTGGTGTGTGTAGTTCAACAACAGCTGCAGGGCCAAAGGTTCCCCACCCCTGAGTTAGATAAACACCTGGTGATGTATAGCACTGGGTAAACACCACTGGATACATATACTCACACAGAATAAGCCGGATCCAGAGAAAAATCTGGATCTATACTAAATACACAGGAAATGCCGGATCCAAATTAAAATTTGCAGAAAAAGCAGAATTCTCACTAATATCGCATAAAAAAAAATAGGATTTTGGTACTTTCCGGTAAATCCTTTTCTCTTAGTCCGTAGAGGATGCTGGGGACTCCAAAAGGACCATGGGGTATAGACGGATCCGCAGGAGCTTGGGCACACTATAAAGACTTAAACCGGGTGTGAACTGGCTCCTCCCTTTATGCCCCTCCTCCAGACCCCAGTTAGAAACTGTGCCCAGGAGAGATGGACATATCGAGGAAAGAATTTATAAACACGGTGAGTGTCATACCAGCTCACACCACGAACATACCGCAGAACGTGGCATTCAAGAGAAAACCAGCCTACGGCAGGAAAAAGACACAGCCACCTGCTGAAAGACTATGTAACACAACCTGTGTGTCAACACAACCAATAATAAGACACTGCATGCCATTGCCTGAACATCGTCAGCAACAGCCAGACATAGAAGAAACACCACCAAAGTGTAACCAAAACAATAACTGCAGACACAGTACGCACTGGGACGGGCGCCCAGCATCCTCTACGGACTAAGAGAAAAGGATTTACCGGTAAGTACCAAAATCCTATTTTCTCATACGTCCTAGAGGATGCTGGGGACTCTAAAAGGACCATGGGGTCAATACCAAAGCTCCAGAACGGGCGGGAGAGTGCGAACGACTCTGCAGCACCGATTGAGCAAACAAAAGGTCCCCCTCTACCAGGGTATCAAACCTGTAGAGCATAGCAAACACATTTGACCCCGACCAAGTCTCCACTCAGCAGAGTTGAACCGCCGAGACTCCTCGGGCAGCCGCCCAGGAGGAGCCCATCCTCCCAGTAAAATGGGCCTCCACCGACCTCGGTGACTGCAATCCAGCCGTTGACCAAACATGTCAAATATCATCACAGAACCAACGTGTAACCGAATGCCTAACCCAGTCACCCAGCCCATACTGTGAAGACGACAGACAAACAGAGCCCCTGTTTCTCCAGTCTGAATCAAAATTGCGACTTAAAAAGTCAAATCCCTGGCTACATTGAGAGAATTTGAATCAGCTAATGCCGAAGTAACCACCGGCATGAAAATAGGCCAAATTTCTGCGAAACCCAGAAACCACTCTCGGCAGAACTACTAACCGAGTTCTCAATCCCTTTCTATCCACATGAAAGAACAAACAAGGCTCTTGTGAGACAAAAACACCACTTCCGACACCCGCCTTGCAGATGTCAAAGCCAAGAGCATGACCACTTTCCAAGCGAGAAATTTTTGTAAAAAATGTATTAGGCCACACTCCCAACTTTAAACTTGCATCCACACTGGTCTGTAAACTATGGATAAGAACGACCTAGCTGAAAAACTTCCATAGGATCCTTCCTGGATACATCCAAAACACATAGTTCCGCCCACTACAGTGGTAAAGCTTAGCCGTTACTTCTTTCTTAGCTTGAAGAATTGAGGAAAGAACTTCACTGGGAACACCCTTTCGGCTTAGGATATGGCATTCCACCGCCATGACATCAGACGCAGCCGCGGTAAGTCTCGAAACACACCCTGATCTTGTTGTCACAGATCCTCACGTAGAGAAACAGGGCAGGAATCTTCTTATGAGGAAATCATGAAAACCTGGGTAGCAAACCTTCCTCGGCTAGACCGGATGCAAGAAAATCGCCTGAACCTTTGTTCATCCCACGTTTATCAACCACGGTGTCACGAGGTTGTCCACTGCTATAGCTTAAGTGTCCCCTGACCCGGAACAATATCCCTGAGGCCTCTTCTTGAGGCGAGACGCCAACATATCCAATTGCGACAATCCTCAAAGACTTGTCACGTCTGTGAAAACTTCTTGAAGAAGACCGAAATTTTTCCCGGATGGAGATCACGTCAGCAGAGGAAACCCATTTCTCAGTCGTTCACCTCCGGAACGAAGACTGTTAATATAGCGTTTACCACACTCTCCACTCAACGGCAAAATTGTGCATCTACTGCCATTGCCGCTTTGCTCCTTGGTCCGCCATAGCGGTGTACCTATACCACTGCTGACAAGACGTCTAGTAGAACTAACACGGCAGAACACGAAAAATATGGTTGTCGAACTAACTCTTAATTCAAGAAAGTTTATAGCAGACAAGCTTTCCAACTCGACTCTTTCCCCTGGAAACACGTCCCTTGCAAGTACTGCTCCTCCTCCTCGGAGACCTGTATGCACGGACACAAGGATCTACACCTAGAACTCGAACCTTCATCTCTCTAGAAGGAGAGAACCGAGCAGACACCACCAGAGCGATGTCCTGGCCGTTAGGATTATATTCACGTGCATGTGTCGGTGAGACCGGGACCACGTTTCCAACTGGTCTCTTCAAAACCACTCTGGCAATAAAGCCTCTCACCAAAAAAGGCCTCTCCGGCCGCAGCCAACCGGCTAAGTAACGGAACACCTTGATAAAGTGTCACAGTAAAACCGATCCAACCCTGGATCTTCAGACCTCTTTTCACATGGAAAACACTGAACATTTACCGGTCATTATCTACTCTGAAAACCACCTCCAACAGCAGTGTCGTTGGAAACAACAGCCAATCCCTGTGTCGAAGAACAGTCAGAGAGAACCAACGATTTGCACCTTTATACAGGGACCACCGGACAATGTCCTGATCCTGACGCACCACTGTATGGCCTCACGTACTATCTTCCCTTCCAGAGTGGAACGGCAAGAACTATTAGAAAAACAGTACGGGGAAACAACCGTAACTCCGAATGTTCCCCTTTGGATTCCATAAATAACCCACAGGTCCTAGTCTATTCCTGGACCAACTGAAACCTAATAGACGAGTGCCCACCGGAGTGGGGACCAGCCCGATAGACTCAGCGACAAGTGGTGGATGTGGAGGAAATAGAAAACAACATCCACTACTGCGAACCTAACAAGGCTGCAGAACTCATACCTTTCCACCTCCCCTGTCCGGACTGAAAAGGAAACAGGACGGTATCGAACCGGTAAAACGACTGCATCCCACAAAAGAATGCATCACCAACCGTTGCGAAAGAGGCCAACTCACGAAGCTAGACTTACCAGTGGAATCCGCCGAGATTGACTGAACAGAGGCCACACCAAATAGCTGCCTACCTCCCTCCAGCATCTCCCGGAGACCTCCTCCGCATTTTTCCGGTCCCACCACCTGCTGTCACGTAGCAGCCTGCTGTAACGTAATAAGGTAGAATAAACATAGGCAAGCCTACCCACACTGGATAGGGTAATTCTATCGGATGCTTACCCGAATACAACACTCCCTCAAGTGCACACAGCGCAAACAAGGTCAAAGTATAGAAATAAAATTTCACTTAGCTGCCTGTGTATGATCCATTGCGACCGGGCTCTGCGTTGACCAGGAGTTGACTGTCATAATTTCCTCTCCGCGTTGTGAAGAGAATCATATTCGGACTCCTCAAGGGGATCGAACCAACTCGTCCCGGCCAATCTAGAGCTTAATCAACAGAGCGACCAGCACATGATAAGAACACCATTATTTCAGCATTCATGGATATACATCATGTAATACACAATCAAACACATATATCCCAACCCTGCATATATAAACCTATATCTACGTATAAACACATATAGATATAACCTATACGCAAGTGGATTGTCCAGACCTGTCAGGTCCCTAGTGACAGTAATGTGTTGTGAATGTGTATGACCATTGTCAAAGTCAAAAAATATTGTAATGCATATGCCTTGTACTAACCCCATGCACATGCCCGCTGCTCGTGCACTCAGTCCGCCGTGCGTGCACATATCCGCAATTTGCGTAGGATCGCTCCGGCGATCATGCGCGTGATATGGGTATTTACTGCGGAGTTTGTGAGCGCGTAGAGGGTTATTAGAACATTACATATTTAACCCAAATAGTGCATTTTGTACCCATAGTTCCCTTGCACCACGTCAGCGAGAATTAATAGTTTAAACAGTTCCTGGACTAAGAGATTTGCCTTTGCATGATAGGAAGGGTCAGATAAAGGTTGGAAGGTGATGTCTAGTATCCAGCTGTAGGGTATTTTGAGGGTAACATTCCGGTGTTGGTTAGAGAAAGATCGCATGTTCCAGCATATACTAATGTGCAAAAGCAGAATATGAACATTAACTGTATTTACTGTATATTATGTATGCGGCGGGAATCCAGAGGATACCACCCACAAGAGCAGTTGGGGAAAGACATCGCCCATCTATTCAAATCCACCTATGACCTCTTCTGTAATGTAAAGACACATCCCTGTGTCCAATGGACAATGAGATTACAGTGACCATTGTATTGTGTATGCATGTTGTGTATAAAAAGGCCATTGTTGCCTGGCCGGTCAGAAGACTCTGAACGCTAGCTGTATGACCAGCGGAGGACCGGCCGGGTTGCGCTTGCGAACATTCTCACGTATGTACATTCTCTGTAGCCATCATTCTGTTAGATTTATCTTGTTAGCCTGTAGTGTATGATTTGTACTGTTTTTTACCTTTTGGAATTAATCCACTGTGGCCTTAGAACCCTGTGGTTGCAACTACAAATCAGTGTTGTGTCTACACTTTCCTGCAAGGGTTTTAGAGTGTATTTATCTGTATAAGGTGTATAAGTATTGATAAGGTGTACGCACTGCGGGTACTTTATACCGTCAGCGCTACTTAAGGTTTAAGATATAACATCGTTGCAGTACTTTGCTGTTAAGGGTTTAAAGTGTAACCATATCATTACATTGTATCATTAACAAGGTTTTAAGGTTATCAATTGTGTGTGCGCTCGCTGTGTGTACTCTGTACACTCAGCGCGGCGTGTATACGCCAAGTGCGTACCACGTGCAGGACTCTGTACGCAAATAGCGTACAAAGTGCGTAGCACGTGTATTCAGTCTAGCGGCCATAGCGGCTCCACGGTAATAGTGTAACTAGAGGTATAGATTTTCGGTCTAAGATAATATCGACATTATCAATTGGGAGCTCGTCTGGTTCATCCTCATACCCGCAGCCTAGCAAGTTTACGCAGACTTTATCTATCAGCAAAGGGCGGAAAGGTATCCCCTGTAAGCCTTCTCTTGGTCGGTGGATACACTAGTGCTGATTAGATAAGCGTCTGCCTTGCATGGTTTGAAGGGATGCTGGAGGGATCCGTAAGGTAAGAACGCAAAGCTATTTTTAAAATCTGTAAATTTCTGTTTGGTGCCAAATGCGCACGCAACACACGCATACACCTGTATTTTGTACTTTGCATATCTGCTCGCATTATTGCCGTAAGCATTGATTACTAGATTCATTTTGACCTGTACTGAGAAAATTTGTTGCTATTTAGTTAAAATATAGAGTTAATAGTTAAGGAAATAAGTGTAAGACGCACACGCAGCCTGGCCTAGTTGTAAAGGTTTATACAGTAGAAACTGTGTGTGTGTTAAGTAAGTGATTATAGTTAAATATCGCTTACATTTATAGAAGTGTGGGTTTTGTAGTACTGCGGACGTACGACCTTTGTACACGTGTCTTGTACAGCGTAAGGGACTGCGTACGCAACGTAAAGGCATACACACGTGGCGTGTTCACGCAACGTGCGTAAAAGTACGCCCGCTAAATACAAATCACACAATAGCATTGTTTTAGTTTAAGCGTGAGACGGTAGCCATGCGATAATAGCACAAATTGATCAGTTTTCCAATATTTAGTTTAAATACCTTTTTTTACTGTATTACCTCTGGAACTAAGACTGTTTTTCCTGAATGAAAGTTAATTTTCTGTACAGAAAAAAAACAAAGTGTATATGAGTGAATGAGCGTGAATGTGCAAACAATATAGGTTTTGTGGACCCAGGGAATTCGGGATCCCGTAGGAGACCACACCAGGTGAGTGGACACTTGGTGGCGTGAGAGTGGCTTGCTCACGTTAACATTGATTAAGGTATAAAGGAGCAATTAGTATAACAGCAGACCAAGAGGTCAGCGAAGTCAAAAACCGCTGACAAAGTCAAGCGAAGCTCTGAATACCGCGGCCTAAAAGGTCAGCGAGGTTTTGTGTAGAGAGCGCAGCCCAGGGGGTTGGCGTAGTACCCATATAGGCCCGTTCAGATACGCTCCGGCTGAGGTTTCGCAGCTTGAAAAACGATTCCATTGGTCGCATGGCGGATAAGTAACAGTTACCTATACGCTGGGCGATTGGACCGCGCGTTCGTGGGTGCAATACTTAGCCCACCGCGATACCCTTTTACGAGTTGTGCGTAAAATCGCGGGATCATTGGCGCTAGGTGTAGTACACGCAACGTGATTTGTGTAACAATTTTTTTGTTTTAAGGGAGTTTTCGCTGGTCACTCAGGAAATCTCCAACGACCAATATTTACTGGGAAGGGTAAGTCACTCCCATATACTTTCAGTAAATAGAGGTTACACAGGGGCCCGAGGTTGGGTACATTGCCTGCGCTATCAACAGTGTATGGTAGTATTGGCCAACGGTGGCGTGAGTGGGTGAAAGCACTCGGAGGACTTTCACTGTTGCCTTATAATTGAGTATTTTGTTTTTTTGTAGGAATTAGCTGAGAAGGCAATACCTGCAAAAGATGGGGGCCAGTTGCTCAAGTAAGGGACGATCAACCAGGGTTCAGGTTGATATTCCGCGGCCCAAGGGGTCTGCGAGGTACATAATGTGTGAGAAATATGGATCACACACAGAGGTTTTATGCAATGAATGGGAACGTATGACTGCGGAAGATAGGGAACCATTCCCTAAGGTAGGCAGGTTTAATCCAGAGGTGTTGCAGAATTTAAGGATTAGGATATGTCTGTTAAAATCCCAAAAAGAAAGGATCAGACACTCAAACTGTTTACATTTATGGCAACGAGAGAGTGATATGCAAAGGGAACTAGCTCACGCAGCCGGTTCCAACCCTAGCAGGAAACTGATTGCAACTGCACCACCACCACCACCGTATATTACAGGGGAGAAAGTGGCTACAGAGAATGGCATACTAATATATGATAAGAGTGAACTTGATAAATGTATTAATGCTAACCCGTGCAAGTTGTATCCCATCTTAAACTTCCCTCAGGACTGCGACCAAGAAGATGAGCCCAGCACGATATCGGCACTCTCTCTAGCAGCCACCATACAAGACACACAATTGGGCACGGCCCAACCAGTAAGAACAGTAGCAAAGGCCCCTAGTGGAGGGATAGGTGAGGTCGTGTCCACAGGTAAGTACGGTACAGTACATTATGCAGAGACAATTGCACCTCACATTGTAGAAGCAACCCAGAAAGATGTAATTGAACTAAATCCTGTCACGGTGATCGCAGTCCCCAATGGGAAGACTGACGCTCAGGGAATCACTCCCGTCAGGAACATTGCTATGCATTGTCCTTGGTCCCGGACAGAATTGAGGACAATTATGTCTGAATTTCCCGATCCCAGAAAGGATCTAGCCGCATGTCAGAGGTTTATTAGAGAACTATGTAACGCCACCGAACCCACAAACAAAGATTGGCGGACAGTGCTACGGGCATGTTTGCCCTCCAATATTGACCCCGTGAAATTCATTGCTGATTGTAAATTAGACGCAGAAGTACCTCTCACTGATGAATACACTCAGGAGAATGTAAAACAGATTAATCTGCAGTTAGGGGTATATTTCCCTACTGTTGTCAAGTGGAATAAAATCTTTTCCATAAGACAAAAAGAAGGTGAAACTGCTTCTGAATATTTCCATCGAGCACTGCAGGAAATGGCTAGATACACTGGGGTCGAGGACATTAAAAAAAAGCAACGTATATCGACCCCCTAGACCAGAACATGACTCGCAGCATAACACACGTAATTGGGACCAGGGATCGCATAGGAGGAATTATGAGCCACATGCAGGGGAAACGAGGAGGTACCCACCTAGGAGGGACTGGCAGACCTCTGAAAATTCTCAGCTACCCCCCTCACATATTGTAGCTGCCAGCGCGCTGCGGGAGGGTCACAACATACAATAGGGGTTAGGCCACACCTGTAGTTTGCAGCCAGTGAAGTTGATTGCTAGCCTTGGAAATGAACCCGAGATTACAGTTGATGTAGCTGGTAGATCACTACCTTTCCTTGTAGATACAGGGGCGGCCAGGTCAGTGTTAAATTCAACGGTAGGTATGAAAACAACGGGTAAAACAATTTCAGCAATGGGAGTAACAGGAATAGTGCAACACTACCCTTTAAGTAGAACAGCGGAGATTACGATAGGGCCTTTGCAAACTAAGCACTCCTTTTTGCTAGCTGCATCGGCTCCGACTAATCTACTTGGGAGAGATTTATTGTGTAAAATGAGGTGTGTCATATATTGTACTCCTGAGGGTATCTTCTTAGATATACCCGAGAATCACGTTCAGGAAGTGCAGGATATGTTAGACACCCCACAAAGGTTAATGTCACACTCTGCTGTTATAGACAGGTGTCCATCCAAGGTAGAGGAAATGATCTCCCAGATACCGGAATCCCTCTGGACCAAAGATGGACAAGACACTGGATTGATGGCAAATGTAGCTCCTGTAGTAGTGCAAGTAAAAGATAGTAGGATAGCTCCAAAAATCCCACAGTATCCTCTGAAGCCAGAGGTGGAATTAGGAGTGTTACCCAGTCATAGAGCGCTTGCTACAACAGGGCATCCTAGTTAGGACGTCCAGCACTGCCAATAGTCCCATCTTTCCTGTGAAATAAGAGTGGGGGGAGGGGTTACAGGCTAGTGCAGGATCTAAGGGGGATAAACAAGATAGTAGAGAGCTAATTGCCCGTAGTGCCGAATCCAGCTGTCATCCTCATGCAAATTCCCCCTACTGCGAAATTTTTCACTGTCATTGACCTCTGTTCTGCTTTCTTTTCGGTCCCTCTGCACCCTGACAGCCAATATTTGTTTGCATTTACATACAGGGGAGTACAGTACACCTGGACTCGCCTACCCCAAAGTTTCATTGACAGCCCAAGTATTTTCTCCCAGGCTGTGCATGACTGTTTACAATCCTTTCAACCTGAGAGCGGATCAGTATTAATACAGTATGTAGATGACTTACTGCTGTGTTCTGATTCACTCGAAGCATCCTTGAAAGACACGAGACAGCTTCTGTTTCACCTTTCTAATACGGGACACAAGGTTTCAAAGGATAAGTTACAGTTGTGCCAGACCAAGGTGAAATATTTGGGACATTGCTTGACACAAGGACTGAGACACCTCACCGCTGATAGAATACAGGCGATTCGCGACATGACTCTGCCACAAACCCAGCAACAGATCCGCACTTTCCTTGGAATGTGTGGGTACTGCCGAAACTGGATCCCAGGGTTCTCCATACTGGCTTTACCTTTGCAGGAAATGGTCTCCTCGAACAAACCAGATCGGATCTCTCACACAGATGAGTCCGAACTAGCATTTGAGAGACTTAAACAATGCCTATCACAGGCACCTGCATTAGGCATGCCAGATTATGGGAAACCTTTTGAGTTGTACGGTACGGAAAGTGCTGGGTGTGCGGCAGGTGTCCTAACCCAGAGACATGGTGATGCCAGCAGGCCGGTAGCTTACTACAGTGCACAGTTGGACACCGTAGCACGGTCTCTCCCTACATGCTTGCGAAGTGTTGCAGCGATAGCATTGCTAGTGAGTAAAAGTGAAGATGTAGTGTTGGGACACAACCTGACCATTCATACACCTCATGCAGTATCAGCCTTACTGAACTCTGCCCAAACCAGACATGTCTCATCAGCACGGTTTACAAGGTGGGAATTAGCTCTAATGGCCCCTGTAAACATCACCATAAAGAGATGCAGCGCACTAAATCCTGCAACTTATCTCCCAGGTGTGCCTGGACAGGCACAAAGGGTGGAGGACGAGAGTGATGGTGAAGGAGGATTTAGTACAGACACTGACACATGATTGTATGGAATATCTGAACCAAACTTTCACTGCAAGACCCGACATTATTGACAACCCACTGAAAGGCGTAGATTTTACTTTTTACACTGACGGTAGTTGCCACAGACAGACGGACTCGGGAGACTTGTGTACTGGATACGCAGTCGTAAATGACAAAGGTATCATAGAAGCTGAACCCTTGGGCCCACCGCACTCAGCACAAGTTGCTGAGCTGGTCGCCCTAACCAGAGCGTGTGAATTGGCTAAGGGTAAGTCAGCCAATATATATACAGATTCTAGGTATGCCTTTGGAGTAGTGCATGATTTCGGGGCCCTATGGCGCCTCAGAAATTTCATGATGGCAGCTGGCACACCTGTAGCGCATGCATCCCATATAAAAAGGCTTCTAACAGCGATAAAGGAACCTAACAGAGTGGCTGTTATCAAGTGCAAAGCCCACACTTACAGTCAAGACCCAGTGTCACTTGGTAACAGCCGGGCAGACGAAGCTGCTAAATCAGCAGCCAGCACCCCCATACAGACAGATATCACACAACTGATGGTATTCAATACCGTCAACACACAAAAATTAAGTGAAATGCAAAATTTGTGTTCTCCACAGGAAAAAGCAGTCTGGAGGTCAAAAGGATATGGCCAGGAGTCCTCAGGACTCTGGACAGATGGACAGGGTAAGCCAGTAGCCCCCAGAGCATATCTTCCAAGCTTAGCTGAGGCGGCACATGGTCTGACTCATCTGGGCAAAGAGGATATGTGTAAGATGGTGAGAGCCTACTGGTGTGCGCCAGGATTCTCTTCTCATGCGGGTAAGAGAGCAATGACATGTCTTATCTGCTTGAGGAAGAATATTGGAAAGTCAATACCAACAGAACCATCCCATATCCCGCCAACAGACGGCCCTTTTCAGGTAATACAAATTGATTTCATACAGTTGCCACCCTGCAGAAATTTAAAGTATGTGTTAGTTTGTATTGACGTGTTTTCAAATTGGGTAGAAGCGGTCCCCGCTGCCACAAATACTGCTACGTTCACTGCAAAGAAAATTG
Organism: Pseudophryne corroboree; assembly: GCF_028390025.1. Taxonomy (NCBI): domain Eukaryota; kingdom Metazoa; phylum Chordata; class Amphibia; order Anura; family Myobatrachidae; genus Pseudophryne; species Pseudophryne corroboree. The sequence goes on along the minus strand of NC_086450.1, from coordinate 359,166,030 downwards.
TGCAGGAATTTGTGTGCAGATATGGTATCCCTAGGATAATTGAAAGTGATAGGGGTACCCATTTTACAGGTGAAGTCTTTCAGGTTATGTGCAAACTGATGGGAATTAATAGTAAGCTGCATACTCCGTACCGCCCACAGGCGAGTGCGAAAGTGGAAAGAGTAAACAGCACTATTAAGAACAAGTTGAGCAAAGTGATGGCTGAAACTGGACTGTTATGGCCAGAAGCTTTGCCACTTGTATTGTACAGCATCAGAACCACTCCCAGGTCCCCCCTTAACCTATCACCCTTTGAGATTATTTTTGGTCGACAACCAATGTAATGATTGACCCCCAGGATGATTTGAAATGCAATAATGAGGTCACTGTAAAATATATGGTTAAGATGAGCCAGCAGCTGAGGAATCAAAACAGAAATCTAAAGCTGGTGTTTCTGACCTACCAAACAGTAATTGTCATGACATTGAACCTGGGGATTATGTAATGATTCGAAATTTTCTACGCTCAGGTTGCCTTATTGACCGGTGGGAAGGACCGTACCAAATCTTACTGACCAGCACGACAGCATTAGAGGTTGCCGAGAGAGAGACTTGGGTCCACTCGTCCCACTGTAAGAAGGTCGCTGACCCAGAGAGAGCCCGTGACAAAGAGCAGAGTGTAGAGGAAATCGTATCACTGGAGTGCCTGTTCCGGGAAGGTTGAGAGGCAGGACTGTTGTCACGGCACCTGAGCACAGAGAACTACAAGACCAGAGGCGGTTGTCGCACCAAATTTCTTTTTCCTTTTTATTATTTTCTCCATCTCCCATTACCCTCCTTTCCCCCCCTTCCTTGCTCCTTTTTCTCTCCCCTTAACAAGATGGACTTACCCCAAGAGACTGCATTCCGGGTTTTCCTGTTGACCCTGGCGTTGACCAGAGCAGTCTATTTCGGTGAGAGTACCAGAGAGGTCGAGAAAGGATCTGGAATGGGTTCTGATGGCAAGGACGGATTTGTAGAATTCCAAGAGCAACACATCCACCGAGCAAAGGCGAGTATCAGAAAACGATCTAGTAGTCAAGAAACTAGGAGGCACTGTGAAGGGTTATTGGCTGAGGAAAATTGTATTTGTAGAAACTGTGAAAACATAGTTGAGGACGGGTGCATCCAGAGATGTCAGTCTAGCCTTAATATTAACATGGACCGTCATCCATTGAGTGATTATCACTCAGTGGGTAAGGTTTTAAACCAAACAGAATGCTGGGTGTGCTCACAAGTACCTCAAGGTCAGAGCAAGTCAGGACTAGTACCGTATCCTTTAACAATAGATGAGGTACTTGAATTAAGGGGTGGGGAGACCGGTGGACAAGAAATTTAATATTTCTAGGCCCCCTAGTTTGAAGCTCCACCAATATCATGTGGATAGATTCTTAGTATGTTTCAACATTTCCAATTCCCGAAAGCCGGGAAATTGGGAAGTGACATGGAATAACCAAACCATGGCATTTTCACACAGAGCCGACAGAATACCCGTAGACTCAGAACTTATACGCCAAATAGCCGACGGTGGAAGGTATTTTCGGTACAGGTATACTCTAGGAAGTAGGACCATGCGGGTTGGAGAAGTATCACCAGGGTACTGTGCGCATATCATACAGCCTGATACGTGTACTGAACAGATGAGAGAGTTAGGGATAGGATTTTTCACTTGGAAGGATTGCAATATGGTAATGTCATATTCTGTCCCATATGTTCTCCCCGATGATGCATATTTCATATGCGGGAGGAAGGCGTAAAAGTGGCTTGCCCCAAACTCAGAGGGATTGTGTTACATTGGAAGAGTGTTGCCAGAAGTAATGACCATAACCCATAATAAGACGAAAGACGTTCACCGCAATGCTCAAGCTCCTTACACTCATACTCACTATGAACACATCGTTAAGAGACACCTTATAGATAGGACAGAGCTCGAAGCCTCTGATTTGATTCATGAATCCACTGGGATTCAATTCCTACTCGCGTTAGATATCGCCCGTACCACCAGAGGAATTATAAATTATAGGTATATCCATGCGCTAGCGAACCTGATAGATAATATCACCGAGATGTATGATGACACCTTCAGGTATACAGGGAGGGAGTTGCAAGCTTACAAAACGGAACTGATCCAGCACAGGATGGTTCTCAATTATATCACAGCGGTGACAGGCGGGTACTGTGTCACCTTGGCAACTCAGTATGGTGTGAAGTGCTGCACGTACATTACAAACAGCACTGATGACCCAACCGAGGTCATAGATCAAAAGATGGACGATATCTTGCAATTAAAGTGGGAGTTCCGAAGGAGACACAACCTTACCCTTACTGCTGTGAGTAATGAACTGACCGGCTGGGTCTCATGGTTGAACCCACGCAATTGGTTCTCAGGTTTAGGAGAATGGGCTCAAAATGTTATCGTGAGTGTAGGAAAGTTTCTCCTTTGTATCCTGGGAGTTGTCATAATGATTGGTTTGATATTTAGGTGTGTTCGAATTTTAACGCGGCGCAAGCGCAGTACCAAAGTGATGAGTTTGAGGAGCGGGGGCATTGTAACACAAACTGATTTAATTTATGACCCATCAATCGAGACAATGTTGTGATAAGACGGCCCGTTTCTTTCACCCGTTTCTCCTTTGTTTTCCCAAGCAAAATTACATCCATTCGGAAAAGACTTTGATGAAAAATACATCCATTCGGAAAAGACTTTGATGAAAAATACATCCATTCAGAAAAGACTTTGATTAACACTTTCAGCAAAGATACACCCATCCGGACAAGACTTCAACCAACACCCAAGAACGATTGCACAAATGATATGTGATTGTATTTTTGATATGTTTCTTATCTTCATCTCTACAACCTTCAGGTAGTGACACACATAGTCGACAGGTGATATCCACATATTAGCATTCACATGTGTTCCCCCTCCATGTATCATCAACTAAATGTGCACCCCATTTGTTGGAACAAGAAGCCGAAACGAGCTCGGTAGTGTTTGTTGGCCCACTTACGGTCTGTGGGATAAGAAGGATTTAATGTATACTTCGCAATACCTCGAAGCTTATCTAGAATATATACGGCACAATGATACATGCCCCTCAGACATGGATTTCATACATACATGCTTTTACTATCCCACTAGGTCATACATTTCCCGCCTACACCTCTCCTCCTACCATCCACCCATTTATGGATAATGTATAGTATATTTTTATCCAACCATCTGTAGATATTGTATTGTATATTTTTCTGTTTAATGTTTAGATAATGGCAGTTATTGTTGACTGCCAAAGGGTGGACTGTCAAAGTCGAAAAATATTGTAATGCATATGCCTTGTACTAACCCCATGCACATGCCCGCTGCTCGTGCACTCAGTCCGCCGTGCGTGCACATATCCGCAATTTGCGTAGGATCGCTCCGGCGATCATGCGCGTGATATGGGTATTTACGGCAGAGTTTGTGAGCACGTAGAGGGTTATTAGAACATTACATATTTAACCCAAATAGTGCATTTTGTACCCATAGTCCCCTTGCACCACGTCAGCGAGTATTAATAGTTTAAACAGTTCCTAGACTAAGAGATTCGCCTTTGCATGATAGGAAGGGTCAGATAAAGGTTGGAAGGTGATGTCTAGTATCCAGCTGTAGGGTATTTTGAGGGTAACATTCCGGTGTTGGTTAGAGAAAGATCGCATGTTCCAGCGTATAGTTATGTGCAAAAGCAGAATATGAACATTAACTGTATTTACTGTATATTATGTATGCGGCGGGAATCCAGAGGATACCACCCACAAGAGCAGTTGGGGAAAGACATCGCCCATCTATTCAAATCCACTTATGACCTCTTCTGTAATGTAAAGACACATCCCTGTGTCCAATGGACAATGAGATTACAGTGACCATTGTATTGTGTATGCATGTTGTGTATAAAAAGCCCATTGTTGCCTGGCCGGTCAGAAGACTCTGAACGCTATCTGTATGACCAGCGGAGGACCGGCCGGGTTGCGCTTGCGAACATTCTCACGTATGTACATTCTCTGTAGCCATCATTCTGTTAGATTTATCTTGTTAGCCTGTAGTGTATGATTTGTACTGTTTTACCTTTTGGAATTAATCCACTGTGGCCTTAGAACCCTGTGGTTGCAACTACAAATCAGTGTTGTGTCTTCACTTTCCTGCAAGGGTTTTAGAGTGTATTTATCTGTATAAGGTGTATAAGTATTGATAAGGTGTACGTACTGCGGGTACTTTATACCGTCAGCGCTACTTAAGGTTTAAGATATAACATCGTTGCAGTACTTTGCTGTTAAGGGTTTAAAGTGTAACCATATCATTACATTGTATCATTAACAAGATTTTAAGGTTATCAATTGTGTGTGCGCTCGCTGTGTGTACTCTGTACACTCAGCGCGGCGTGTGTACGCCAAGTGCGTACCACGTGCAGGACTCTGTACGCAAATAGCGTACAAAGTGCGTAGCACGTGTATTCAGTCTAGCGGCCATAGCGGCTCCACGGTAATAGTGTAACTAGAGGTATAGCTTTTCGGTCTAAGATAATATCGACATTATCAATATGTACTGACATGCCCCCGATGTGGATCTACCAGGAACGTTATGGTCGACAGAAACTTAGTAAATGTCGACAGCAAGGAGTAGTAAGCAGGCAAAAAATAATTCCAGAACCCGAGGGGTCTGAGGGAAGGAAACCAATACAAGTTTGATAACACTCCCCCCACATATACCAATAAATATATACATACATATATATATATATATATATATATATATATACATACAGGTACAAGGCAACATGAGTCTGATAATTGTGTTAACCAGGAAATACCATCGATGCCGACCGGGCATCCGCAAACAACTGTATCTCCCCTATCGTGTTTTCTGTTTTAAGCACACAAACACCAATTTCCTAGTACTTAATTTCACGAATCAAGCACCACCATGCGCCGGCGAAGCCGACAGTTATCCCCACAGCAGCTTGTGACAAAGCCCTCACACCTGCCGACATATGTCGACTAACTAATAGTGGGTACAAACAGGGAAACATTAAATTTTTATAATGTAAGAGTGATTATGCGTCCATTATCAACCATAGAGCTATATGATCCCCATATAGCTTTAAAACACTGTGCCCCCCTCCATCTTACTGTCCAGCAAGTCCTGGCGGGGATCTGAAGGAAAATGGCGCTGACTCCTGTATGAGGGCTAAGCTTCGCCCCTTCCCGGCACGCTTAAACCCGCTCAAATGAATAAATATATATACATGTAAACGTGATGGGGGACCTATATACATATAGGGAGGAAGCCCCTGTTTGTTTTATACGCAGCCCAGGGCGTTCCCCCCCCCCCCCTGCGCCCCGCACCCACAGAAGCCGTTGGTGTGTGGGAGCCACTGAGCGATCTCCGGGTACGTTCCCCCGCCGGGAAAAGTCACCAGATGCTGCCCAGGGCGCTCCCCCCCCCCCCCCAGCACCCTGCAGGCCGATGGCGTGCAGGAGCAGGGAGCGCAGCGCTACAGCTGCTGCTCCCGCCCGTTCGCGGCGTACTGGCGGGGCGGGCACCGAAGGATGTCCCCCCGCCAGTGAAACACAGAACACACCACTATATATAAATATATATATACTGCCCAGGGCGCTCCCCCCCAGCGCCCTGCAGGACGATGGCGTGCGGGAGCAGGGAGCGCAGCACTACCGCTGCTGCTCCCTCCCGTTCTCGGTGTACTGGCAGGGCGGGCACCGAAGTATGTCCCCCCCGCCAGTGAAGTACCCAATATACATATATATATATGCTGCCCAGGGCGCTCCCCCCCCAGCGCCCTGCACCCTGCAGGCCGATGGTGTGTGTGGGAGCAGGGAGCGCAGCACTACCGCTGTTGCTCCCCCCTGCGGCACACTGGCGGGGTGAACATACCCAGTGCCCGGGCACCTAAATATATGCCCCTGCCAGCTCCTAGACCCTCAGCAATATGCCCCCAGGGCGCTCCCCCCAGCGACCTGCACCCTCCAGAGACGTTGGTGTTTGGGAGCCTGGAGCGCAGCACTACCGCTGCTGTTACCTCCGTTACTGAAGTCTCCTGCCGTCACTGAAGTCTTCTTTTCTTCCAATACTCACCCGGCTTCTTTCTTCTGGCTTCTGTGAGGTGACTGCCGGCGCGGCTCCGGGAACAAGCAGCTAGGCGCACCAAGTGATTGAACCCTCTGGAGCTAATGGTGTCCAGTAGCCGAGAAGCAGAGCCTTTAAACTAAGAAGTAGGTCCTGCTTCTCTCCCCTCACTCCCACGATGCAGGGAGCCTGTAGCCAGCAGGTCTCCCTGAAAATAAAAAACCTAACATAAAGTCTTTCAGAGAAACTCAGTAGAGCTCCCCTAGTGTGTGACCCATCACTCCTGGGCACAAAGTCTAACTGGGGTCTGGAGGAGGGGCATAGAGGGAGGAGCCAGTTCATACCCAGTTTAAGTCTTTATAGTGTGCCCAAGCTCCTGCGGATCTGTCTATACCCCATGGTCCTTTTGGAGTCCCCAGCATCCTCTAGGACGTATGAGAAAAAACAAAAAATCGTATTTACTCCGGAATCTTGAATGGCTCTCCATGACACCTTCAGGGACGAGTCTGCCCGAGCCTCCCCGCTGTGGCCCACTCCCCAGGTGGGCTCAATGACACAATTTGCATGGAAATGCTTCATCATGGTAATCGTGGCATTGTATAGCGAAGGGCAGGGCCACGATGAAGCGAATGTGGCATCACGCCCCCCAGCACCACCTGCTTATCTGCATACCCATCACCCCCGCCTCCAGTAGTGCTGATTCTGCCAGACTGGCTGCCCCCTCCAAAAAGTATGGCAAGATCTGGGGGGGGGGGGGCAAACTTTCCGTGGATCCAGCTTTTTTCTGGCTGTGTGTGTGTATTTATTTGGATCTGGCCTTTTCTGAAAATTTATATGGATCTGTCCTTTTTTTTGTATGTTTTGTATTGCTAGATAATGGTGTGTGAATTTAGTGTAGACCTGTTCTTTTCTGTATAATTAGATCCAGTTATTTGTGTGTGAGTTTAGTATTAATTAATTAAAATTTTTTTTTTGTGTATGTGCCTTTAGTGAAGATCTGCCTTGCCCGGTACTTGCATGGGCAGAATGAACAACTCGAGGAACAATTAATTCTGCAGTAATCTTGCTAGTCATTTTTCATTTTACCATTATAGGGTATATTCAATAAGAGTCGGTCCATTCCGACATGCAGTTGTCGGAATGGACCCGACAACCCCTATTCAAAGAGCGGCCAAATCCGACTGTCGGATTTGTCCGTTCCCTGTGACCTGTCCTGCCGCTGCTGTCAGGGCGGGGGAGCAGTGTGCGGCGGCCGGCGGGGGAGCTTCCAGAGGCGGCCGGAGCTGGCAGCGGGAGTAATCTGTGCAGTGGCAGAGGAGGCACTGTAGGTACTATCCTCCCCGTAGCCCGCCGCAGCGCTCCCTGTCTCTTCACCTCAATCCGACTTGTTTTCAAGTCGGATTGAGTTTGTCGGAAAGGGAGCCAATACCTGTTGGATTTGGCCCCGTTTCCGACAGCAGCAGGTGGATCGGCGGGTATTCCGCCGAGCCACCTGCTTTCCGACAGCATTCCGACAAGTCGGGTTTCCCGACTTGTCGGAAAAAATGTGGCTTAGAAGTTGCTGTGTGTTAATCTAAGGTCTCCCTGGCGTGAGAGGGGAGGAGAGCGCAGCACTCGCCTCTCCTTCAATTCGGTGCCTGCCCATGAGCCAATCAGAGCTCGCGGTCCGGCAGCTAAGCTCCTGGTTGGCTGCCGGAACGCGAGCTGATTGACTCACGGGCCGGCGCTGAATTGAAGATAGACACCGCCGCCGTAGTCAGAGGAACAGGAGAGGCGCGTGCTGCGCTCTCCTCCCCTCCCCTCACAGCAGCAGCACAACGGTGAGCAGCACTTTTGGGGGGGGGGGCACTGTGGGGGCATGTGGATCTGCACTGGGGGCATAGCTGGCACTGTAAGGACATGTGTAGCTGGCACTGGGGGCATATCTGGCACTGTAAGGACATGTGTATCTGCACTGGGGGCATATCTAGCACTGTGGGGGCATGTGTATCTGCACTGGGGGCATATCTAGCACTGTGGGGGCATGTGTATCTGCACTGGGGGCATATTTGGCACTGTGTGGACATGTGTATCTGGCACTGTGGGGCATATCTAGCACTGTGGGGGCATGTGTATCTGCACTGGGGGCATATCTAGCACTGTGGGGGCATGTGTATCTGCACTGGGGGCATATCTAGCACTGTGGGGGCATGTGTATCTGCACTGGGGGCATATTTGGCACTGTGTGGACATGTGTATCTGGCACTGTGGGGCATACCTGGCACTGTTAGGACATGTGTATCTGGCACTGGGGGCATAACTGGCACTGTGTGGATATGTGTATCTGGCACTGGGGGCATAGCTGGCACTGTGGAGGCACCCATTTTTTGGCATTTTTATATGTATGTGGCACTGTACTGGGGTATTATATGTATGTGGCACTGTACAACATGACTAAAAACGGGGTTATGACACAAGGTCATACTCCTACAAATGTCATACCAAAAGGTGCACGCACAAAAATGGGGTGTGGCTTTGTGAAAACTAGGCCACGTCCCCATTTTTGTGCAATCGCATGATAGTGGCTCTTGCCCTTTACTACGGATCTTTTCTGGCTCTTTGCCTCTGACTGGTTGGCCACCCCTGTTGTAGAAGATAGTAAAGATCTGTTGTCCATTTAATGTTGTAAAGTAGGTACAGTGTCTCATTATTAGATAGGCTGGGGAAGAGGCAGTGTCTATTCATGATATTTTAATTATGCAACTGACTTGCAATCTCTTAAAGAAAAAAAGAACTTTACACAGGTTGGTAAATATTGCAGTTATTAACTCCTCTATTTGCGACCTTTAGTCACTGGCTAATATTGTTTATACAGGAAAGATAAACTTTAAATTTTAACAGAACTGCAGTTAATGCTAGTATGAGTCCACGTGGTAATGCTTCATATATGGAAACGTCTGATACATTTTGTCATTCAATAGCAACATCCAAATAGTGAGAAGGGTGAAACTAGGTGTAATCATCAGTATTGTGCTTCATTGTGTTGAACTAAAAGGCATGTCTGCATGCACAATCCTACTTCTTTAGTAGGTGTTCTTGTCTAGAACTGGATCACATACAAATAACATTTGATCGGTAGCATAGTGAGATACCCCCAGTATAGAAACACCTATCCGTTTAGTAGATAGACAGTGTCTAGTTAGACAGTCAATAGATAGACACCATATATTAGACAGACATTAGGTCGACAGGGTCAAAAGGTCGACGGGTCAAAAGGTCGACATGGAAGAGGTCGACATGGAAGAGGTCGACAGGTCAAAAGGTCGACAGGTCAAAAGGTTGACATGGTCAAAAGGTCGACGTGATAATTGTCGACATAAAAAAAGATAGACAAATTTGTTTTTTTTTTTATTTAACATGTTTTTGGATTATTTCATACTTTCTCTATCCATGTCGGCATAGAGTTGGTTATAAACCTTGTGGTGAGCGCAGCGAGCCACCGTGCCCGAAGCGTGGCGAGCGAAGCGAGCCCCGCAAGGGTATGCCTTTCTGCAATTGGGGTGCCAGATGAAAAAACTATCCACATAAAGCACAAAAATGCAAAAAACATGGTGTCTACCTTTTCCATGTCGACCATTTGCATGTCGACCTTTTGACCCTGTCGACCTCTTCCATGGCGACCTTTTGACATGTCGACCTTTTCCATGTCGACCTTTTGACCCTGTCGACCTAATGTCTGTCTAACATATGGTGCCTATCTATTGACTGTCTAACTAGACACTATCTATCTTTCATACCGGAACCATAGAAACATGGGAGAGCTCCTATTGAAGAACAGGTACTGTTCCACAGACGATAACTTATTTAATTACTTCAGAAAACAATGTGTTTGTAATATTGAATGCACCATTGTGAATATACTGTATTTAGTAACCTTATTCCACAGAACTAGAAAGTGAGCAGTGTAGTGTTTACTGACAGGGTAGCTAAGGTTACTCTTTAAGCTGTACTATTCATTCACTCCACTGGGGGGCATGGGAATACAAACAGAGAGAAAACTCTTGTACCATTGCATTTTGATTTTTAGGAGCACCACCAACAGAGCACTACTAGGAAAATAATTGTTCTGATATTATAAGAACTTATATGTTGGTTAAATAATAAAATTTTACTTACCGGTAAATCTATTTCTCGTAGTCCGTAGTGGATGCTGGGGACTCTGTAAGGACCATGGGGAATAGACGGCCTCCGCCGGAGACAGGGCACTTTAAGAAAGAATTTGGATACTGGTGTGCTCTGGCTCCTCCCTCTATGTCCCTCCTCCAGACCTCAGTTAGAGAAACTGTGCCCAGAAGAGCTGACAGTACAAGGAAAGGATTTTGGAATCCAGGGCAAGACTCATACCAGCCACACCAATCACACCGTATAACTTGTGATAAACTTACCCAGTTAACAGTATGAACAACAACAGAGCATCAGATCAACCCTGATACAACTATAACATAACCCTTATGCAAGCAATAACTATATACAAGTATTGCAGAAGAAGTCCGCACTTGGGACGGGCGCCCAGCATCCACTACGGACTACGAGAAATAGATTTACCGGTAAGTAAAATCTTATTTTCTCTAACGTCCTAGTGGATGCTGGGGACTCCGTAAGGACCATGGGGATTATACCAAAGCTCCCAAACGGGCGGGAGAGTGCGGATGACTCTGCAGCACCGAATGAGCAAACACAAGGTCCTCCTCAGCCAGGGTATCAAACTTGTAGAACTTAGCAAAAGTGTTTGAAACTGACAAAGTAGCTGCTCGGCAAAGCTGTAATGCCGAGACCCCTCGAGCAGCCGCCCAAGAAGAGCCCACCTTCCTTGTGGAGTGGGCTTTTACTGATTTTGGCAGCGGCAATCCTGCCGCAGAATGAGCCTGCTGAATCGTGTTACAGATCCAGCGAGCAATAGTTTACTTTGAAGCAGGAGCACCCAACTTGTTGGATGCATACATGATAAACAGCGACTCAGTTTTCCTGACTCTAGCCGTTCTGGCTACATAAACCTTCAAAGCCCTGACCACATCTAGTAACTCGGAATCCTCCAAGTCACGAGTAGCCACAGGCACCACAATAGGTTGGTTCATATGAAAAGATGACACCACCTTAGGCAGAAATTGTGGACGGGTCCTCAATTCTGCTCTGTCCATATGGAAAACCAGATAGGGGCTTTTATGTGATAAAGCCGCTAATTCTGACACAAGCCTAGCCGAAGCCAAGGCCAATAGCATGACCACCTTCCACGTGAGATATTTTAACTCCACGGTTTTAAGTGGTTCAAACCAGTGTGACTTCAGGAAACTCAACACCACGTTTAGATCCCAAGGTGCTTTACAAACGTCTGCACTTCAGGCAGAGAAGCCAGTTCTTTTTGAAAGAAAATAGACAGGGACGAAATCTGGACCTTAATGGAACCCAATTTTAGGCCCAAAGTCACTCCCGCCTGTAGGAAGTGAAGGAAACGGCCCAGCTGGAATTCCTCCGTGGGGGCCTTCCTGGCCTCACACCAAGCAACATATTTTCGCCATATACGGTGATAATATTTAGCCGTCACGTCCTTCCTAGCCTTTATCAGCGTAGGAATAACCTCATCCGGAATGCCTTTTTCTGCTAGGATCCGGCGTTCAACCGCCATGCCGTCAAACGCAGCAGCGGTAAGTCTTGGAACAGACAGGGCCCCTGTTGCAACAAGTCCTGTCTTAGAGGCAGAGGCCATGGGTCCTCTGTGAGCATTTCTTGCAGATCTGGATACCAAGTCCTTCTTGGCCAATCCGGAACAATGAGTATTGTTCTCACTCCTCTTTTTCTTATGAATCTCAGCACCTTGGGTATGAGAGGAAGAGGAGAAAATACATAAACCGACTGGAACACCCACGGTGTCACTAGTGCGTCTACAGCTATCGCCTGAGGGTCTCTTGACCTGGCGCAATACCTTTGTAGCTTTTTGTTGAGGCGGGATGCCATCATGTCCACCTGTGGCAGTTCCCACCGACTTGCAATCTGCGTGAAGACTTCTTGATGAAGTCCCCACTCTCCCGGGTGGAGGTCGTGCCTGCAGAGGAAGTCTGCTTCCCAGTTGTCCACTCCCGGAATGACCACTGCTGACTGTGCACTTACGTGATTCTCCGCCCAGCTAAGAATTCTGGTGGCTTCCGCCATCGCCACCCTGCTCCTTGTGCCGCCTTGGCGGTTTACATGAGCCACTGCGGTGATGTTGTCTGACTGAATCAGAACTGATTGGTCGCGAAGCAGGGTCTCCGCTTGACGTAGGGCGTTGTATATGGCCCTTAGTTCCAGGATATTGATGTGAAGGCAAGTCTCCTGACTTGACCACAGACCTTGGAAATTTCTTCCCTGTGTAACTGCCCCCCACCCTCGGTGGCTTGCATCCGTGGTCACCAGGACCCAGTCCTGAATGCCAAATCTGCGGCCCTCGAGAAGGTGGGCACTCTGCAGCCACCACAGGAGAGATACCCTGGCCCTGGGGTATAGGGTGATCCGGACCACTTGTCCAACAGATCCCATTGAAAGGTCCTCGCATGGAACCTGCCGAAGGGAATGGCCTCGTATGATGCCACCATCTTTCCCAGGACTCGCGTGCAGTGATGCACCGACACCTGTTTTGGTTTTAATAGGTCTCTGACCAGTGTCATGAGCTCCTGAGCCTTCTCCATCGGGAGATAAACCCTCTTCTGGTCTGTGTCCAGAATCATGCCCAGGAAGGGCAGACGAGTCGTAGGAATCAACTGCGACTTCGGAATATTTAGAATCCAGCCGTGCTGTTGTAACACTTCCCGAGAGCGTGCTACGCTGATCAGCAACTGCTCTCTGGACCTCACCTTTATGAGGAGATCGTCCAAGTATGGGATAATTGTGACCCCTTGCTTTCACAGGAGCACCATCATTTCCGCCATTACCTTGGTAAATATTCTCGATGCTGTGGAGAGACCAACGGCAACGTCTGAAATTGGTAATGACAATCCTGTACCACAAATCTGAGGTACGCCTGATGAGGTGGATAAATGGGGACATGAAAGTATGCATCCTTTATGTCTAGAGACACCAAAAAATCTCCCCCTTCCAGGCTTGCGATGACCGCTCTGAGCGATTCCATCTTGAACTTGAACCTTTTCAGGTATATGTTCAGGGATTTTAAATTCAATATGGGTCTGACCGAACCGTCCGGTTTCGGTACCACAAACATGGTCGAATAATAACCCTTTCCTTGTTGAAGGAGGGGAACCTTGACCACCACCTGCTGAAGATACAATTTGTGAATTGCAGCTAACACTATTTCCCTCTCTAAGGGGGAAGCTGGCAGGGCCGATTTGAGGTATCGGTGAGGGGCATCTCCTCGAATTCCAGCTTGTATCCCTGAGACACAATCTCTATTGCCCAGGGATCCACCTGGGAGTGAACCCACTTGTGGCTGAAATTTCGGAGACGCGCCCCCACCGGGCCTAGCTCCGCCTGTGGAGCCCCAGCGTCATGCGGTGGATTTAGTGGAAGCCGGGGAGGACTTCTGTTCCTGGGAACTAGCTGTGTTGTGCAGCTTCTTTCCTCTGCCCCTGCCTCTGGCAAGAAAGGACGCACCTCGGAATTTCTTGCCTTTTTGTGAACGAAAGGACTGCATTTGGTAATACGGTGCTTTCTTAGGTTGTGAGGGAACATATTGCAAAAAATTTTACTTTCCAGCAGTAACTGTGGAGACCAGGTCCGAGAGACCCTCCCCAAACAATTCCTCACCCTTGTAAGGTAAAACCTCCATGTGCCTTTTTGAGTCGGCATCGCCTGTCCATTGCAGAGTCCACAGGACCCTTCTGGCAGAAATCGACATTGCATTTATTCTAGTACCCGGTAGGCTAATGTCTCTTTGAGCATCTCTCATATATAGGACAGCGTCTTTTATATGCCCCAGGGTCATTAATATAGTATCCTTGTCCAAGGTATAAAGATCCTCAGATAAGGTATCCGTCCATGCTGCTACAGCACTACACACCCAGGCCGACGCAATTGCCGGCCTTAGTAAGGTACCTGAATGTGTATAAATGGACTTCAGGGTACCCTCTTGTTTTCTATCCGCAGCATCTTTTAGGGTGGCCGTATCCTGTGACGGTAGGGCCACCTTCTTGGATAAGCCTGTTAACCCTAGGGGAGGATTCCCAGCGTAGCCTGTCCGTTGGCGGGAAAGGATACGCCATAAGCATTCGTTTGGAGATCTGCAGTTTTTTTATCTGGAGATTCCCAAGCCTTTTCACATAACTCATTTAGCTCATGTGAAGGGGGAAAGGTCACCTCTTGCCTTTTTTCCCCATACATATGAACCCTCTTGTCAGGGACTGGGGTTTCCTCCGTGATGTGCAACACCTCCTTCATTGCTATAATCATATAATGTATAGCTTTAGCCAATTTAGGCTGTAACTTTGCATCATCATAGCTCGACACTGGAGTCAAAATCCGTGTCGGTATCTGTGTCAACAATTTGGGATAGAGGGCGCTTCTGAGACCCTGACTGCCTCTGCGACATAGGATCAGGCATGGGTTGAGACCCCGACTGTCCTAAGGTTTCAGCTTTATCCAACCTTTTATGCAAGGAATTAACATTATCATTTAAAACCTTCCACATATCCATCCAATCAGATGTCGGCGCCGTCACCTCATTCATTTGCTCCCGCTCTGCTTCCACATAGCCTTCCTCGTCAAACATGTCGACACAAGCGTACCGACACCACACACACAGGGGATGCTCTTTTTGAAGACAGTTCCCCCACAAGGCCCTTTGGAGAGACAGAGAGAGAGTATGCCAGCACACACCCCAGCGCTATATGTCCCAGGAATCACACAGTAACAGTGTTAACCCAGTAGCTGCTGTATATGTTTTTGCGCCTAATTTATGTGCGCCCCCACCCCCCCTCTCTTTTTACCCTCTTCTACCGTGAATCTGCAGGGGAGAGCCTGGGGAGCTTCCTCTCAGCGGAGCTGTGGAGAGAAAATAGCGCTGGTGAGTGCTGAGGAAGAAGCCCCGCCCCCTCAGCGGCGGGCTTCTGTCCCGCGTTTCTGTGTAAAATTATGGCGGGGGCTCATGCATATATACAGTGCCCAACTGTATATATGCCCAACTTTTGCCAAAAGGTCCTAATTTTGAAGTCTTCTTGCTTCTTTCACCAGGCTTCTGTCTTCCGGCTCTGCGAGGGGGACGGCGGCACGGCTCCGGGATCGGACGACAAAGGGTGAGATCCTGTGTACGATCCCTCTGGAGCTAATGGTGTCCAGTAGCCTAAGAAGCAGGACCTATCTTCAGAGAGTAGGGCTGCTTCTCTCCCCTCAGTCCCACGCTGCAGGGAGTCTGTTGCCAGCAGATCTCCCTGAAAATAAAAATAAAAAACCTAACAAAATACTTTCTTATAGCAAGCTCAGGAGAGCTCACTAAACAGCACCCAGCTCGTCCGGGCACAGATTCAAACTGAGGTCTGGAGGAGGGACATAGAGGGAGGAGCCAGAGCACACCAGTATCCAAATTCTTTCTTAAAGTGCCATCTCCTGCGGAGCCAGTCTATTCCCCATGGTCCTTACAGAGTCCCCAGCATCCACTAGGACGTTAGCGAAATACAGTTAGGTCATAGGGATACACAATGGGGTATATTAACTAAAAAATCGTATTTTCCCGTTTGAGGTCAAAGTTCAATCACGAATGACATCGAAAGTGTAAATATGCAACTTTTTGAATTTAATACGACTAATTTACTAAGCTGCCGTATTCTGCATTTTCTGTTTTACCGATGTCGATGTCATTCGTTTTTTTAGGCAGTGTTTTACGTGAGTGACTTGTAAAACACTGCCGACTTTAATACAATGAATCTTGGCCGGATCGGAGAGATCCGTGCTGGGCTTCATTGTGCACCTTTTTAAAAATTTAAAAAACAGTGTTAAAATAAAAAAAAAATGCGTGGGGTCCCCCCTCCTAAGCCAAACCAGCCTCGGGCTCTTTGAGACGATCCTGGTTGCAAAAATATGGGGGGGGAAATGATAGAGGTTCCCCCATATTTAAACAACCAGCACCAGGCTCTGCGCCTGGTCCTGGTTCCAAAAATACGGGGGACAAAAAGCGTAGGGGTCCCCCGTATTTCTGAAACCAGCACCGGGCTCCACTAGCCAGATACATAATGCCACAGCCGGGGGACACTTTTATATAGGTCCCGGCGGCCCTGGCATTACATAACCAACTAGTCACCCCTGGCCGGGGTACCCTGGAGGAGTGGGGACCCCTTCAATCAAGGGGTCCCCCCCTCCAGCCACCCAAGGGTGAAGCCCGAGGCTGTCCCCCCATCCAAGGGCTGCGGATGGGAGGTTGATAGCCGTTTTGTAAAAAAATGAATATTGTTTTTAGTAGCAGTACTACAAGTCCCAGCAAGCCTCCCCCGCAAGCTGGTACTTGGAGAACCACAAGTACCAGCATGCGGAGGAAACCGGGCCCGCTGGTACCTGTAGTACTACTACTAAAAAAATACCCCAATAAAAACATAAGACACACACCTTGAAAGTATAACTTTAATACATACATCCACACCTCCATATACACATACTTACCTTATGTTCACACGAGGGTCGGTCCTCTTCTCCATGTAGAATCCATAGGGTACCTGTGGAAAAAATTATACTCACAAAATCCAGTGTAGAAGGCTCTTCTTCTTGTAATCCATTTGTAATCCAGGTACTTGTCAAAATAAAAAAACGGACACCCGACCTCGCACTGAAAGGGGCCCCATGTTTTCACATGGGACCCCTTTCCCCGAATGCCAGGAACCCCCTCTGATTTACGTCTAAGAGGGTTCCATCAGCCAATCAGGGAACGCCACGTTGTGGCATCCTCCTGATCGGCTGTGTGCTCCTGTACTGTATGACAGGCGGCACACGGCAGTGTTACAATGTAGCGCCTATGCGCTCCATTGTAACCAATGGTGGGAACTTTGTGGTCAGCGGGTGACCGAAAGTAACCATTCGGGTAGTGGACAAGTGGAATAGCCTCCCATCAGAGGTGGTAGAGGCTAAGACAGTGGAGCAATTTAAACATGCATGGGATAGACATAAGGATATCCTTACAAAGAAATAAGGATCAAATAAGGTTAGAGATAAAAAATAATATAAAAAAAAAAAAAGGGGGCAGACTAGATGGGCCAAGTGGTTCTTATCTGCCGACAAATTCTATGTTTCTATATGGAGGAGTGGATGTATGCATTAAAGTTATACTTTCAAGGTGTGTGTCTTATGTTTTCATTGGGGCATTTTCTTAGTAGTAGTACTACAGGTACCAGCGGGCCCGGTTTTCCTCCGCATGCTGGTACTTGTGGTCCTCCAAGTACCAGTGTGCGGGGGAGGCTTGCTGGGACTTGTAGTACTGCTACTAAAAACAATATTCATTTTTTTACAAAACGGCTATCAGCCTCCCATCCGCAGCCCTTGGATGGCTCAGGCTTCACCCCTGGTCCTTGGGTGGCTGGAAGGGGGGGGGGACCCCTTGATTGAAGGGGTCCCCACTCCTCCAGGGTACCCCGGCCAGGGGTGACTAGTTGGTTATGTAATGCCAGGGCCGCCGGGACCTATATAAAAGTGTCCCCCGGCTGTGGCATTATGTATCTGGCTAGTGGAGCCCGGTGCTGGTTTCAGAAATACGGGGGACCCCTACGCTTTTTGTCCCCCGTATCTTTGGAACCAGGACCAGGCACAGAGTCCGGTGCTGGTTGTTTAAATATGGGGGAACCTTTATCATTTTTTTTACCCCATATTTTTTCAACCAGGACCGGCTCAAAGAGCCCGAGGCTGGTTTTGCTTAGGAGGGGGGACCCCACGCATTTTTTTTTTTTTTTAAATAACACTTTCCCATCCCCTTCCCACTGATAAACATGCACGGATTTCATGGATCCGTGCATGCCTATCCAAACACGGGATAAAAAAGCAGGTCTGTTTTTTTAGCACTTTTTCACGATTTGTATTTCTGCACGGCAGTGTTTGGCTATTGTCGGCAGTGTTTGTGATTTGCACTTTAGTAAATTACCGATTTCTACCAAATTGCAGGCGTATTTGACCGATGGTGTATTAATTCGTGATTTTTTCCTAGGACTTCCAAAATATTACGAATGCCCTCATCACTGCCGAGATTTTTGCTTAGTAAATTCCCGACATGACACTTTGAAGAAAAAACGGCATCTCGGTCAAAATCGGGAGCTTAGTAAATATACCCCAATGTTTTTGAACATCCATTACATAGGTCTTTGAAGCAGAGTCCTGTGGTGAGGGAGTTGTACTTGGAAATCAGGTTTATTTTTAAGCTTCTGAAACCATTTGTGCACAACTAATATGACTCTTTTGTAATGTATTGCGTAACAATGTTTTCATCATACGAACACCATTGTATTAGTACACAGAAACTTGTGTGCACTGATCAGTAGAACGAGTACGATAGAACAATTATTTGCACAGAGATAAAGGTGGTTGTTCTACAATTATTTGATTCAGTTGAGTGATTAAAAAAAAATATAACATACATGTACGTATTTAAGCCCACACACTTATTTTTGGTTTTCTGTTTAGATTGTCACACCTCCTAAATTTCAAGCACAGTGCAAAGTAATTGTACCTAACCACGCAACAGTGTTTTTTTTTTAGTCTAGATTTGAATTACTGTGGGGTAACCTACGCAAATATCTGTTGTCAGTGGTCATTAGCAATGGCTGGTCATAAATCTTGTACATAAAAGGTGACGAAGCAGTTTATGCTATCATCACTTCAGTCCTGGGGACGATTGTGAAACTCAATGCAAGCTGCCCTGTGTATCTGGATGGAGTGATCATGTTTAACCACTTGCCTGGCATGGTCACATCAGATACGACCATGCCTGCACAGGATGCGACCAGTCAGATAGAGTGTTTTGCCGTGCTTTAACAAAGCTACTGCATCCATCTCTAAATCAGGCCCATCGTTCATAGCAAAGAAATATTCCAAATGACCACAATCAGTGCTAACGTTACTGCAAGCCGGAGAGGAAAAACCATTGTGCCATTATTGCAACAGGTCACATATATGTTAATGCCCTCAGTTACGCTTATGCGGAACAGAGGTGGAAAGTATGTGGCTGCCTATCCTGTATTCCCTTTAAGTCTCAGGCTGTTGAAGTCCAATCCCCATCATGTGTTGTAAATCAGCATACTGGCATATGTAATTTAACACCATGAGAGATTGCCTAAGGCTACTTAGGGCTGCAATGCGCACAGCCATCTTTAGAATATGTAATACAGCTGTGGGCCCTGGTTCAATATAGACGTATGACATAACTCACTATCCCTAGCACTTGTTAAATTAGCCACTGAGCACTAGTCTGTCATCTCTGCACAGTCCCTATATCAGCTTGTGTGTTTCCTGTGTTCACCTGACAAATACAAAACAGTAGAGCCAGATTTAATAAAGGTCCGCATGCTCAAGGTCCTAAACGGGCGTCAGAACCCCCTACTTTTGCTAAACAAGTCACAAAACATTATTATAATGACTTCTGCTGTAGTATGGAAGAAATGCGTTTTGTTTTAAGCAGCCATAACTAGGGTAGAAGACCCTGCAAAATAATGTAATTTGTTTTTCTAGCCTTTAAAAGATCTAATTTTCAAGTGAACACACAAGGAAGCCGGAGAGTGTGTGTGGGGAGAAAATCACGAGAACGCCTGTTGGAATCCCGGCGGTCACAATGCAGACACCGGTATCCCGACTGAAATACCGCTGCCGGAATACTGGCGCCACGGGCTTATCTCCCTCTATGGGTGTCCACGCTACTTATAGAGGGAGAATAGAACCGGTTGTGAGCACAGCGAGCCACCGTGCCTGCAAGGGTCTTTCTAGCACTCGCGCCGTTGGCGGAATACTGGTGCCCGGGCTCCCGCTGCCGGTAAAATGTATGCATTCAGAGTATGTGTGCTACACAAAAACCAGGAAATAAAGATAGTCATTTTTTATTTTTAAACATTTTTACTTTAACCCATTGATATTTAATATCATTTTCCTTTTAATACAGAATGTACTGCATGGGTAGATTCCAAGAAGTAGTGACACATGGGGAGTGGCTGCATTGTGGCTGTGATGAAAGTCTCCTTTTAAGGGTGCTGAGAGTTGTCTGAAAGCCAGAGAGTCACAAGTGACCAACTAGTTCACTAAAAAGACCATCATGACATGGACCAAATAAAGTTATCCGACAAAGGAGTCGGAACACAGTGCCCGCACCAACATAGCAGTAACTGCCAGCACTAATATTCTACTGGTCACTTGATAGGGAAAGAGTCTTAGAAGGAAAAGTCACATTGAAGAAAGGCAGGTTCCAAACCACTTTCTTTATGAAAGGTACTACGTTTTGGACTACGTAATGGCACTTTCTTCTCTTTAGTAATCCTCAGCATTCAATACGTTCAGGAAGTCCAATTGGGAGGGCAAAAAACAAAACCTTATCCACTTAGAAACACATATAAAATGCAAAAAGTTATTCTGTATAATGGCAACCAATCCCATTACGGCCACATATACTGCAACATGCTGACAACACACTGTGATCCATACGCTTTATTCTGACAAATCTCTCTGAATACATGCCTTTAATGTAAGCAGGGGGAAGAAAAAAATCCTTGAGATAAATGTGATCATTTCAGTATAAGCAGCCCCAGTCCTCCCCAAGAGGAAATAAATTATAGTGGAATGACTAGGAAATATTGGAGTTATTACAGGCTAAAAGCATTCAAAACAAAGAAAATCTAGAAACTGAAAAGCCAGGAACTGCGGAGGAGGGGGAGACGGAGTCTCATTTTGAAAAAAAAAAAAAAAAAAAGAAGAATTTGCACTTGAACCTAGTTGTAAACCGCACAAAATTTTCACTTTTACAACTATTGAACTGAACCTGCGCACTGGATCTATTACAGTATACCTTTTATGTAAAAAAATCTTTATACATCATAATAAAAAACAGAGAAGGCAAGATGCATAAAACAAATCAGCTGGTAGAACCAGAGAGTCATTTATTAAACCACTTTGCTGTTGGAGGGGCTGGCAAATCATTCCGTCCCGGGCCTCTCCGGCAGCAAAAAGGGGCAGGTCTGCATATAAAAGTAGTGCCTGACTCTGCTTCACGCATCTTGCATCTTCACTTATAGTAAGGATTGTTCTGTCCGAATGGTGTGCTGGACAGCTGCTGGTCCCAGTCTTTGGCACTTATGCTGGCAAACTCAACTTCTTTCCTTTTAGTACTGCAAAGAGAAAAACAAATATATATTACATTGTACAAACCATAACTAATGTGCATCCTAGATACCACCTACAGGGGGACGGAAGCCATTGTCACCACTTAAATACACTTCACTAGGTAACACTGATAGTAATGAAGATTGATGCACCCAATGGCAGCTATTCTGAAAACACTGCCATACCCCTCAATCTGTCGGCCTCTACTGTGTATTATAAGAATTTGTTCCATGCTCAATCATTTGCAAGCAGAAGACCGATCAAATGCTCAGTTACATGGGTATGGTGACAAGATGCTTTTCCCACATCCCTTGTACAAGAATTTGCAACCGTGACAAGTTCCCTGAAGCACTACTATAAATTGGGCTACATCATACTAATTAAGAGCACCACCACCTAGTGAACATCTGTTTCACTATTTGGAATCTCATGCTGCCTGCCTTTCACACACACACACACACACTACAGTACATCAGGAGTTTTTTCTCCGTAGAGCATTCACAAGCTCAGCAACAGCCAAGGAGATACCCTGTGGAAATCCAAGCTGTGCTGTAATGTGATCACCACACTGATTTCAGATCTCCTGCTCCGTCTCATTATTTATTCACTTACAGTCATGCGGAGAGTTAGAACAGTGGTTCATAAACCTGAGCTGGCAAGTTAACAGTGGGGAAACCTGTATTACCATCACGTACCTCATACACAAAGCTCAGCGAAGAATAACATTTTTCATAAAAATTTACACTTTTTTATAATCCCCCTTTAACCAATGCATATATAAATATTGTATATGTAAATAGTATGGGGTTTTATGGCTTCTACAAGCATTTAATAAAAGTCTGTATGGAACTTATCTTTGACTCTGTACCTTTTTAAACCTGTTTACCTCAGCCCAAATGTCTGTTGTCCGTATAGCTGTATGACATATGAATACCTACTTGGGGGGCGTGACCTTGCAGCACAGGTGAGTCAGACTGGGTCTTAAGCGAGGAATGTCAGCAAGTGCGGAAGTTACATAAAGGGGCAGATTGAGTTAGCCGCATTAAGCAGAGATTTTGACATGGGATACATAACCATGCTTCTGCGACGCTCACTATTCAATTAGAGAATGTTTATCTCAGAGGTAACATGGTAAGTCTGCTTTGTTTTACCAATGATTAAGTGCGAGGAAGAGTAGGGAAATGACACTGAACCCAAAAACTCGCCCAATAAAATGGCAGCGTAGTACAGAAAGCTATTAGGTTTCTGGGGTTCTCAAAATATGTCAAATGGTTGAGGTCTGAATTTTTGATTTTATTAACAGCAGAAAAAAAAAAAAGGATATTAAATGTGTTTTTCAGCAAATTAGAACATCTATTGAATGTGAGGTATATTACAATGCCTGCAAGGTAATGACTTTATTGGCCAGATTTGACCATTTAAAAACGTCTAAGTGATTAATCCTTATAACCAGAGATAATAATCCAGGTACTCACATTAAGGAGTTTTTCTTACTTTGAACCGACTCAGGAGGTGAAAACTAAAATCTGCATTAACCTTTATTTAGACCTGCATAAACTGAACGCATCTTTCAAATTTAATAGCAAATAGCTGCAAGTAACGGGAGTCGCAACTAACGGAATTCAACGAAACGCCAGACACAACTTCCTAAGTTTGCTCATAGCCTGTGCAGAGATAGTATAGAATGGATCACAGTATATATATATATATCGCCCCTGTGCTAGGCACAATTAATTAAGGAATGTTTTGGTAGACACTTGAGAAAAAAATAAATCCAACTCCCCCACTCATAAAAAAATCCCACTACAGCAAATGTAGTGCGTTTACAATTATAATACTCAGCATATCCTGTGCATCTAGATCACAATGTGTTCCGGAAGGAGCATATTGCTACAAACATTTTGTGAGTAACGGAATCGGTGATCTAGGTTCCTGAGAATGTTCTGATCTGTCACCAGCACACAAAGAGCCAGGAGGGGGATAATAATGCTCCTTGATGATTGCTAACACAGATGCACACTGTCAGTCATCTCTATGGAATCAGTGTATTCTTTAATATTGGTGGTCTTAAAATGAATTCACCTTCCTGCTTCTCTAAATACTGTAATCAGAAAGAGTTGGCATCATGCATGTACTGCACAGAGATGTACTCACCTTTAGTAACATACAAGTAGAAGAAGTCACAGTACAGGATGGTCTGCACCACACCTGCCACAATGGCAATCAGGTCAAAGAACCCTTCAAAGGAATAGCGCCAAATCCAGTTGAAGAGATACAAGGCACGGTACAAGCCCAAGAAGAACAGGTAATGAGTAGTGATTGTCTCCGCTTCACCCGTTTTGCTGATCATGAAGAGCTGAGGCAGGATGGCTACAGACTCCAGATAAATGGAGAAGGTCCACAAGATCTAGAAGATAAACGCTATTTCAATCATATGTTGCTATTTCCCATCTATTACATAGTTTAATAGCAGACATATATGGAATAAAAAAATAAAATAAAAAATAAATAAATATGACAGCACTTTAATGATATGCAGGGGCGGGGTCTTGGGGTGCACACCGGTAAGGAGATGTGCGACCCTGCGGAGACCTTTCAGTAGTACTACATACAAAGACAAGGTTGAAGGTGCACAATTCAAACACTACTAATTTATTAATAATAATCATTGCAATACAATTTTTACATTTTGAGCGAGGTTCAACGCATAGTTATGGCCATAAGTAACGGCTAGCCCACCACCTCCAGGTGACCTCATTAGTCGTGCATTTTGGGGGGTACAAATCTCAGGTGTGGGACACCCCAAAATGAAGATTCATGCCTCACGGGAAGGAACCAAACATATCACAACGTCAAACAGCAACCAAGAACTGTCAAAAAAGGAAAATACTAACTTGTTTGACCCAATGTAACAAGAACACATAAGCTGACAGCACAGAGGCGGGCTTCCAGTGTCCCCGAGTTGATTCAGAGAAATGGATTTATCGGCAAGTACCAAAATCCTATTTTCTCTATCATCCACTAGGGGGACACTGGAGATCTATACAGCTAGGGACGTCCCAAAGATACTCCCATCGTTCTCCATGCTGTCCTGTTGGATAGCAAGCCTAAGCCAACGAGCAATGGACTGCTTCGAAGCAGGACAACCCTCCTTCTGTGCATCATAAAGCACGAACAAGGAATCCGTCTTTTTGATCCGAGCCGTCCACTTGACATAGATCTTCAAGGCTCACACCACATCCAATGCCTCCAGAGTAGCAGAAGTGTCAGAACTGGATGGAACCACAATAGGTTGATTCAGGTGAAACGCTGATACAACCTTCGGCAGGAACTGCTGCCTAGTCCTGAGCTCCGCTCTGTTCTCGTAAAAGACCAAGTATGGACGTTTACACGATAAGGCCCCCAATTCTGAGACACATCTAGCAGAAGCCAGGGCCAGTAACATCACTGTCTTCCACATGAGGTACTTGTCTTCTACCGTCAACAGAGGCTCAAATCAGGAGGACTGTAGAAATTCCAACACCACATTCAAATCCCAGGGCGCCATAGGCAGCACAAAAGGAGGTTGTATGTGAAGAACCCCTTGCAATAAGGTCTGAACTTCTGGCAACAGTGTTATGGAAGAAAATGGAGAGAGCTGAAATCTGGACCTTAATGGAACCCAGACGCAAGCCCTTATCCACACCAGCCTGCAGGAAACATGAGAAACGTCTTAAGTGGAACGCCGCAGGTGGATAGGTGCGTTCCTCGCAACAAGAGACGCATCTTCTCCAGATAGGATAGTGTTTTGACGTCACAGGTTTCCTGGCCTGAACCATGGTAGCAATAACCTTTTTGGAAAGGTGAGCTCAACCTCCATGCCGTCAAACAAAGTAAGCTGTAAGTGTACGGGTAGAGGCCAAGAGTCTTCGACAGACATGTCCAGAATATCCGTGTACCACGCCCTCCTAGGCCAATCCGGGGCAATCAGAATTGCCTCGACTCCCTGATATCTAATTCTCTTGAGCACCCTTGGGAGCAACTGAATCAGGGGAAACAGGTACACCAGCCGGTAAGGCCAAGGCGACGTCAGTGCTTCCACTGCCCTCACCTGAGGGTCCCTGGTTCGAGATCAATACCAGTGAAGTTTCTTGTTGAGGGGAGAAGCCATCAAGTCAATCTGCAGGCAGCCCCACCGGTGGGTGATCTACTGAAACACCTGAGGATGGAGTCCCCACTCCCCCGGGTGGAGGTCGTGACGACTGAGGAAGTCTGCTTCCCAGTTGTCCACTCCCGGAATGAAGATTGCCGACATTGCTCTTGCTTTTCTTTCCGCCCAAAGGAGTATCTTTGCCACCTCTTGCATGCAGGCTTTGCTTTTTGTCCCTCCTTGCCAATTGATGTACGCCACTGCTGTGGCTTTGTCTGACTGAACTTGGATTGCTTGATTCGCGAGCAGAGGAGTGGCCTGAAGCAGAGCATTGTAGATCGCCCGAAGTTCCAGAATGTTGATCGGAAGGAGGGCTTCGTGGGCTGGAACAGCGCCCCCTGGGTGACAGCACCCCAATCTTGCAGACTCGCATCCGTTGTGAGGAGGGTCCAATCCTGAATCCCGAAACTCAGGCCTTCCAGGAGATTGCAGGACTGCAGCCACCACAGAAGGGAAATCCTGGCATGAGGTGACAGCCAAATCATCCGGAGCATCTGTAGATGTGATCCGGGCCACTTGCTCAGGAGATTCAATTGAAATGTTCTGGCATGGAAACTCCCATATTGGATCGCCTCGTAGGAGGCGGCCATCTTTCCCAACAATCTGATGTAAAGAGGGATGGATACACGAGCAGGACGGAGCACCATGCGGACTATTTCCTGAAGTGTTCGCGCCTTGTCCTCTGGGAGAAACACCTTCTGGGCACTGTATCCAGTAACATCCACAAGAACAGGAGCCGCTGAGTCGGTTCCAGGTGGGACTTCTGTAGATTGAGAATCCACCCATGGCGTTTCAGAAGTTGGATAGTGTCCAGGGGGTCAATGTTGTCCCTTACCTGGATCTTGCTTTTATCAGAAGATTGTCCAGGTAAGGGACAACATTGACCCCCAGGTCCCGGAGTTGGAACATCATCTCCGCCATCACCTTTGTGACTACCCTCGGAGCTGTTGACAGGCCAAAGGGTAGTGCCTGGAACTGGTAGCGATCGTCCAGTAGGACAACCCTCAGAAAAGCCTGATGAGGTGGCCAAATTGGAATATGAAGGTAGGTGTCCTTGATATCCAGGGAAACCAGGAACTCCTCTTCTTCCAGACCCAATCACTGCCCTCAGGGATTCCATTTTGAACTTGAAAATCTTTAGGTAAGGATTCAAGGACTTTAGGTTCAAAATGGGCCGTACCGAGCCGTCCGGCTTTGGAACCAAACACAGGTTGCAGTAATAACCCCATGCCTCGTTGTGGTATCGGTTCTGGGACAATGACATTGACATGGGACTGGACCAACTTTCGGATAGCCTGTTGCAAAGTAACCCGCATATCCTCCAAAGCTGGTAAGCTTGATTTGAAAAACTGTTGGGGAGGAGCGCCGTCGAACTCCAGCTTGTAGCCTTGAGAAATTAGGTCCCATACCCAGGTATCCTGGCAAGAGCTTTCCCAGATGCGGCTGAAGTGACGCAGTAGGGATCCCACCTAGAGATCTCCTCGCGGTGGGTGGGCACCGTCATGCTGAGGACTTAGTGGAAGCAGAATTGGCGCACTGTTCCTGAGAACCGGCGGTTGCAGGTCTTTTTGACTTACCTCTGGTGCCTCTATTTGCATTAGAGGCACTTCTGGCCCTAGAACAAAATATGTTAGGCCGAAAGGACGGAACAGACAGCCCCAGGTAGGAACGCCTAGTCGGCAATGCCCCAGAGGGGAGAAATGGCGATTTCCCAGCCGTGACTTTGGAAATCCACGTATCCAACTCAACCCCAAAGAGCCATTCCCCTGAAAAAGGGAGAGATTCTACACTGCACTTTGATACTGCGTCCGCTATCCACTGACGCAACCACAAAGCCCTGCCATGGCAGAAGTCCTAGCATTAATATTCCCCATCTCCTTGAGCGAATCACACAGGACGCGTGTAGTGTCCTGAATGTGCCTTAGGAGGGTCACCGTAGTGCTATCCTGATTACATGGAATGGGATCATCCTGGGAGGACAAATCCTCTGCAGCATATGACACAGTGTCTCTGGACATAGCTAAAGGAGACCACCAAACACTCTATATACATATACACACACACACACACACACACACACACACACACACAGGTGAGGGCAGACAGAGTTTCCCCGCCAAGAATGGCAAGAGAAACAGAGATTGGAGCCAACCCACACACAGCGCTTTTACCAAAGGGAGACCCCTTGTCAGCGCTGACTGCGCACCTTAATTGGACACACAGTCATATTACAGCCTCCCCCCTCCTACAACCCCCTGATATCGTTTACAAATAACTGGAGTTGCTGTGGAGGTACCTGATTCTCCTTCTCAGCGCTGTGCAGGCAGGAAAACGCTGCTGGGTTCGCTCTGAGAAGCTCCGCCCCCTTAATGACGTTGTCTTCCCGCTTTGCATGGATTATACTGGCTGAGATCTGGGGACCCCGACAGGCTACTGGACCAGTGTAGGGTGTTGCGCTGGCTCAAGGCGCCCCCTTACAGTGCCGCACCATGTACCGCTGAGCCACCCCCGGAACGTTGCGCTCCTACCCTGTGCCATCTTCACACCGACCCCCCGCTTGCTAGGGGGGGGGGGGGGGGTCGGTGTCTCACTCGCCGCCGATTCTTCAGCTCTGCAAGGGGGTGGCGGCATGCTGCTGGGGCGAGCGGTCCCCTGTGGCGGAGAACGATCAGACCCCTCTGGAGCTCAGTGTCCAGTCAGCGGAGACAGTGGCTCAGACCCCGCAGGGAGACAGTGGCTCAGACCCCGCAGGGCGGACACTGCTCCCCCCTCAGTCCCTCGCTGCGGGGAGGCTGTGGACAGCTGCCTCCCCGTAAAATAATAAACTCTAAAAAAATAAAAAAAAATTACCAAGAAAACTCAGGAGAGCTCCCCTAGCTGTGACCGGGCACATTTTCTAAACTGAGTCTGGTAGGAGGGGCATAGAGGGAGGAGCCAGCCCACACTCTCAAACTCTTAAAGTGCCAATGGCTCCTGGTGGACCCATATATACCCCATGGTACTAATGTTGACCCCAGCATCCTCTAGGACGCAAGAGAAATACCTTTAAATTGAAGATTAGTCTTACAGACCCGTCTGGTTTTGGTACTACAAAAAGACTTGAATAAAATCCCGTTCCTCTCGGAGGAACCGGAACTGTTGCAATTACCTCTGTCAAAAGTAACTTTTGAATAGCCGTGTCTAATGCTCTCACTCTTTGAGGGCCTGTAGTAAAGAACTGACTATGAGGTTGTGTTTGAAAATCCATTCGGTAGCCCTGGGAAATAATATTTCTTATTCAGACTTCTGGCGAGGTTTCAGCTCAGGCTCCCTGAAACTCGATCAACCGTGCGCCCACCTTGGGAGACAGTCATGCCACGGTCTTGTCCTGCTTTCGGGCTGTGGACTGGGAACAGCCCCTGCCTCTGTTTCCACGAGCTTGTCCACCAAAGCCTCTACCTCTGGCACGAAAGGACTGAGACCTAAAAGAATTAAACACCGGACCAGAGTAGCTTCTTCTTACCGGTTGTGTGGTTCTAGGATACGTAGTTGGCAGAAACGTGGATTTTCCTGCCGTGGCTTGCGAAATCCACTTGTCCAATTCTGGACCAAACACTTCCCCCACAAAGGGGATCACTTTCACTGCCTTTTTTTTTTTTTTTTAAATACCAATCCACTTGCCAATCTCTGAGCCACAGAATCTGCCTGGCCGATATTGCCGAAGCTGAAATGCGTGATGCTATCCTACTAGCATCTTTTGTGGCTTGACCAATGTAAGTGTCCGACTCCCGGATATGTTCCGCTAGTCTAACTATTTCTTCCGGATTATTGTCCTCTGCTACAGCTCAAACTATTTGTCCTGCCTAAGTGACAATAGCCTTATTCAATGTACCTATAATGGTAGGTCTCTGTGATGCACCTACAGCCACGAAGATAGATTTAAGGTCGGTATCCAACTTACGGTCTGATACATCTTTAAGTGTAGTCACATTCGGTATTGGAAAGATTGTCTTTTTTGACATCCTAGCGAGAGAAGCATCCACAATCGGTGGCACTTCCCAATTGGACATTATTCCCTAAGGCAAGGGGTAAATTAACTCGGGCAATTGGAAGAGTCTATCCGGCTGCTTCCATGCTTCTCCCATCTGATACTGGAGTGTCTGAGGAATCGGAAACATTGCCGCTGGCAGCTTCTGTGATTCAAACAGATCACACTTTAGGTTCCTTAATTTCCTCTTCTTTGAAATTAAGTACCTGTTTAATAGCCTTAATAAGGGATTCTAACCCCTTTACCTCTGAATCCTCCTCCTGAGGACTACCATCCAATATCTCCTCAACCGATTCTCTCTCCTCATCTACCAAGAGACCCTCCTCTTTTTCTGACTTCTTGCAGGACAGAAAGGTCCCTTTACAAAATGTGCGCACAGGATTTTCCACCTGTGCTGGCGAAGTAATGAGGAATTCTTCCATAGTTTCAGAAACCGGCAGCCTATTCTAAATGTTGCTTACGGGATTCCGCCATCTCTTTAGAGATATCCACCCATGACCCTGATGGACCACTGCTCCCAGGTTGAGCGTCCATTCCCAAACACTGGCTTCCACAGTGGTTGACAAGTGTGGAAGCTGCCAAGCTGCTCCCCCGCCTCCTGGCTGCTCTGCGCTCGCCAACCTCCTGAGCCATGCCACTCCGGAGCTGTCCGTGCATCCTGATACACCTGCAGCCATCCATTGCCTGCTGCCCAGCGAGGGAACCAAAACCTAGAATAAACCAGGGACTCTAGGAGCTACGCTGCTACTCACTGTCAGAAGAAAACTTCTGCATGAGAGGCCGATTCCCGGGATCTTAGTCTTAAATGTACTCTAAAAGTACTCTCAAAGTCAGCCTGTTTCCTCCTTTCTGCCAGGTGGGATCGGGCCACAGAACTTTTAAAAAGAAAAAGCTTTTGTGGAGCAAGAGCTCCTTTCTGTGCTTCCACCTCCTAGCACAATTTTTTTTTAAACTGGAGGATTGGGGGCGAAGAGGGAAGAGCCAGCTGTGAATTTTTATTTATTTATTTTTTATAAATTCATTCATTGTGCCACCGCCGGTCTGCAATCTTCACACCCCAGCTGTATAGCTCTCCAGTGTCTCCTAGTGGATGATAGAGAAATGAAGCTATTTTATTTCTAGCATTTCCATATTTCCCTCTCAATGTGGTAAATGGCTTACCTTTATTTTTACTTTCCAGAACTGAATGTAGGTTTTCACAGATTTCATCATATATTAACCCACAGATCACATCAGTAATACTGAATAACAATGTCATGCCACAAGCTGTGTAAATGCACCAGAACACAAAACTATATGAAGACCATCATAGACCTACTCAGAAAAAGAAAAGCCTGGCAAGATAGTTTCTGTCCTATGGATAATGACAATGAACAGTCTTCACTGACTTTTGGTATTATTGCAGGCAGCTAGTCTTGGATGTAATAACGATGGCCAGGAACATACAAAAAGGACAGAACGTACCTCGAGGGGAGAGAAATCGTGATTAACCAGGACGGATAATCCACCAACAGGAACGACAAGAAACTCGATTCGGAACGTATCATGGTTCCCATCGTATGTGGCCTTGAATTTCATGTATACCAGATAGACGGTTGCATATGCGCAGCCAATATAGATGAGCTGAAAGAGTGAAGAAAAAAAAAAGTATTCAAAAACACATAAAAAAAATGTACAAATAGATAAACGTCTTTCCAGAATGTTATTTCAAGAGGTTTTCCTCATCTTTCCATGGGGTGAGCAGTGGGGTAATTACTATGAACTAATCTAAAAAAAAGATTTTTGTGAATAGGCAGATTAGAAAGTAATCCCTTTGTATTCTGCAACTACAGATTTCTTGAATAGCCCTGGCCTACTAATACATGTACATGTAAACTGGAGACCAGCATATACAATCTCTAGTCTTAAGGGCCCTACACACTGAAAGATTATCTGTCTAATCTTTCTGGTTGGAACAAAAATCTGATAAATGTATGGGAGCAAATGACAACTGACTATTTGCTCTCAAACACTGGAAACCAGCCAAAAATGGATTTTCAGACAAATTGGTTAAGTTTGTTTCATTAAACCAATTTATCTGAACAACCGTTTTTGTCCATTTTCTGGATTTTTGGAGCAAATGGTTAATTGTCATTTGCTCCCAGACATTTCCAAATTTTCTTTCCAATCAACCAGATTGGACAGATAATCTTTGTGTATGGCCCACATAGGTGGACAAAAGCCTCTGAACCACTGCATTACCAACTGCATGTTATTGGAGTGTCTGATTTCTGCACGCCTGGGTATGAATGTAAGGCAGTGGCTCTACGCTTTGTCAGTGCTTTCTAGGTTTTACTTCAAGACACTGGGGGCAATTCAGTTGTTTTTTGGGGGCACTGAAAGTAATGGGTGCCAGTCGGAGCAATACAACTGTTCTGTTCAGGTGCCAGTTGCTTCAGATACGTCCAATAGCACTGGGTTTAGCCACTCAAAGCGGCTAAACCAACCAGTCTAAAATACTGCCTGTTTTTAAAAAGTCCTGTTTGGATGCCCAAACAGGACACTTTTCACACATTTCAGCTCACCACCTGGAGAGGTGGTGAGCAGAACTGTCCCCTCCCTCCCATTGTTTAGTAAATACCAGTGTCCTCCCGAGAAAATGTTGCCAGTCGGGTGGCATTAAGAAGTAGTGGGTGGGGGCAGGGCAATCTGGCTGGACACAGATGTAATTGTTTATAGCAATGCACCCTGAGACACAATGCCTGCCCTTTACCATCTACCATAACAGCAATGTTCCCACCATCCAAACCATGCAAAGCCTCCAAAAGATGGTGGAGGGATCTTCATTACTGTAAGCACAGCGTGACTGGTTATGTCCGTCATATACATGAAGCAGGATTGTGCCGGGTAGCATGTAAAAAAAAAAGCCCAGAGGAAACAACCTGGGAAGAACAGTGAATTGTTCTGTATTAAGTGGCAGCATTATAATTTGTGTTCGGTTACAGCAGGGGTGGGGAACCTCAGGCCCGCAGGCCGTATAAAGCCCTCAAAGCCACTTGATCCGGCCCTCCCAGGCTCACCTAACCAAGGGAGATGCCGGGCACCCACTGAGATTTTGTTACTAGCGGGTGCCCGGCTTCTTCCCCCTCAGCAGCAGCCGGAGGTAGTAGCTCACTCCTGAGCTCCGGCATCCGGCTCTGGCAGTGTGCGTGTGTTCCTGTGCGGTGTTATGGGAGAGATGTCATGACGTCTCTCCCATAGTTCTGAGGAGCGGGCAGCCAGGCAGAGGACAAGGGTCCGGAAGCAGGAGCGGGGCTGGTGAAAATTGTGTCTTTTCTTTCTTTTAATGTGTGTGTAAGCGGCGCTACTAGGGGTCATATCTAATGGGGCATATCTACTGGGGGCAGGCTAGTTTTTAAGTTGATAATTTTTATATGGCCCCCGAAGGATTTTATAAATATCCAAATGGCCCTTGGTAGAAAAAAGGTTCCCCAACCCTGGGTTACAGCATCTGGTGCAACGTTAGCATACAGCCGACATGTTACCCTTGTAGGTGAGCATTTAGTTCCACAAGTACAAATCACTTGGCCAATATCTAATTAATCCATATCTAATCCCCTGGTTAGTGGCCGCTAAGACTGATCCAAAGCAAGATTTAAAGAATGCTGGTCTGCTTTCTCATGTGTGTACAATTACTATGGGAACACATTATGTACATCAAAGGAGGAAATTAGGCAGGATGACCAGGAGCTGCAGCCTACTGTATACATTATACAGAAGTGTATAAAGCCATGATGTGCAACCCAATAGAATTCAAGGGCTACATGTGTGACCCTCTAACCTTCAAAAGAGCCACACATTACCCTTAACCTTATGACCTTAAAAAATTAATCACAGACTTCCGGGGGCGGAGCCAGCTAGCATGGCCGCTTTTTAATGTAGCTCCTCTGACCCGCACAGTATATCCTTAACAACCCTCCCTTTCTGTGGGACCCAATGCCGGAAAACCCCACACCAAATTGTTGCCGAAATTCTCCTGCTTCTGGAGATACCTGTGGTGTGGAGGAGGACCGAGGAGAACGTATATTGCCCCGGAGTCAGGCTCTCAGACGAGACGGCCATCATGTCCGCCAGCATGGCGCTGCTATTGGCGCGAATTCCCCCCTGCCTATAATCACTGAGGTGTGCTGCCGACGCTAGACGAAAGCTGCCTGGGACTCACCGTTCCCGGACTCCACACCCGTCCCCTTGATGTGAAGCGGGCACCTGATTCAGCAACGGAGTACAGAACTGCAGCGGGAGAGGACGCGCCGTGACGGACGGGAAGCTTTCCGGGACGGAGCCGCGTCTTCAAGAGACGAGGTACAGGCTGAGGCGAGGAATCCCCGTCGGAGCGAGACGCGGAAGCACACCCGCTCTTAATGGTGTCCCTTGCTGGGACTCGAAGTGCGCTGCCCACGGCACCCGACTGACCTCCACACACTGATCCCGTATCCCTGAACTGAAGTGTGGAGCCCACATCGGAGCGAGACGCAAGGAGTCGTGGACGCCCATCCGCTATCATCTGTGACCCCTGCTGGGACTCGGAGCACGCTGTCCACGAAGCCCGACTGACCGCCGCTCATTGACCCTGCGTCTCTGACTTGTCCTCTGTGCTGAGGCGGGGAGCCCCTGTCGGAACGAGGCGCGAGGAATCGCGGACACACACCCCTTGCAGGGACTCGGAACACATTGTCTACGGCGCCCGACTGACAGCCGCTCACTGACCTTACTCCCGCAATCGCCTGCAAGCGACAGCGGGGAACCACTGCCGCTCTCGGAAACGCGCCTGAGCCCTGCGTCCCGCAACACCCGTGAAACGGGAGACTTGGCACGGACGACTCTGGAATCCTGCTGCTACACAGCCACTAACCGTGCCCCTTCCACCTTGGTGAGCCTGCTCCTACAGGGACTACATACCAGATTAACCGTGCGAGGTCCCTGGAACCATCTCCACCTTGTGGCTCCTACGGCCTCGTTGGCGGCACCAGCGGAGTCCCTACTTACCTACACTGGATGATGTGCTCCTTCTTCCCCAGGTACTAATATTGTGTGTCTGCCCCACCTTCTCCCTTTCTTCTTTACTAACAGACCCTGATCCCTTTTCCCCCCACATCTCTGTTCCGTTCCTCCCTATTGTGTTTCCCTACCCCCCAACGCCGTCCTTCCTAGCCCACTCCAATTTCCCCCTCTACTTTGATTTTCTCCCCCCCCTGCTCATACCCACACCTATACTCTCCTGGCACTGGGGTCTTATCGTGCTCACATCTATAATTACTAGCCGACTGCTAAGTGCCTGTTATTGAGAAGATCTGCCTTTAACCGGACCTTACATTTTTTTTTTTTTTTTTTTTACCCAACCCCCCGGCAATTCCCTAAGGCGAAGAAGTCAGCTACCTTTATTGTGATGACTTTTCACATTTCATTGCCCTAGTTTTCTACTGGACTTCCTTTATTTGCATACTCTGAGCCCTATCATATTCAGGAGCCCTGAAATTCAACTATACACAGCAACAGCCCCATCTTGTGGTTGGATAGTGTAATTTTTTTTTTTTTTTTTCTCTCATTTACTACAGCCCTGTTTTCTTTTGATCTATATATTTCTTCTACTCTTAACTGTGTGGGGTTTTGGAATTGGGGGTGTATGCTCTAACTGTTCTCAGGAACACACTGAGAGAGCTACCATGAACTGCACTGTTATAAAAACTCTAGCTGCTGCTTACATTTAACCAAAGAAAGGTATGAACTGTCATATATACTGAAGACACACGTCTTTGTCCCCTTTGGATTGCAGGATTATTACAACCATTGTTACTATTTTATTTTTATTATTTCTCCCCTCTTCCTTCACCCATACATATCTGTACACAGCCGGCATGCTGACATACAGATATTCTCTTCTATGATTGTATTGCCACCTGGTGGCCGGTTTGACAATATTTGTTATAAGATTCACAGTGCTATATTATACTTTTGTAGAAACACATTTATAACATCTGTAACTCACTAGGTATTAGTGCGGATCATATTCCCTAGACCTTAATACTAGTGCTTCAATTACTACTCAGATCCTTGTACAATCTTCTAAACATATTCACTAGAATATTACGTTCAGGACCACTTTTACTTTAGTATTTACTCCTTGACTTTTTAAAATGTGACCTCGTTAATTCTCAGGAGAGCGGTCTCTCTGCTATTTTGTTATACCAACCCCGGGCCGGAATTGCTTCACCCTTAATACCTTGGAGCTGGGACCACTGATCTCCTTACTTGGTGTATGGACAAGTTTCTTAACAAACCATTGTCCTCACTCCCACCCAGAACTACTCGTACTATGGTTAACCCCAAAAAAATGCCAGCGAAGTCTGGCCCCTCCCCGCCTTCACCGCCGGGTAACTCTTCTCCTGCACAATCTATAGGGGAAAGTGGAGGCCCTATTACACCACCCTCGGACGTGGCATCGTCCTTACTCACGGTGTTAATGCCAAAAATCGAGGAGAAATTTGAGTTGCTCATGCCTATGATTGATGAGAAATTCAAAAATTTCCTCCCCAGATTTGAGGCTAAATTTGACCAACTTATGCCTAAAATCGACAAAAGGTTGGACAAACTACAAACATCCTTAGATTCAGCTCTAACCTCCTTAACAGACCACACCAATAGACTGAACACACTAGAACAAAGGGTTAGTGACATTGAAGATGACTTACACGCCACACGGTCGTCCAACTCCTCTACCATTGCCTCCTATCAAACACTTGTCGACAAGGTAGATGACTTGGAAAATCGACACCAGCGGAATAATCTCCGCTTTGTGGGCATCCCCGAACAGGTGAGAGGGTTGGCCTTGACAGATTTCATAAGCACGCGACTGGTTGAGGCGCTCAACCTCGGCAGTGACATGGACATCCCTCGCATTGAACGAGCCCATAGATTGGGCCCAGAGCGTGACGGACCTGATAGGAGGCCCCGCCCAGTAATCGCTAAATTTCTGGACTACCGTGACAAAGAGAAGATCCTGACTGCTTTTAAACGGAACCGCGACTTGGTCGTTGAGGACCATCGGATCCTCATCTTTCAGGACTTCTCGGCCACGGTGGCCCAGAAACGCAAAGAGTTCTCACCGCTTTGCAAGTTTTTAGCCGACAATAACAAACGTTTTGCACTGTTGTACCCGGCAAAACTAAAGATCACTGAGAATGGGCAAACATTTATCTTTGACAACCCGACTGAAGCTCGGGCCCATCTGCAACTGACTCGCCAATCTAGGAACTCACCTATCTGACCATAATTAAGAGCCCACCTACGCTAATGAGCCTGCATGGCTCACTGGAATTGAGATGACATGCTCTCCTGACTTCGTGGTAATCGATAGTCTAGGATTTACCACTTCTATGTTAACACCTATAGTTGGTGTAATGTTAATTTTCTATGTTATGTACTGTTTCTATCTATGTTTGCCACCCACTGAAATGTTATTCAGGGGCTGGCGTGGTATTTGTTTGGATGGGAAAAAGTTTGAAAATTTTCTCTCGAAGCTGAAATCTTTATGGTTATACTCACTGAACATGGTTTTATTCTCTATGTTGGGTCCGGGTCTGTGCCTGATACACGCCCTTGGGATTTGCCCTGCTTGCTGGGACAGGGGTGATCCCACACACAATAGATATACCCATAGTCACATACGCCCCCCGACGGGCATAGGATGACATCTCATCACCCTGATCCACACAACCCTACCCAACGATCACCTCGTTCCATTAAAATTACCTCATGGAATGTGGGGGGTCTCAACACCCCAATAAAACGTAAAAAAGTGACATCTGCCCTTAAAAAACTCAAACCTGATATTGTCTATATTCAAGAGACACATTGGAAAAGAGGGGAGGACTCTGCCCTACGTGATGGGTGGATAGGGGATTGCTTTTCTGCGCCTTACCGCACTAAATCACGCGGAGTAGCAATAATCTTGGCGCGACACCTCCCCTACACTATCTTAAACACAAACATGGACCCAGAGGGCCGCTATATTCTCATGGATATTCAAATATATGATGCTAGGTTCACTCTGCTCAATTTGTATGCTCCAAACGTTGATCAACCAGCTTTTTACCAACATATTTCGCAACTGCTCCATAGTAGAAGCAATCACGAGCTCATAATAGGTGGTGATTTTAACACAATCTTAGACCCTCTAATTGACAAATGCCCGACTCCAGCGAACCTGATGGCCCCTCAGTGGCGCCAGATCTCTAGGTTACTCGCGGAACATTCTCTAATCGATCCGTGGAGAATGCTTAACCCCACGGATAGATCTTACACGTTTCACTCGGCGGTCCATGGGTCCTTCTCTCGTATAGATCATATACTGTTGTCTACGCCCCTACTTTCTGACACCATAGATACCCAGATAGGGGACATTGCGGTCTCTGACCACGCACCAGTTTCGATTACGCTTAATGCCCGAGCCATGGGCTCACGCCCATTCTTTTGGCGATTCCCTTCTTACCTCTTCCACTCAGAACAATTCAAAAAATTTCTCAGATTGAAATGGGCGGAGTTCTCGGATGATAACCTGGAACACTGGGACAACCCTGTCTTATTCTGGGAAACATCCAAGGTCGTGATGAGGGGACACATTATATCATATGTAGCGAACAGAAATCGGGTAAACAAGACACAACATGATGACTTATTAAACACCATGCGGACACACCTTACAGCATATATCTCAGATCCTACCTCCATCACCCATAACAATTACATTGAATCACGCCGACTATACGACAGTTTCTTAGTAACACAGGCCCAGCAAAAACTGGACTACACTAAACAAAAATACTTCCGATGGGGAAACAAAACGGGAACTTTGCTGGCAAACATGACCAAAAGCTTTAAGCGACATGGACACATATCCACTATACTCGATAGCCGCACTGACACCTTACACACTAAAGCTGCGGACATTGCACGGACATTCCAGAATTATTTCCGTCAGCTTTATGCACCTACCCCACATGACCCGGTCTTGTCAGATAAACTACTAGATGAGGCAAATCTCCCTTGCATAACACCCTTACAGAGGGAAGAACTCGAGAGAGCAATCACAGAGGAGGAGATCGCTAAGGCAATCTCTTCTATGCACCTTAACAAATCACCAGGACCGGATGGTTACTCTATAGAATACTACAAGCTCTTACACCATGACGCCATCCCAGCAATGCATACCCTATACAGACACATCCAATCAGAATTTCCTACGTACCCTACCTTTAACCAGGCTTTCACAACCCTCCTACCAAAACCCAATAAAAACCTCTCCCTACCATCCTCATACCGACCCATAACACTTTTGAACGTTGACTTCAAAATCCTAGCTAAGATAATGGCAGATAGGCTCCAATCATTTCTAGCATCCATGCTCACAGACCACCAACTGGGCTTCACCAAGGGCAGACACTCAGTAAAGGGAATTCGCACTGCCATAGCTGCAGTAATGGCGGCGAGTCTCCAGACGGATACCCCAAATATGCTCCTAAGCCTAGATGCAACTAAAGCATTTGACATGGTCTCCTGGCCCTACCTACACGATATACTAGAAAGGAGGGGCTTTGGACTAACATTCCAATCTCTAATAAAATTCTTCTATACCCAACCACACACCTCATTATTGATTAATGGGACAAAGGGAGACAAAATTGAGCTCACCAGAGGGACGAGACAGGGTTGCCCCCTTTCGCCCCTACTCTTCAACTTAGCATTAGACCCAATGCTGAGGGTGCTACAGAATTGGTCCCAATTTAAAGGCATCAGTGTCGGAGTGGGGGAGGTAAAAATATCGGCATTCGCCGACGATGTCCTCTTGTTCTTATCGGAACCGCGGAGGACCCTGGGACCGCTGATGGAACGTATCAGGGAATTTGGAAGAGTATCGGGATTTGAGGTCAATTTTGAAAAATCCACGGCCTTATATTTAAAACCAGGCTATGCGCGCCCAGCCTGGTTCAGAGAGGCTACAGTTGGATGGACAACTAAAGCGATTACCTATCTAGGGGTACAGATCCCAAAAAATTTGACAAACCTATACAACCTCAACCTAAAACAAATCATACGTAATATGAGGGAGGATACGGATCGCTGGAGACATCTTAAAATATCGTTTTTGGGCAGAGTGAGCCTGGTGAAAATGATTTTGTTTCCTAGGCTTCTATACCCTTTGCAATCCCTTCCTATTTTACTCTCTAAAAATGCCACGACAGAAATTAACAAAATAATACGTACATTCATTTGGAATGGTAAACGAGCACGAATTAGTTTGGTAAAATTACAACAGCGTAGACACAATGGAGGTGTAAATCTCCCCAATGTGTTGGAGTACAGCTACGCCTCCCATCTACGCTATCTGAGAGATTGGCTGCATGGAGGGAATACGTACTCCAACACGACCTTAGAGTCTGCCTTCCTGGGTGGTGGTGGCGGTATGATCTCCTTCTTGCACTTACACGAGGAAGAAATATCTGCCTCGGTCCGAGCGAACCCACTACTAATGTCCACTCGGAAAGTCTGGCATATCTTACGACATAAATGTTCCCTAAATCCACATACGTCTCTTTTCCTCCCCCTAGTCCACAATAATCGCTTTCAAGATGGCAATGCGAGCCATCCTTTCACACTTTGGGAACGGTATGGTATCACTTCAATACGACAATTCATACATGGTGAGTCAAAAAAACCACTCACATTGGCACAGGCAGTGGAACTCTTTCCAATACTAAACACATTCCCCTTAGCATACCTACAAGCTCAACATTACGTAGCTACTGTCTCTAGAACACTATCCTCACAGGATTATGACAACCCGTTAGATAAACTGTTGCTGGCGGGGAACCCCTCATCCAAGGCTGTCTTCACTCTGTACTCATTTTTGCACACACCCTTACAATACACTGATACAACGGCGGGACTAGCGCAATGGATAGATCATTTCCCATCCCTTTCTGTAACGAATTTGCTGAAACACCTCGAGTTGTCCATCAGGCTGATACCTGCTGCATCTTACACTGAACTCTTTTTAAACATATGGCACAGAACATATCTATCACCACACCGTAGACACCTAATGGGTTTATTGGAAAACGCGTCCTGCCTTCGATGTGGTAATCAACGAGCTGAGTTGTTCCACTGTCTATGGGAATGCCCTATAATCCGGAGATTCTGGCTCCAAATATGGAAATATGTTACCCAACACCTAGTAAACTATCTACCGCTCACCCCTGAATGGGCAATATTTGGTATGATGCCGGAAGGCACTAGGATAGCACAGGGTGTTAAAAAGTTATTGATGATGATCTCTGCAGCTGCCAAAAAATGCATCTTACAAATGTGGATACAGCCCTCTGCCCCGCCACTATCACTTTTTCTAGGGAAAATCTTTCATATTTTCAGAATGGAATGGCTGGAGGCTTCCCTACAGAAAGAAAAGTTCACTGAAAGATTTTTTGAAACATGGGAAAGCTACATAGAAACCCTATCCCACCCATTAAAGGAACAAGTGTGGAAATGTTTCCGTAATACTTTATGGTACGAAACTAGAATTTATGAACAGGACCCTCCAATTTCGTTCGTGGCCGATTAGTTTAAAGGGGACTGGGGCACCCTTTCATGGGGGGAAGTGGGTGCGGGCACAGATCCGGACTCATTCTACTCTATTTGTTTTCCATACTTGAAGGAAACTTCGCTATGACATGTATCGTACTATGTCCTAATAATAGACTATTATGTAAACTTGTTTTGAATATATGACAGATCAATGTTCATGTGATGGATTTTATCAACCATGTTTATCAATGTACTTTGCTGTGAATCTTTGATACGCTTCGATTGAAATAAAAAAAGTTTTGAAAAAAAAAAAAAAAAATTAATCACAAAAGCACTACTGCAAGCAAACCTGTCATACAAACTACTTTGGTTATTCACACAGCATATCTACAATATCCAGCTGCAATCAAAGGGATGATGCACAACGCTACTTTATGACTTGCCAAAATATTGCTTATTTATCAAGACTTATGGCCATATTCATCTTGTATATTGTTTGCATTATTCATTTTTAAAAGGATTTTCACTTACATAAGCTTCCCTATGAAACAACCTTTCAAGAACACACTACGGGGTTTATTCAGTAACCCACTAACAGCGCAAATAGTCCTAGTGTGGCGCTTCCACATCGTTGCCAGCACAACTCACACTCTTCCTGACCTGGACTTTCAGCTGCATATAGCCGAACATACACGTGGCCTTGAGTAATGCGCGGCTAATTGAACAGACCCTTATAAATGCACAATTTTCTAAAAACCTGGCTCCACTAATTTCACAAGTGGTTACAGAAGTGAAAAAGTGAGGGTTATGTCTAATACCCACCATCAATGAATGCCAGCAGGCAAACAAATGGTGTGTCTCCTTGCACAAGGATGTAAATTGTGCAATTCTTCCAATGATCACCACCACGAACAGTGGTGGGACAAAGCTTCTAAAATACACAGTATAATATGCCTTCAACACCTGTTTCTGCCTACAGGTACACTGACATCATATACCTGCTTGCAGCCTCCTGAGGTGCTAATCAGAAATGTGTAAACTTTCCCAAACTACACTTTTTTGCGTCACACCCAGTATTTTAGTCAGTTTCAGCAGTTTTGTGTGGCTAAGGGCTCTATTTACTAAGCCTTGGATGGAGAGAAGGTGGCCGGAGATAAAGTACCAGCCAATCGGCTCCTGTCATTTTTCAAACACAGCCTGTGGCATGGCAGTTAGGAGCCGATTGGCTGGTACTTTATCTCCAGTGACTTTATCTCCATCCAAGGCTTAGTAAATAGTCCCCTCAATCCAGTACTTCTGGCCGTGATCAGGGAGCCAAAACAATGGGCGCCTAAACAAGTGCATATCGCCCTGTCTGAAGGGATGGGCGATATGCAATTATGGAGCCCAATAAACAACTGACTCGTCCATTAAATGCTACATTTCTTTTTTAGAAATACATTTTCTGTTCCATTATAGGAAGACACATTTGTGTCTCTCCCAGCAGAACTGTATCATGAAATGCATGCACTGTACTCCCCTAATTGTCATTCCACGCCCTAATACGAGAGTTAATTGAATAGCATTTGAGGGCAGAGAATGAGTAATGACCGCAACATCCCTTACACGTGCAGATTTCAGATGAGCCTGCAGTCTGATGCTGGGATCGTTTCTCCTTTCGGTACATAATGAAGAAAAACTACCAGAGGTGACAAATCAAATCAGAGTGTGCTTATCACAACAGTACACTCTTTTCTTCATATCGGGGATGCTGCCAACCGGAAACTACAAGTACATTTATTATGTATGACTTATGACAATGTAAACATGATTGCTGTACCAGTAAAAATATATAGCAAATTCCTATGTTCTTTATTTTCCGCTGCTGCAATCTTTTCTAAACCGCAGGGTTTTTTGGTTACTTCCCCCACCATTTACCATTGTACACGTCACCTGCTATTTACCTAATCTATGGGGTCGATTCAATTCCGCAACAGTTGAATAGCGCTGGGAATTAGCTCCCGACGCTATTCAATTCAGCTAAAGTTAAGTCGGAGAATGCCAGTTCTCGCCGACTTAACAGGTAGTTTTGTCGGGAGAACGAGCATTCTCCGACTATTCAACTGTTGCTGAATTTAATCGACCCCAATGAATTTAAACATATAGGGTAGTATTCAATTGTTATATCGCGCATGATCTCCCATCTAAAGTGATGGGAGATCGCATGGCAATATTCAAATGATCTTTATCATGCCCATAGCAGTAAGGTTTAGTCGATTGCTATGGGCACGAGTTTAGACCCGTTTGGGTGCCCAAAACAGGACTTTGGGCAACCAAACGGGTCACTTTTCGCTCATTTCAGCTCGCCACCCCCAGGGGCACTAAAATGAAATTATGTTAGCACCTCCATCCGCAGAAACAATTGAGTAGCTGAGACAGAAGTGAAAGTGAAAGCAAGGCGGAAGCTTACAAAGGGGTCATTGTGGTTAAGGACACTGGTACCACCACTATAAAAAGACAGTTAATTTAAGGGACATCCAGCTCATACTGCATGGAAATTAACAGGTGTATGTAATAATGTACTGCAACCTGCACAGGTGTGTTGTAATCCATAGCAACCAAATGCTAGATTATTCTAGAGTAAGTTTGGTTTATGGTCGGTCACCATTTACGCTTTCGTCAGTGTCTTACCTTCATACTAGTGTTGTATAAAGAAATGAATGATGTAAAGAGGTCCAAATACCGGGTGGTAAAGACCATCGCGAAGAGGAGCTGACTCTTC
Organism: Pseudophryne corroboree; assembly: GCF_028390025.1. Taxonomy (NCBI): domain Eukaryota; kingdom Metazoa; phylum Chordata; class Amphibia; order Anura; family Myobatrachidae; genus Pseudophryne; species Pseudophryne corroboree. Next base: position 359,122,008 of record NC_086450.1, on the reverse strand, counting down.
CCAGAAATACCTGCAAGAGATAGTCGAAATATTAAATTAGATAATGCATTTAAAATAAATAAATAAAAACACTCATGGTAATTACAAATGAGCCTATCTCCTATCTGATAACAGCCATTCAAAACATGCAGTCAAGATATCAAGGGGTATATTCAATTAGGGTCGAAAACTGCCATCTGTCGAAATTCAACTTGTCGAATAGTATGTGAATCGGCGGTATAGCTGCCAATTCACGTACTTTTGAGTGAAACGAATTTGGCCCAGTTTCCGACCATCTCAGTACGACATAAAAAAAAATGTCGGACTGAGATGTGGGACCCAGAGGAGGACAGGGGGGAGGGGAGCCAGAGGCATACAGGGGAGATCATCGCTACAGCACAGACGCTGCAGCAGGATGTCTCAAAGCCGCGCCGCTCATGGCAGCGTCCACCCGGCTCCAGCAAGTGAGGTCACGCTTGCTGGAGCCGGGTGGACACTGCCGTGAGGTCGGGCGGCTGTGCGACATCCTCCTGCAGCGCTGATCTCCTCTGTCTGCCCGCGGCTGTCCCCGCGCGCCCCCCCTCTCCTCCTCTGGGTCCCTCATCTCAATTCGACTTGAATGAGATGAGATTGAATAGGGGTTGTTGGATCCATTTCGACAAATGCATTTCAGAATGGATCCGACCCTAATTAAATATACCCCCAAGAGACTATAAATACCAACATAGAAACTGCTTTGCAAATATCAGCACCGATGCCAGTGACAGCACATTAGCCACCGTGCTGACATTTCACCAGCAGTCCCACCCGACCTCTGAAGGCTACTGATAGGAAGTTTCAAGACCAGAAATCCTAGTAAAGCTAGATCTGAATCAGACTTGATTTAGAGATGAGCAAAATGTCACAGCATTGTGGCAGAACAGGGTCTGGAACCTCTAGCTGATACACTCTGAATTCTGCACGGAATATGTAGATTCAGGGGAATTTGGAGTTCATAAATAGAACTGTTTGTTTAGCTCTGTGGAATGAATAAAATAAAAAAGGGGGGATCCAGGCACAATATAAAAAAAAAAAAAAAAGAAAGCACTGAAAAACAAAACAAAAACCACACTACAGATAGAGCATAAATTAGATTTGCACCTATAAGTTGGAAGTCCACATGCTGAACGCAATCAGTGGATGAGTTTTAAACATGTGGCTAGTCTGTAGCTGTATCAGCTATTTAATGAACAAAGTCTTTCCCAAAGTAAACTTTGCTCATTGAGCACAAAGTGCAAAAGGTCATGATGCAAATCAGTACAACTGAACACAAAAGTGCCAGAATCCAGACCACAGTGTGTAAGCAGTAGTAGACTGTGGCCTACAAAAACATCAAATATTGACCAATACCACTAATGATGGATATTGCTTCAATCAGTGGTTCTCAAACTGTGTGCCATGACACCCTAGGGTGCCTCGGGACACTTGCAGAGGTGCCTTGGATTGGTGATCCAAGACCAATTCAAATTATTTATGGTCAATGTAACTGGCAAAACCAGTGCCGATGGCTGCAAATCAAAGTAAGTGGACAAACAGAATAAAATAGTCCCTCACCACACAACTGAACCTAAAGATGACATATAAAAACAATTTACTTGATTGAACATTTCTTTAAAAATTTGTCAATAAGAAACCTTTGGCCTAGGGGTGAAAAAAAAAAAAAAAAAAAACTCCTGATACTTTAGGGTGCAGTGATTAAAAAAAAAGTGTGGGAACCACTGGCTTAAATAATTTTCCCATGATCACAAAGTTAAAAACTTTTTGTTCCACACCTCAACTGAATCAACAAATGACGGCAAATCCAGAGCTTTCAGTGGAGTAGTTGGACCTAAATGCATGCACCCATGCAAGCAGCCATATTGAACAATGATTCATCTAATCACGGGCCTTGGGGTAAGATTAGTGTGCGGCACCTATCAAACCTAGATTTTTATGTTGTTGGAGTAGGGAAGACCCCCACCTCTCCAAAACACCCCATTGCCAACACCACTGACTGAGCCCTAAATAAGTTAGCAACTTAATTCAACCAACAAATTTTACAGACAGCAAATTATTCACCAACTTAAACTCAATTTTGAGCGATACTTTAAAGGAGGGACTTCATCTCTGCGGTAACTGCCATGGTGCCCAGCTGAGCACATATCGCACACTTGTGGTAGTGACACGTCATGTTTTTCCTTTTGATGCCATGTGCACAGTGTGCCATTCAGGAATACTATGCTGCGCCGATGTCGAGAAACTGTATTCCTAAATGTCCAACAAAGAATACTGATCAGGATATATAAGAACAGATTCAGTGACCGCTGGCCCTCATCATGAATAAAATTGTAGTATATTGTTAGATTTAGTGGCAAATGTATTTGTAAAAACGTAAAACACAGTACTTGCATTGCCCCTCTAATGGGTTCTTTTATATACCAGTAAGAAAGTCAGATCTGCACAAGCACAAAACAGTGACATTTAGGGGCATATTTAAATTGTCTCACATCTGATGCTTCAGTCTTAAGTGACCGGGAGCTATTCAATTGTTTTGGGCATTCATCATTTAATCGATGATTTTTGCTGGCACCCTCCTGATGTGTGAGTAGAAATCTGACCAAAACAGGGCTTTTGGGTGCCTTAATAGTAGAGCATGGGACCTAGCATGGGAAAACCCACTTCACGTAGCTAAGCCTCTGCAGTTTGTACACAAGAATGCGGCTGTCGTAACCAGCGTCGATTTGGCCATGCAAACAACGGATTAGTTCCAGTCACTTTAGACAGGAGTTACAGACGCCCAAATTAGTTGACCGTCTTTAAGTCTATATTAAACGAATGTAACCAATGGTGCCACACGATCCTACTGAACTTATACACATAGGGGGTAATACCAAGTTGATCGCAGCAGGAATTTTGTTAGCAGTTGGGCAAAACCATGTGCACTGCAGGGGAGGCAGATTTAACATGTGCAGAGAGAGTTAGATTTGGGCGTGGTGTGTTCAATCTGCAATCTAATTTGAAGTGTAAAAATAAAGCAGCCAGTATTTACCCTGCACAGAAACAATATAACCCACCCAAATCTTACTCTCTCTGCACATGTTATATCTGCCTCCCCTGCAGTGCACATGGTTTTGACCAACTGCTAACAAAATTCCTGCTGCGATCAACTTGGAATTACCCCCATAATTCTATAAGATATACGGCACTTATGGCCCATACACACAGTGAGATTCGGCCTATGCCAGATTCTCACTATGTGACAGGGGCTATGCCAGCATCGCAGGCACGTAATGAGTGTACTTGCGATACTGACTATGTGCGATTTTGGCTAAGTGTCAATTTTGACTCTCTCTTCTATAGAGATAGTCAAAATTGACTTGCCTGCACAGTCTATCTATTCTCGTGATGCAGACCGCGCATCGGCATCAAATCGGGATCGCAAGGTGAATTTCACCTTGCGATCTGCAATAACTTTTCTTACAATTTTGACTATATAGCAGAGGTTCCCAAACTGTGTACCGTGGCTCCCTGGGGTGCCTCGGGACACTTGCAGGGGTGCCCTGGGTTGGTGGTCCAGGACCAATTCAAATTATTCATGGTCAATACAATAGGCAAAACCAGTGCTGGTGGCTGCCAGTCATAAAATATGTGGCCAAACAGAAGCAAATCTTGTCCTTCACCACACAACTGACCCTAAGGAGGACATATAAACGCGATCTACTTAATGTAATATTTGTAAATTTCTCAATAAGAAATTTTTGGCCTAGGGGTGCCGTGAAAATAATTCTGATATTCCCAGTGATCGCAAAATACGCGCTATAGCGCGTTTTTACGCGGTACAGGGAGAAAGACTCACATTTTACAAATGAGCGGGTCCTGCAGGACGCGCTGTGAGTCAAAGTCCTGTTTGCGCCTTAGCCGATACTGAAATGGTATTGGCTAAGCCGCACATAGACTAACAGCGCGTCCTGCAGTCATACTTCTGTGCCGGCCTCTCCAGCCAATCACTGCCAGTGCCAGCGGCATGTCCCCATCATAGGCGTGCGCACACCCTAATGTTGGCCAGCCCCCACACACCGGACGGCTCGGTACCTACGCTGCTGACATCCGCGGGCAGTTCTGCACGCTACTGAGCACAGGTCCGCCTCGCGGCGGGCGGTAAGCCCCGACCTGACATCACATCGGGGCTTGTAGAGAGGAACATCAGCGCACCGCAGCCCAGGACTCAGGAGGAGTCATGAGGACGGTTACTTGGAGGCAAAGTCAGATTAATGACAATGCTGACTGGGGCTTCCAGGAGCATCTTCCACCCTCACCTCTCCGGAAGCTCCAGGCGGGAGCAACTGCTACTGTGCTAGGAGCCTTGGATATATTGTACTGGAAGAAACTGTTCCAGCTGCTGTTACTCCAGCTGCTGGCATCACCACGTTAGCTTGGCATTGGTGGACAGTTTGGAGCAGGACTAGAGGCTGTGTGTTGGGGACTTACTCATCAGTGACCAGGAGGAGAGAGGTGGAGGTGGCCTTTGCAGAGGCATCATGTGGAATGCAGGCAACATGGACTGCCCGTGTCTGAGCCAGGTGAACTGAAGGTTTCTCATCGTCTTGGTGAGTGCTTAGAGACCAATTTTGGTCTTGGACAGACCCCATGATTTGTGGATGTGTTGATGCCGTAACTAACATTACAGTGCCGACTTGTAGTGTAAGAAATTAGCATTTTATTATACGGTAAAAAAGCTAATCCTCTCAGTAGTAGGGCATAAGGGAGGGGGCACTAGAAATCTGCATTTAATTAACATCGGTAGGGTGACACTTCTTAACTAGGTGTCTTTTAATTTTAAGAAGGTTGTTAAGAGATTTGTGCTGGGAGGATCTTCGGTACTGAGCGGATATCTATGTGGGGGTGGGCTTGTGCTACAGGGACATCTGTGTGATGGGAGACATTTGTGCTTGGGGGTGCTATATAAGGGAAAGAGCTGTGTGATGTGTGTATAGCTGTGCGAGGAGAGAGAGCTATGGGGTGGGGGGGGAGAACTGAGTATGTATTTATATATTGTATACATTAATCATGCCCCAAACCTGTATCTTGCCTAGCGACCCATTAAGTCCCAATGGTAAAAATAAGAATTTACTTACCGATAATTCTATTTCTCATAGTCCGTAGTGGATGCTGGGGACTCCGTAAGGACCATGGGGAATAGCGGCTCCGCAGGAGACTGGGCACATCTAAAGAAAGCTTTAGGACTATCTGGTGTGCACTGGCTCCTCCCCCTATGACCCTCCTCCAAGCCTCAGTTAGGATACTGTGCCCGGACGAGCGTACACAATAAGGAAGGATTTTGAATCCCGGGTAAGACTCATACCAGCCACACCAATCACACCGTATAACCTGTGATCTGAACCCAGTTAACAGTATGATAACAGAGGAGCCTCTGAAAGATGGCTCACAACAATAATTACCCGATTTTTGTAACAATAACTATGTACAAGTATTGCAGACAATCCGCACTTGGGATGGGCGCCCAGCATCCACTACGGACTATGAGAAATAGAATTATCGGTAAGTAAATTCTTATTTTCTCTAACGTCCTAAGTGGATGCTGGGGACTCCGTAAGGACCATGGGGATTATACCAAAGCTCCCAAACGGGCGGGAGAGTGCGGATGACTCTGCAGCACCAAATGAGAGAACTCCAGGTCCTCCTCAGCCAGGATATCAATTTTGTAGAATTTTACAAACGTATTTGCTCCTGACCAAGTAGCTGCTCGGCAAAGTTGTAAAGCCGAGACCCCTCGGGCAGCCGCCCAAGATGAGCCCACCTTCCTTGTGGAGTGGGCATTTACAGATTTTTGGCTGTGGCAGGCCTGCCACAGAATGTGCAAGCTGAATTGTACTACAAATCCAACGAGCAATAGTCTGCTTAGAAGCAGGAGCACCCAGCTTGTTGGGTGCATACAGGATAAACAGCGAGTCAGATTTCCTGACTCCAGCCGTCCTGGAAACATATTTTCAGGGCACTGACAACGTCTAGCAACTTGGAGGCCTCCAAGTCCCTAGTAGCCGCAGGCACCACCAATAGGTTGGTTCAGGTGAAACGCTGAAACCACCTTGGGGAGAAACTGAGGACGAGTCCTCAATTCCGCCCTGTCCGAATGGAAAATCAGATAAGGGCTTTTTCAGGATAAAGCCGCCAATTCTGACACGTGCCTGGCCCAGGCCAGGGCCAACAGCATGACCACTTTTCATGTGAGATATTTTAACTCCACAGATTTAAGTGGTTCAAACCAATGTGACTTTTGGAACCCAAACTACATTGAGATCCCAAAGTGCCACTGGAGGCACAAAAGGAGGCTGTATATGCAGTACCCCTTTTACAAACGTCTGAACTTCAGGGACTGAAGCTAGTTCTTTTTGGAAGAAAATTGACAGGGCCGAAATTTGAACCTTAATGGACCCCAATTTCAGGCCCATAGACACTCCTGTTTGCAGGAAATGTAGGAATCGACCCAGTTGAATTTCCTCCGTCGGGCCTTACTGGCCTCGCACCACGCAACATATTTTCGCCAATTGCGGTGATAATGTTTTTGCGGTTACATCCTTCCTGGCTTTGATCAGGATAGGGATGACTTCATCCGGAATGCCTTTTTTCCTTCAGGATCCGGCGTTCAACCGCCATGCCGTCAAACGCAGCCGCGGTAAGTCTTGGAACAGACAGGGTCCTTGCTGGAGCAGGTCCCTTCTTAGAGGTATAGGCCACGGATCCTCCGTGAGCATCTCTTGAAGTTCTGGTTACCAAGTCCTTCTTGGCCAATTCGGAACCACGAATATAGAGCTTACTCCTCTCCATCTTATCAATCTCAGTACCTTGGGTATGAGAGGCAGAGGAGGGAACACATACCCTGACTGGTACACCCACGGTGTTACCAGAGCGTCTACAGCTTATTGCCTGAGGGTCCCTGGACCTGGCGCAATACCTGTCGAGTTTTTAATCATGTGGAAGACTTCTGGGTGAAGTCCCCACTCTCCCGGGAGGAGGTCGTGCTGAGGAAGTCTGCTTCCCAGTTGTCCACTCCCGGAATGAATACTGCTGACAGTGCTATCACATGATTTTCCGCCTAGCGAAGAATCCTTGCAGCTTCTGCCATTGCCCTCCTGCTTCTTGTGCCACCCTGTCTGTTTACGTGGGTGACTGCCGTGATGTTGTCCGACTGGATCAACACCGGCTGACCTTGAAGCAGAGGTCTTGCTAAGCTTAGAGCATTGTAAATGTCCCTTAGCTTCAGAATATTTATGTGAAGTGATGTCTCCAGGCTTGACCATAAGCCCTGGATATTCCTTCCCTGTGTGACTGCTCCCCAGCCTCGCAGGCTGGCATCCGTGGTCACCAGGACCCAGTCCTGAATGCCTAATCTGCAGCCCTCTAGAAGATGAGCACTCTGCAACCACCACAGGAGGGACACCCTTGTCCTTGGTGACAGGGTTATCCGCTGATGCATCTGAAGATGCGACCCGGACCATTTGTCCAGCAGGTCCCACTGGAAAGTTCTTGCGTGGAATCTGTCGAATGGGATTGCTTCGTAGGAAGCCACCATTTTATCGATATTTGGATCGCTTATTGAGTAATAAGGGGAGTTATATTAGGTGCCTCAGCGCTAAATTTTAATATCTTATTTCCTACTATTTTCTTTATTTTTAAAATATTTCGCTTTTTAGATAGGTGGGGAGTTTATTTCAAATTACCTAATAAAAGTTACGTTTTAATTCATGACTTAATAATTTGTCATATTCAAGTGACCATGTGCACCATAATGCTACCTCTTTCTCTTTTTCTTTTTTGATATTAATATAGCTCGGATAACTCCCTGGCTTTCTCCTCCGGGAGAAACACCTTTTTCTGGACTGTGTCCAGGATCATCCCTAGGAACAGAAGACACGTCGTCGGAACCAGGTGCGATTTTGGAATATTGAGAATCCAATCGTGCTGCCGCAACACTACCTGAGATAGTGCTACACCGACCTCCAACTGTTCCCTGGATCTTACCCTTATCAGGGAATTGTCCAAGTAAGGGATAACTAAAATTCACTTCCTTCGAAGGAATATCATCATTTCGGCCATTACCTTGGTAAAGACCCGGGATGCCGTGGACCATCCATACGGCAGCGTCTGAACTGATAGTGACAGTTCTGTACCATAAAC